>NC_059118.1:12171290-12471290 GCF_020740685.1 Jaculus jaculus
TTTATTTGAGACAGAGAGAGGCAGAGAGAGAGAGAGAGAGAATGGGTGCACCAGGCCCTCTAGCCACTGCAAATGAACTCCAGACACATGCGCCCCCTTGTGCATCTGGCTTACATGGGTTCTGAGAAATCAAACCTGGGTCCTTAGGCTTCAGAGTCATGTGTCTTAACCATTAAAGCATCTCTCCAGCCCACCTGTTTCATTTTACATAGATACAGGGCTCCCCCCCCCACACCCCACAGCCCAGAAAGGGTCTCATTCCAGCCCACGCTGCCCTGGAACTCTGTAGTCACAGGGTGGCCTACAGCTCACAGTGATCCTCTTACACTGGCCTGAAATGTGCTGGAATTAAAGGTGTGCACTACCATGCCTGGCCACAGGAGCATTTGTTTTTCCCCAGGCTCCTGTGGAATTTCCACGGTGGCCTGGAACTCACAATGATCCTCCAACCTCTGCCTCTTGAGTGCTGGGATTAAAGGTGTGCACCACTACGCCCTGGACATTTTTTTTTATATTATTATTAACAGAACAAAGTATGGTAACACACATAACGTGTTGTGACTTGCTCTTTTTGGTTAATGATCCCCACCTTCCTATGGCAATAGTTTCTTCTTATCCAATATTCAGTTCATCTTCGATCCTATTTTAGTTGTCTTAAAAAGCATTTGAGAGCTGGGCATGGTGGCACATGTCTTTAATCCCAGCACTTGGGAGGCAGAGGAGGGAGGATGGCCATGAGTTTGAGGCCACCCTGAGACTACATGGTGAATTTCAGGTTAGCCTGGGCTACAGTGAAATCCTACCTCAAAAAACCAGAAAGAAAGAAAAAAAAAAAACAAACCTTTATAAGTAGTCTATCCAGACCAGGATCACTTCTGGCTCTAAAGTCCTTTCATTTTCTTTTCACCTAGCAGTTACTTTTCCTTGAAAATAAATTGTTGAAGATATGCACCAGTTGTCTTGCAAAGAATTACACCTATGTTTACTTATTTGCATGTCTGTGTGCATGTAAGTAGCTCAGACATAGGTGTAATTCATTCAGATTTGCTGTCTGCTCACTCTGCCAATTTTCCTGTTTTCTTTCTTCATTTGCACCTATGTATATGCATGTATGTATGGGTCCTTCAAGGTCTCTTGGTGCTGCAAAGAAATGCCTGTCAACCTTTTTACGTGGGTGGTTGGGGAACTGAACTGGGCCAACAGGCTTTCCAAGCAAGCACCTTGAATCTCTCAGCTATCTCTCCAGGCCCCTAAGTTTCTTTCATTCTATACTTGACTTGCTTTTTTTTTTTTTTGAGGTGGGGTCTCACTGTAGCCCAGGCTGACTTTGCTTTTGAAGTTCTGTCATATGATTTGACTCTACTCACTTAGATATGGGAAGTGCTTTAGGTCTGGTAGTTTCTCCTTACCACTCAACCCTTCTACACTCCTTTTTTGTCAAGCATCTTCTCAGATTACTGGTGTTCTTTTCCTTTTTCTTTTTCGAGGTAGGGTCTTGCTCTAGCCCAGGCTGACCTGGAATTCACTATGTAGTGTCAGGGTGGCCTCGAACTCATGGTGATCTTCCTACTTCTGTCTTCCCAGTGCTGAGATTAAAGGCATACGTCACCATGCCTGACTGCAGGTGTTATTTTTAAGTTCTTCCAAGAAGACTTTTAAAGTAAGAATTAATTTTGTTGGTCTGGAGAGATGGCTAGGCACTTAAAGGCACTTGCTTGCAAAGCCTAATGGTCCAGGTTCTGTTCTCCAGTACCCACATAAAATCAGATGCACAAAGTGGCACATGTGTCTGGAGTTCATTTGCAGTGACAAGGGGCCCTGACACACCTATTCTCTCTTTCATTCTGCGCTTTCAAATAAATAAATGAAAATATTTAAAAAAATTAATCTTGTTTAAGTTCCAAGAGAACAGTTTTGTGGCTGGAGAGATGGCTCAGTGGTTAAAGGTGCTTGCTTGTAAAGATGGATGGCCCCGGTTCAATTCTCCAGTGCCCACATAAAGCCATATGCACAAAGTGGCATATGCATTTGGAGTTGGTTTGCAGTGGCAGGAGGCCCTGGTTGTACCCACACTTTCTCTGGTATACGTAAACCGAGATCAGTTTAAAAAATTATTTACTGCTTTGCATGTCTGTATGTGTACATGCGTGCATCGGGATCTCTTGCTGCTGCAAAGGAATGCCAGATGTCTGTGCCACCTTCTGCTTTAGGTGGGTGGCTGGAGAATTGATCCTCCGGCCAGCAATCTTTGCAAGCAAGCACCTTTAACTGCTGAGCCATTTCCTCAGCCCTAAGAAATCTGTTTTTACTTACCTTATCATCTGTCTTCTTACCTGGCTGATCACTAACAGAGGCAGGGACCCTGCCTACTGAGCTCACTAGCGAATGATCTATCTTCCATCCACCTATCTTTCTATCCATCCTCTTCATATTTATGTATCAACCAATCATCTATCTATCCATTTTTCATCATCTCTGAAGCCACAAGGTCTCGATCACGTAGCCATTAGTCCTCCTAATGTAACAACGGGCCCGTAGGCCCGGGTTTTAGCCTCCATTACCCACGTAAAGCTAGATGCACCAAAGTGGCGCATACATCTGTGTTATTTGCAGTGGCAAGACGAAACTCTGGGGTCCACGACCCCTCCCCTCACGCTTGCAAATAAATAATAAATAAATACATTGAAAATAAAAATAAAAAAAAAAAAAAGGAGGCCGGGTGTGGTGGCTCCTGTCTTCAGTCCCAGAACACGAGAGGGAGAAGTAGGAGGACGGACGTGAGTTCAAGGCCAAGCCTGGGACTACAGCGTGAGTTTCAAGCCAGCCTGGGCTAGAGTGAGACCCAGCCTCGAAAACAAAACAAAAAAGGAAAAAGGAAAATGTCAACACCGACGCCTTTACACCAAGGGGAGGAACCGAGCCTTAGATGCACCGGGGAGACACTCCGGACGCCACCCGGCAGGCGCCGCGGGGGCGCGAGCAGGCGCACTGCGCAGACGCGGCTCTGTCACGTGACCTAGAGGCGCCGCCGGGTGGGGGGGTGTGAGGGGAAGCCCCGCCCACTGCTGCGCCTGCGCGGGAGCTCTTAGAAAGTGGCCGGCCGGAAGCGCTGGGCGGCCGAGTCCGTCGGCCCGTCGTTCCGTTCGTTCCGCTGCGGCTCGGCGGTGCGCCTCAGGCTTCCCCTTCCTTCCTTCCTTCCTTCCTTCCTTCCTTCCTTCCCTGTTCGTCGTCGTGGTCCCGTCGTGTTCCTCTGGCCAGACCGGCACCATGGCGACGTTCATCTCCGTGCAGCTGAAGAAGACGTCCGAGGTGGACCTGGCCAAGCCGCTGGTGAAGTTCATCCAGCAGACGTACCCGAGCGGCGGCGACGAGCAGGCCCAGTACTGCCGCGCCGCCGAGGAGCTCAGCAAGCTGCGGCGAGCGGCGCTCGGACGCCCGCTGGACAAGCACGAGGGCGCGCTGGAGACGCTGCTGAGGTGGGCGCGGGCCTGCGGGGGGAAGGCGGTCCTCCCGGGCCCCTCGGCCTCCTCCCCTCCCCCTCCCGCCCCGCCGCGGGCCTCCCAGCCGCCCTCCCCTGCCCCCTTGTCCCTGTCCCTTTCCAGTCCCTTACTCTATCCCTGTCCCTTTCCTGTCCCTTACCCCATCCCTTTCCCTTTCCCTGTTCCTTTTCCTTTCCCGGTCCCTGTCCCCGGCCCCCTGCCTGGGCAGCTCCACCCCGACTCTGGCCTGGGGCGTAGGTGTGGTTTCTGCATTCCTTCCCGGTGAGCCGGCCGTAACCCTGCCCGCCCGCCTGTGCCCCGGTTGCCAAGGCTCCATACCTGGGAGGAAGTGTGTGCCACGTATTGGTCCTTCCGATCACACTTCTTCATTGCTTTTCACCTTATTTTATCTTATTATTATTATTATTTTTGAAATAAATTTGGTCTTTTACCGAAGGCTCCTTTCTGCACCCGCTAATATATCACTGCCCTTAACGACTTTCTTGGGCCAACTCTAGATTTCCTAATCGCAGTTGTTTGAAGGAAGTGTGTGAGAAATTACGACCCTGGGGCCAGAGGTCTGCTAACTCGTGTTCGCTTGAAAGAGGTCATCATCTTAAATTCAGAATGATCAAAAGGCAACCCGGAGAATGCTGGAAGTTAGGAGCTGTGAATGTGCCCTAAAGCATGAGTGACATATTGGATCTCCCAAAGTAGGCTCCTTAAAAATCTGTTGACAGAGCCGGGCATGGTGGTGCACGCCTTTTATCCCAGCACTTGGGAGGCAGAGGTACAAGGATCCCCATGAGTTCGAGGCCACCCTGAAACTACATAGTAAATTCCAGGTCAGCCTGGGCTAGAGTGAAACTCTACCACGAAAAAAACCAAAAAACCAACAAACAAAAATCTGTTGACAGATGGGTGTGTGCCCGTAATGGAATATGTTTGTGACTTTTAACAAGTGTTTCCTGACCTCATGTATTTGTTGAGGGTTCTGTGTGTGGTACTTCAGTTAACTTTGACCGCGTTGTTTTGTACGACTTCATGATCTTTTTTTTTAAAATATTTTTATTTATTTATTTGAGAGTGACAGACAAAGAGGCAGATAGAGATAAGAGAGAATGGGCGCGCCAGGGCCTCCAGCCACTACAAACGAATTCCGGATGCATGCACCCCCTTGTGCATCTGGCTAGCGTGGGTCCTGGGGAGTTGAGCCTCCAACCGGGGTTGTTAGGCTTCACAGGCAAGCGCTTAACCGCTAAGCCATCTCTCCAGCCCTCATGATCTTATTTCCTACAAGTAGTACGTTCTTGTTCCACGGAAGAAACACACTTGTATTAGGAGTCAAGGGCTAGAAACCCTGACGGATGTCATGTAAACCAAGCCATTCTGAGATAGGTATTCCTTCCTTAGCTTTGAGCCTCGTGGGAGATCATCTTGCTTCAATAATCCTTCTTGTTCGTGTCCAGATGGCTCCTTGCAGCTCTCACAGCTGCTGTCATAGTCCATAGCACTGGATATGTTCTCTCCTTACCTCTGTCGAAAGGCCATGGAGGCCTCTGATTTGGTTGGTTTGCACATAGGATGGTGGGAAGTGGACTGATTTTAATGACTTCTGTCTGGGTCATCAGGCAGGTTTAACTTCTCCATACTCCATGGATCAAAGCAAGATGATTGATTGGACAGAGGGAAAGGTTAGTTCCCAAAAGGAAGAGCTTATGATTGGGTTGCTCAGGGGATATGACTGCTTGCTTGTAGATATTAGAGCTAAGACTGTTTGTTGGGCTGCAAGGATCATTAGGTAATTAGAATAAGCATTTTTAAAAAAAGTTATTTGGGGCTGGAGAGATGGCTTAGTGGTTAAGGTGCTTACCTGCAATGCCAAAGGACCCAGGTTCTATTTCCCAGGACCCATGTAAGCCAGATGCACAAGATGGCGCATGTGTCTGGAGTTCATTTGCAGAGGCTAAAGGCCCAGGCGCACCCATTTTCTCCCTCCCTCTCTCCTCTGTATTTCTTTCTCAATCTAAATTAAATAAATATTTTTTAAAATAGTTATTTAAACTATGTAAAAGAGAGAGACAGAATGGATGCATCAGGGCCTCTGGTTGCTGCAAATGAACTCCAGATGCATGCATCACTGTGCTTCTGGCTTTATGTGGGGAGTGCGAATTGAACTTTGCTCATTAGGCTTTGCAGGCAAATGCCTTAACTGCTGAGCCATCTGTCCAGCCCGCATGAGCACTTTTTAAGTTACCTTTGTCATACTTGACCGTTTCGTATAATTAACATATTTAAAATCTTCAAAGAATTAAAAATATTTTGTTTATTTATTTACAAGACAGAGATTATGAGTGGGCATGACAGGGAACTCCAGATGCATGTACTACCTTGTATATCTGACTTCACATGGATACTTGGGAATTGAGTCTGGGTCCTTTGGCTTTGCTGGCAAGCGCCTTAAGTGCTAAGCTGTCTCTCCAGCCCATTCCAGTAACTTTTTTTTAATTAAAAATTAAAAAAAAATTTTTTTATTTATTTGTTTGAGAGTGACAGAGAGAAGGAGGTAGAGAGATACAGAGAGAGAATGGGTGCGCAAGGGCCTCCAGCCATTGCAAATGAACTCCAAACATGTGCGCCCCCTTGTGCATCTGGCTAATGTGGGTCCTGGGGAATTGAACCTCGAACCAAGGTCCTTAGGCTTCACAGGCAAGTGCCTAACCACTAAGCCATCTCTCCAGCCCATTCAAGTAATTTTTATTTATGTATTTATTTTTTTATTTTTATTTTTATTTTTTTTAATTTTTATTTATTTATTTGAGAGCGACAAACACAGAGAGAAAGGCAGATAGAGGGAGAGAGAGAGAATGGGCGCGCCAGGGCTTCCAGCCTCTGCAAACAAACTCCAGACGCGTGCGCCCCCTTGTGCATCTGGCTAACGTGGGACCTGGGGAACCGAGCCTCGAACTGGGGTCCTTAGGCTTCACAGGCAAGCTCTTAACCGCTACGCCATCTCTCCAGCCCGTATTTATTTTTTTGAGGTAGGGTCTCACTCTAGCTCAGGCTGTCCTAGAATTCACTCTGTAGTCTCAGGCTGGCCTTGAACTCACTGTGATTCTCCTTCCTCTGTCTCCGAGTGCTGGGATTAGAGGTGTGTGCCACCATGGCCCATGAGAGTTTTATTTTTTGAAACAAGAGTGTCACGTAGTTCACTGTGGTCTTGAACTCCCTTGAGTAGTGGAGTATGATCCAGAACTGGGATTACAAGCCTGTGACCATGTTGGGTTTATGGGGTGCTGAAGATCAAAGCCAGAGCTTCATGCAGCACTCTACCAATGTGCTATCTCCCCAGAGGGCTTCTTGCCTGCTAGGCTTGTATTGTACCATTGAGCCACATTCTCAGCCTTCTTTTTTAACCCCCCCGAGGTAGGGTCTGGCTGTAGCCGAGGCTGACGTGAAATTCACTATGGAGTCTCAGGGTGGCCTCGAACTCATGGTGATCCTCCTACCTCTGCCTCCTGAGTGCTGGGATTAAAGGCGTGTGCCATCAGTCCAGCTAGCTTTTTCTTTTCTTTTTTTTTTTTTTTTGACAGGACCTTAGTTGCAGCCTAGGCTGTCCTGAATTCTTAGGTGATAGTGCTGGGATTACAGGTGTTAGCAACCATACCTGGCTCAGTGAAGTTTTTCAGTAGTATTAATAAAGCATACTTGGGGTATAACGAACCCTATGATAAACATCTTGTTGAGTAGATCAGGCATGTGTCCAACATGGAAGGAGCTTAGGGCCTTGAGAGACTGTTGTCATGAAGTGTTGGATAACACAGGAGCTGGAGTGCTGTAGGAACTTTTAAATTTCATTTGTTTATTCCTATTTTTTTTCCCCAGTCATTAGTGTGGGAACTATTTCTGGGTAGTGGAGCTGTTGCAGAAATAGTCTTCCTGAAACTGTTTCATTAGTCACCTCTGTAACCTTCCTAGTGCAGTCATTCAGCAAATATTAAGAGTTCTTTCAGTGGATTTAGGTAAGCTAATAACTTTCTAGAGCTTATTTTATAATGTATGTGGGTACAAAAATTACTTGGGTAATATTTTGTAAAATTGGATAGATGTTAGACTGTGAGATACTAAAATCAAGCAGAATATCCTTTTTTTTTTGAGGCAAGCCCAACAGCTTGGCCTGTGTATATGTCTCTTTCTCTGTCTCTGTCTCTGTCTCTCTCTCTCTCTCTCTCTGTGTGTGTGTGACAGAGAGAGAGAGAGAGAGAGACAGAGAGAGACAGAGAGAGACAGAGAGAGACGGGGGGGGGGGGAATGAATTGGTGTGCCAGGGCCTCCAGCCATTGCAGTCGAACTTTAGATGAGTGCTCCCCTTTATGTGCACATGTGACATTACACACTTGTGTCACTGCGTCTGGCTTACATGGGACCTGGAGAGTCAAATATGAGTTCTTAGGCTTCTCAGGCAAGTTGTCCAACTGCTAAGCCATCTCTCCAGCCCTCATGCAAAATACCTTTAATAGTTATAATTGATAACTTTGTAAACGGAACATTAATTTATGAGTTTTATCTTTGACTTTTAAACTAATAAACTTTGAAAAAGAAGGTTTAAACTAATTCCCTAGGAATAGAAACTAGTTTAATGAGTGCTAACATTGCTCCACATATAGCCTGATTATTACTGACTTGTATGTGCTCTAGTAAGATTTCCTAAGATAGAGATATGGCTCAGAGGGTAGAGTGCCGCCCTGGGCTCAGTGCCCAGCAGCACATCAAACGTGGTGTGGCAGATGTATGCCCCATAATTTCAGTGTTTGGAAGGTGGAGGGAAGGAGGATCAGAAGTACAAGGTCACCATCTTCAGATTCACAGCGGAAGTTCAAGGCCATCGAACTACAAGAGATCCTGTCACGAAAACAAAGAGTCCCGAAATGTCGGTTTAAGATGGGTGTGGTAGCACATGCCTTTAATCCTAGCGTTCCCAGGCTTGGGAGGCAGAGGTAGAAGGAGGGTCACCATGACTTCAAGGCCATCCTGAGAGTACATAGTGAATTCTAGGTCAGCCTGGACTATGGTGAGACCTACCTTGAAACCTCCCCCCCAAAAAAGGAGACCCCCCCCACCTTGAAAAGCCAAAACACAAAAAAGAAAGACCCTACCTCAGGGAAAAAAATATATTCACTATGTAATCTCAGGGTGACTTGGAACTCATGGCAGTCCTCCTACCTGTCTCCCAAGTGCTAGGATTAAAGGCTTGCGCCACAAACCCAGGCTCTTGTTTTCTTTTTGTTTTTAGAAACCATATGTCAGCATTTTGGCAATAGTGTCTAGAGAGGGAAAGCTTCCCCTTTCTTTCCATGGAAAGTTTGATTGTTAGCTTCCTGAAATTTGATCAGGGTTGAATGGGGGTTGGGAACCTAAACAATCTTATATACAGACTTTTATTTTTCCTTAGGTTGGCCTGGAACTTGCTATGTAACTCAGGCTGTTCTTTTTTAAAATATTTATTTGAGGTGGAGGTGGGGGAGTGGGCCCGCCAGGACCTCCAGCCACTGTAAACAAACTCCAGATGCATGTGTCTCCTTGTGCATCTGGCTTAAGTGGGTCCTGGAGAGTCGAACCAAGATCCTTTGGCTTTGCAGGCAAATGCCTTAACTGCTAAGCTATCTCTCAAGCCCCTCAGGCTGTTCTTAAACTTCAGATCCTTCTGTCTCAGCTTCCCAACTCCTGGGATGGCAGATGTGCACCAACATGCTCAGTATTGTATGCAGTCTTTCATATTATAGATTTTAAAAATATTTTATTTATTTACTTATTTGAGAGAGAGAGACGTAGATAGAGGGAATGGGCACTCCAGGGCCTCTAGCCACTTCAAACGAATTCCAGATGCATGCACCACCTTGGGCATCTGGCTTTACGTGGGTACAGGGGAATTGAACCTGAGTCCTTGGGCTTTGCAGGTAAGTACCTTAACTGCTAAGCCATCTTTCTAGCCCATAGATTAAAAAATAGTAACAGCCATGTCACTGTGACTGCACCTGGTCTGATCTTGTCTCATAATTTATTTTTGATAAGACCCAGACTTTAGTCCTTGTTCTCAATTGCTGTCACACTCAGGTTCCACACAGCAGGGTGTCAACTGGAATGTGTCTTGGAAACTGCCCACAACATCCTCCTCATACATTACTGGCCAGTATGTATATCCACATCTCATCAAAGAGATGCTAGGAAAGGGGGTTTTATTATGGGCAGCCATATAAGCTGCAAATCCGAGATTCTGTCTTGTGGGAGGAGGAGACGAGTGGAATGAATAGCACTCCGTCTTCACAGTGCTCCATCACCTTAACATTCTTTCTGAGAGTAAAACTGATCAGAGTCCAGGGTGAGAGTCTGGAGGTTTTCAGCCTCAGACTGAACTCCTGTCTTTATAGTACCTCATTCTTCTTTTTCTTTTCTTAGGGTGTGGTCTCACTGAAGCCCAGGCTGACCTGGAATTCACTGTAGCCCAGTGCTGGGACCAGGTGCCATCGCGCCTGGCTTTTTTTTTTTTTTTTAACCAAGAAGCTCTCTTCTGTCTGTACTTAAAGCTCTTCATAGTGGTTGAGTCATTTACGTTTCCCCTAAGTAGCTGTTTGGTTTTTCAGGCCTCCCAAAACCTTGCTAGGACTCACTGGTGAATAATTTTAAATGCTTGCTTTTGCTGGCCAGAGGGTGAGAGTTGGTGCCTTGTTTTAAACTGTATTTCCTTGTTTTGCTGAGGTTAAATTTTTTTTTTTTTCCCCAAGGTAGGGTCTCACTCTAGCTCATGCTGACCTGGAATTTACTCTGTAGTCTCAGGGTGGCCTCAAACGCTTGGCAATCCTCCTACCTCGCCTCCCAAGTGCTGGATTAAAGGCGTGTGCCCAGCTAAGGTTAAATATTTTTAAAATTTTTATTTTTTTCTTCTAAAATATTTTATTTATTTTGTTTATTTGAGAGAGAGAGAGAGAGAGAGAGAGAAGGAGGGAGAGAGAGAGAACGAGCATGCCAGGGCATCCAGCTACTGCAAACGAACTCCAGATGGATGTGCCCCTTGTGCATCTGGCTTATGTGGGTCCTGGGGAATTGAGCCTCGAACTGGGGTCCTCAGGCTTCACAGGCAAGCACTTAACCACTAAGCCATCTCTCCAGCCCCATATAGTTTATATATCTCCTTATCTCCTATTTTGAAATATTGATGTATTCAGTCTTATGCAGGTAACCACATCTGCTGTGTGTTCATGAGTATAATGGCCACGTCATGTCTAGAGGACAGCATTCCCAGCCCTTCTCCTATCCTCCTGCCCTTACATTATTTCATCCCCCCTCCCTGAAGTTCTCTAAGCTCTGGATGGTGTGGTTTAGATGCCATGTTTTTGGCTGAGTGCACAGTAGTGGTTTAATCTTGGTGACTTTGCCAGCTATTGCATCTCTGCATTTACCTGTCCTCTTTGCATAAAGAAACTTCTGCGTCTGAGGCTGTGAGCAGTACCAATCCACAGAAGCCTAGGGTGACTGGACCAGTGGGGAGAGTCATTTTTCCTTTTCTTTTGTGGTGCTTGGGGTCAAATATTGGTCTTAATAAATGACTTTCTTTTTTGTAATAGTATTAGTAGTTTTTTTTTTTAATTTGGAGTCATTTATATAGGTTTTAATAAAGTTCAAACAGATTTCTCCAATTCTTTTTCATTTGTAAAATAAAGTTAGTGGAGCCTGTCCTATAATTTCTAGAGTATTTTCTTTTTTTAAAAAAGTATTATATTTTTTTATTAGAGGGAGAGTGTGTTGCTGTCAGGTTCGCATTGCTGGCAGAAATGACTTGACCAGGAGCAGCTTTTGGGAAAAAAAAAGGTTTGTTTTGGCTTACAGACTAGAGGGGAAGCTCCATGATGGCAGGGGAAACGATGGCATGAGCAGAGGGTGGACATCACCTTCTGGCCAACATAAGGTGGACAACAGTAACAGGAGAGTGTGTCAAACACTGGCAAGGGCCCTGTTGTGCCCATTCTCTTGCTCGCTCTCCCACTTTCTCTCTCAAAATAAATAAATAAAGCCAAGCATGGTGGCACACACCTTTAATCCCAGCACTCGGGAGGCAGAAGTAGGAGGATTACCATGAGTTTGAGGCCACCCTGAGACTACATAGGGCAAGAGTGCAAAAGAGTGCAAACGATGGCATTGGGCGTAGCAAAGAAATATTCAACCAATACAAGATTTAAACAGGGCAGGCATCGAACTCTTCACTTCCAAGTCCACCAATTCTAGTCAATGACAAATCTCCAAGTGTGATAATTCTTACCAGCCACAAGTCTCTGGAATTCCAATTCTGCCCCTCCAGCTAGACTACTCACAGTCCTGGAAAACATCCAGGGCCAGCAGCTTTCCTTGGCAGCCATCTTGTGGTCCTGGCATCTTCACTGGGTCTCCACTACAACCCATGGGTCATCCTCACAATTCCATCAGGTATCCATGCAGGCATCCAGCAAACCTTCACACTGCCCATGGCCATTTCTAAAACACAAGACCCTGTTGCCAATTCAGTGACCCTCTTTTTCCTGTATTTCGTATATTCCATAGTACTGGGTAGGGTGCCAGTTTGTTAATTTGGGGGGCAATAAAGCACACTTTGAAGAACAGGACACTCCTTGAACATTCAGGCCCCTTCAAAAAGAGTCTGCATTTTTCCTGTAGCCCCCATGCCGGTCACCTGGCCAAATCTCAATAGATCTAATCTCTCATACAATTGCAGCTGAACTGGCAGCAGTTTCTGCCCCAAAATTTCTTTCTGTGCCATATTCCTCTGCTCACACCAGTCTTTCTATACAGTGCAACCCTGCACAAGTTTTTCAGCCATAACTGCAAGCCCCTCATACAAACTGCTCCTAGCCCAGCCCAGGCAAAGTTCTTTCTCACCTTAACAAGCTAAGCCTTACAGTTCATAATTCTTACTGCATTCAGTTCTTTCAGCTCTGACCAGAATGCTACATCAAGCTGTACTTACAGCACTGCAAGGCGTCTCTTGGGCCAAGGTTTCAAATCCTTCCATATTCCTCTTGAAAATCAACTTCAAAAGGCCAAAGCCACACAGTCAGGTGTCTAGCAGCAAATGGCCCCACTCCTTGGTACCAATGTTACTGTTGCAGTCAGATTTGCATTGCTGGCAGAAATCACCCAACCAAGAGCAGCTTTTTGAGGAAAAAAATGGTTTATTTAGGCTTACAGACTTGAGGGGAAGCTCCATTATGGCAGGGGAAAACGATGGCATGAACAGGGGGCGGACATCACCCTCTGGCTAACATAAGGTGGACAATAGCAACAGGAGAGTGTGGCAAACACTGGCAAGGGGAAACTGGCTATTACACCCATAAGCCCGCCCCCAACAATAGACTGCCTCCAGGATGTGTTTCCAAATCTCAGTCAGCTGGGAACCTAGCATTCAGAACACCTAAATTTAT
Source organism: Jaculus jaculus (assembly GCF_020740685.1). Classification (NCBI taxonomy): domain Eukaryota; kingdom Metazoa; phylum Chordata; class Mammalia; order Rodentia; family Dipodidae; genus Jaculus; species Jaculus jaculus. The sequence goes on from NC_059118.1 coordinate 12,184,240, forward strand.
GGGGGACACCTGAATCAAACCACCACAGAGTGAAAGAGGCAGATAGAGATAGCTAGATAGAGAGAGAGAATGGGTACACCAGGGCCTCCAGCCACTGGAAACGAACTCCAGATGCATGTACCACCTTTTGCATCTAGCTTATTATGCAGATACTGGAGAATCAAACCTGGGTTCTTAGGCTTTGCAGGCAAGTGCCTTAACCACGAAACCATCTCTCTAGCTTTCTCTCTCACAAAATAAATAAAAAATTTGCTGGACATGGTGTTGAATGCCTTTAATCCTAGCACTTGAGAGGCAGAGATAGGAGGATCTTTGTGAGTTCAAGGCCACCCTAAGACTACATAGTGAATTCTAGGTCAGCCTGGGCTAGAGTGAGACCCTACCTTGAAAACAAAACAAAACAAAACAAAAATTAGAAAAAGAGGCTGTGTTCTGGCATTTCTTTAAAAACCAATCTGACTACTACCCACTGTGACTTATCTTTTAAGCATATTTAGGATTTAAAATTCTAAAGAAGTTATTAAAAAAGCATTTTCTAACATTGATTTTGTGGGATGTTAGGGGTGGGGGGGAGACAACTTTCTTGCTTAGCAGATAGGCTTCCTCTTCTAAGTGGTGGAAAACCTGCAGCCTCCGTAGGTCCACTTTGCTAGGTCTGCGTCTTGGGCCAGAGCCTTGATTGATAAAGTGAGGGTGTGGTAGGTCTTGTTTCTGTGGGTCTCCTTTCTAGAGAACTGTGATTCCTGAGGTGGAGCTCTCAGGTGTGACTCCTGGAGCAGCATGTTGCTGAGGTCCCTAAGCTAGCTGTGGCTGCTTTCCTGGTGAAGCCTCAGCTGATCTCTTGTTTTGTTGGAGTTTGCTGGTCAGACCGTTCTGATTCCCAGTGACAGGTCCTTGTCTTTGCAATGTACTCGGTTCCAGCTTCCACAACCTGTGAAGATAGCCTCCTGCCGTGAGAATTCGCTTCCGTAGCCTCTGGCCACTTAAATGCAGAGTACAGTTGATAAAAGCACTGTTTCCCCCATGCAACTCAAGTTTTCTGAGTTGATCTCAGCTGTTTTGCAGTAAATAGAATTGGTATAAAAATTTCAGTCTGTTATATTTAGCTATTCTTCTTTTCCATTTTAAGAAAAGTAACTTCATGACCCAATACTTCCTTTTTTGCTTACTTTACAGCAGAGATCAGCGTGTAAGACTCACCCAAGTGCCCATTGCCGTGCCTGCAGGTAGAGTCCAGCTGGCTGACACTTGGTGACCTCATGCTGTGTGCCATCTGCCCCCTGCTGGCAGTACTTGCCTCACTGGCCTTGGTCATGCTACAGCCACCCAGGCTTACTCTGATAACGTCCACAGGATGGTTGCTGTGCTCAGTGAAGCTTGGTCCATAGTGGACTCTCTGTCTGGGAATTCAGTGTTTCCCTGGCTGCTAGCCAGCCATGCCAGATCCCTATGTTGGAGTGTCTGGGCTCTTCTGGAAAAGCAGAGGATGTGCTGGATTTGGGTGCTTTTTTGTTGCTGTGACAGAATATCTGAGAAAAACAGCTTAAAGGTGGAAATTTAGTTTGGCTTGTGGTTTCCGGCTTTCAGGCTTAGGTTGGTTGACTCCATTGCTCTGGGCCAGAGGTGAGGTGGAGGGAGCCTGTGACTGGCCAGGAAGCACATGGGAGCAGAGAAGAGAGGAGGCAGAGGCAAGGCATGCCTCCGTCCATTAGCCCCCTTCCTTCAGCTGGGCCCTCCTTCTTAGCAGCCCATTCAGCTGTGAGCGTGTCACCATCAGTAAGACGGTGCTTCACGCTTGGCCCACTGGAGACCAGGCCTTCACACTTCATATGCAGACTCTGACGGGGCGGCCGTGTTGGCCCCTTCATCCTCTTCTCTGCTGCTCTCCCACAGCTGGAACTTTTCCTTCATGGCGTGTCTGCGGCTGAGGCCTGTGGGCTTAGTGTGCTCTCTAACCAGGCTGTAGGCACACACGTAGCAGGACAGGAGTTTCCCTTGTTGTGTGTAACACTTAGATAGAACCCTCAACTTGGCTCTTTCCCCAGCAAAGTCTAGAATACACCTTTTCAGAAAAAAGGTTTTCAATTCTTGGTGTTCTTTGTGCATGTCTTCTCTAGCTCTCTAGCCTACTGCCAGTATTGCCTTTCTCTGTCTTTCCTTCTTTTTTTCTTTATTGACAGCTTTCGTAATTACAGACAATAAACCATGGTCATTTCCTCCCCCCCCACTCTCCCCTTTGAAACTCCACTCCCCATCATACCCCTCCCCCTCTCAGTCAATTTTGTTTTGATGTCATCATCTTTTCCTCCTCTTATGATGGTCTTGTGCAGGTAGTGTCAGGCACTGTGAGGTCATGGATATCCGGGCCATTTTATGCCTGGAAGAGTGCATTGTAAGGAGTCCTACCCTCCTTTTGGCTCTTACATTCTTTCTACCACCTCTTCTGTGATGGACCCTGACCCTTGGAAGGTGTGATAGAGATGTTTTAGTGTTGAGCACTCCTCTGTCACTTCTTCTCAGCACTATGGTGCCTTTTGAGTCATCCCAGAGGTCACTGCCATCTGAAAAGAGAAGCTTCTCTAACCATAAGTGAGAGTAGCATTAATAGATGGGTATGAACATTAAGAGAAATGCTTACTGGGCAATTTGGTGAGTATAGTATATACATTTAGCCAGACAGCAGTAGGCATTACAGCCCTAGGATGATGACTTCCTCTGTCCTAGGTTTAAGTATCAGGCATGTATTCCCTCCCATGGAGCGGGCCTACAGTCCAATTAGAGAGCTGTTGGTCTCCCCCATAACAGACATGCCACTGTTGCACCCTGGCTCATTTGGCCTGGCTCGCCAAATTTAAGGTTTGCAGTGTCCACTGTTGTTTATCACCACTGGTAACTTCATTCTCTCTCTTGGAGCTGCATGCAGAACAGTTTTTTTTTTTTTTTTCCAGCTTTCTGTCAGTTGTTCTACAGGGAGGAGGTTTTCAGCTAAGCCCCAGCTTGATTTCTCAGTGACCTTGCAGCCTAAGCATTTGGAGTCTTCAGCAGTAGGGTCTTACCATCTATTTTGGGTGGGAAACCAAGAGCCTTAGCAATTGCCTGTAATGTTTTGGGGGCATCAAAGACCTCCTTGACCAACACCTCACTGAATGGTATCCTCTTCCTGACACTGAAAATTTCATAGTAACAATCTATGGAGGTGCCGTTGTCCAGAAAAAGTAACTTTCCTTATGATTTATTCATAACCCCTTAGATTTAGATTAACCCTCCCCTGACCCTTCCTTTACTTAATCTCTTCCCCTGACTTCACTTAGGCCTTTCTACCCCCAGTAATCTGTTCTTCTACTTACATATATACAATACCATCCCTTTAAGTCCCCCCTCTCTTCTTAGATCCTGTTCCTAGCTTATTGCTATTGAGTTTTATTTCAACTCACATACAAGTCCAAACATTAGTACCTGGGATCCACATGTGAGAGAGAATATTTAGCACTTGTTTTTCTGGGCCTGGGTTACCTCATCAGTATAATCCTTTCCATGTCCATCCATTTCCCTGCAAATTTCATTTTTCTTTACCACTGAGTAGAACTCCATTGTATAAATGTACCCTATCTTCATTATCCACTCATCAGTTGAGGGACATTGAGGCTGGTTCCATTTCCCAGCTATTGTGAATAGAGCAGCAATAAACACAGATATGCAAGTATCTCTAAGGTGGTGAGATGAGTCCTTAGGATATATGCCTAGGAGTGGTATAGCTGGTTCATATGGTAGATCTGTTTTTAGCTGTCTCAGGAACCTCCACACTGGTTTCCACAATGGCTATACCAGATTACATTCTCACCAGCAGTGTAGAAGGGTTCTTTTTTTCCCACATTATTGCCAGCATTTCTTGTCATTTGTCTTCTTGATGGTAACAGTTTTGACAGTAGTGAGTTGGACTCTCAAAGTAGTTTTTAATTTGCATTTCCCTGATGGCTATGGATGTAGAACATTTTTTTTTTAATTATTTTTTGTTTTTTCAAGGTAGGGTCTCAGTCTAGCTCAGGCTGACCTGAAATTCACTCTGTAGCCTCAGAGTGGCCTCAAACTCAAGGCGATCTTCCTACCTCTGCCTCCCGAGTACTGGGATTATTATTAAGGGCGTGCACCACCACACCTGGCTAGGACAGTTTTTTAGATGTTTATATGTCATCTGTATTTCTTTTTTTGAGAACTTTATTTAGTTCCATAGCCTTTTTTAAAAAACTGGGTTGTTTGATTTCTTGTTTAGTTTTTTGAGTTCTTTGTATATCCTAGATATTAGACCTCTGTCAGATGTATAGCTGGCAAATAGTTTTTCCCATTCAGTAGGTTGCCTCCTTCTCTATTCACAGTGTCCTTTGGTATACAAAAGCTTTGTTAATTTTCATGAGTGGTTTTATTTTCTGAGCAACTGGGGCTATATTCAGAAAGTAGTTGCCTGTGCCAATATGTTGAAGGGTTGCCTTTCTCTCTCTCTCTTTTTTTAATTAGTTTATTTTTCTTTATTTGAGGATGACAGACACAGAGAGAGAAAGAGACAGGTAGAGAGAGAGAGAATGGGCATGCCAGGGCCTCCAGCCACTGCAAATGAACTCCAGGTGCATGCACTCCCTTGTGCATCTGGCTAATGTGGGTCCTGGGGAATTGAGCCTTGAACTGGGGTCCTTAGGCCTCACAGGCAAGCATTTAACTGCTAAGCCATCTCTCCAGCCCAACCTTTCTTTTTCTTAGTAGGCTGTCTCAATTTCTGTTGAAGAGTTTTTCCAGTTCTTTTTATTTATTTATTTGAGACAGAGAGAGGGAGAGAGAGATAGAGTAGGAATGGGCATGCCAGGACTTCCAGCCACTGCAAATGAAGTTGACGCATGTGTCACCTTGTGCATCTGTCTTACGTGGGACCTGGAAAATTGAATTTGGGTCCTTAGGCTTCACAGGCAAATGGCTTACCTGCTAAGCCATCTCTCCAGACCCCACTTTATTTTGAGGTAGGGGCTCACTCTAGCCCAGGCTGACCTGGAGCTACCTCTGTAGTTCCAAGTTGGCCTCAAACTCACAGTGATCCTCCTGCCTCTGCCTCCTGAGTGATAGGATTAAAGTTTTGCACCACCATGCCTGGCTTTGGAGACTCCCCCCTCCCTTTCCAATTCTTGATGTAGAGTGTTCTTGGCCTCTGTGCTGTTCAGGCACTTGGCACTTGCTATTCCCTCCTGCTTGTTGGTAGCTCTAGTCATTCTCCAAACAGAATCCTAGAGTTTACTTTCAGAGACAGGAAGAAACGTTTCTATTTTGAAAGTAACATTTTCATGATGAACAAACATCCTGCTCTGTTTAGAATAGAATTTAGAATTCCTGAAAGACATTAAATAGAACCCCACAAATAGTATGTTAGGAACTGTGATTAGTTCTGTAAAGGAAATTTCTCTAAGGGATTGTAAGTGGAGGGACCCAGTTTTACTATGTAGTCTCAAGCTGGCCTCAAATTCAGTTTTAAAAGATAGTAGATGGGGGCTGGAGAAATGGCTTAGTGGTTAAGGCACTTGCTTGTGAAGCCCAGGGGCCCAGGTTTCATTTCTCAGTGCCCACGTAAGCCAGATGCACAAGGTGGCACATGCATTTGGAGTTCGTTTGTAGTGGCTGGAGGCCCTGGCGTGCCCGTTTTCTCTTTCTCTCTTTCTCTATCTGCCTCTTTCTCTCTCTCTCTCTCACACATGAATAGAGTAGATGGATCGATGCTCATCCCTTTGGCCATCACTGGACCACACTGGTATGTCTAGCATTGCCTCCTTCATAGGGTTACTTAGTGGCTCCCTGCCCGAGTTTTCCTCTTCTGCCCCTGCTGTCAGTGTTATGCACAGCCGCCCTAGTGACTGTATGAAGGGTTAGGTCCTGTTACGCCTCTGTCTGTGCTGTGGCCGTCCTCCTTTGCCCTCTGGTAAACGAGCAGGCCTCCTGCCGTCGTGCTGAAGGTTTCACTGCTCCTTTGACTTTTACTGTTGACAGCTGTGCTCACTTCCTGGCCACGGAGTCTTGGCAAAGTGCATGGCAGGCACGCTCTTGTCCCACCCAGGTCATGACACCTACTTTCCCTCAGCTGTTTATCTGGCTTACTTCTTCAGGCCTTCTCCATTTGTACTGTTTTAAAATAAAAAAAGGGGGGGGGGCTGTGGAGAATTGGCTTAGTGGGTAAGGTGCTTGCCTGCGAAGCCAAAGGACCCAGGTTTGATTCCCCAGGACCCACTTAAGTTGTTGTAAATGCATTCTAGACGCATGTGCCACCTTGTTTGTCTGCCTTACATGGGTCCTGGAGAGTTGAACCTGGGTCCTTTTGCTTTGCAGGCAAGTGTCTTACCTGCTAAGCCATTTCTCCAGCCCTAAAATTCAAATTTTGTTGATTTTTTTTTTTTTCCCCCTCAGTAATACTGTTTTTAGGTTCAGGATCAAGTCTAGGATTGTGCATTGCATTCAGTTGTCTCTGTAATTGTCCATTACACGGTTTCTCAGTCTTGCCTTTTACAGCTTTGGTATTTCTTTTTTCTTTTGTGATTCTAGGGATCAGATGTAGGTCTTCATCCATGCTAGGCCAGTGTTCTAGGTCCTCAGCTCATGACCGTGACATTTCAAAAAAGTTATTTTTTTATTTGCAAGAAATGGAGGGAGGGAGGGAGAGAATAAGAGAACTTTTACTGTTGCAAACAAACGCCAGACAAATACTCTACTTTGTGCTTCTGGATTTACGTGGGTTCTGGGGAATTGAACTCAAGCCAGCAGACTTTGCCAGCAAGCGCCTTTAATTGCTGAGCCATCTCCCCAGCCTGTCCTTGACATTTTTGAAGTACACAGGGTAATTTCATGGTGGAATAAGGCATTTTCTCCTTTTCCCTTCGGATGATGTATTTTTGCTTAGGAATACCAAGGAGCTCATGTGCTCAGCGGTGCTTGCTGTAGTGTGTATCAGGAAGTGCGCGACTTTACATGTCCAGCTGTAGTGCTCATTTCTTCATTTGGTCAAGATGGTGTTTGATGTTTGCCAGGCGCGTGACCTTCCAGTTTAATGAGTGTGTTGCACTTATTAATATGTATTTTGTAAAGAGATGCTTTGAAGCCGGGCGTGGTGGCGCACACCTTTAATCCCAGCACTCGGGAGGCAGAGGTAGGAGGATTGCCATGAGTTCAAGGCCACCCTGAGATGACAGAGTTAATTCCAGGTCAGCCTGGACCAGAGTGAGACCCTACCTCGAAAAACCAAAAAAAAAAGAGATGCTTTGAGCCTCTATGGTGGCTTATTTCTTACTAAGGCTTTATTATTTTTAGTATTCATTGGTGAGTAGTGCCACAGTCAGGTAGCATACTGCTCTGAAAGGTGCCAAGTTCCAGTATTTCCTCTGGATTATTAGTTGGCACAGAATAGGGTAGCACTATCTCTGTTCACCTATTTATCTGCTCCAGAATAGAGAAGAGGGCCACTGTCGTCAGTGGGTTTGTCAGTGTTACTTACTTGCTGTTCTGCATGCTCCTGTGGGAGCCCCTTCAGCTAGTTTCTTACTCTGGAGACTGAGGTAGGAGCAGCACTTGAGTCAAGGCCAGCCTGGGCTGCAGAGTGAGTGCTCCAGGTCAGCCAGGGCCAGAGAGAGAACTTGCCCCACAAAAGAAAAGAGAAGAGAAGAGAAGACCAGAACAGCTCGTCCCTCTTCTGATGTGCCCTTGGTCCTTTGGTGCTTGCTGCTCTGTCGCGCTGGCGTGGCAAGTATCGTAGGTTTGGCTTGCATTTCTCTGTGTCAGCCGGACAGTCACCCATCCCTGCAGGGAACCTTGGCTCCTTTTCATGAAGTACATTGTTTACTGGTGTGCTTACTGCCTTTGTGAAGTGTGGGTGATGCTGTGCCCTCCCAGCATGTACATTAGGAATACGTACATAGCACCCTGCAGCTGTTTTTATGTCCACAGTGTTTTAACTGCGTTCACATGCATATCCTCCAGTCTAGTCCAAATTCATGTTTTCCCTTTCTAGTGTTTAGAATTCTCTTCTCCGAAATAATTGCTTACCATTATCTTCAGTGTGTTTACTTAATGGTCCCGTTCTTCCCATTTGCTTATCCTTGAAAACTGACCCCCCAAAGTCACCATCACAAAGATAGTTCTGACGGTATGGAGGAGTAGATAGAATACAAGAAAGAAGAAAGCTTAGCTCTGACCCCTCTCCTGCTGCCTTGTAGTTGGCTGAATGCCTTGCGTAGAAGCTGGGGGAGGTGCTGCTTGTTGTAATGATGACTGCTGTGTAGAACCTAGATCAAAGGAATGAGAAAGACGTTTGGGTTAGTCTACCTGAAAGAGATTGGCGTATGAGTTTTGGAGAGCTGTGCCGGTGGACAGACCAAAAGCATTTGAAAGTTGGTCCATCTGTTATTAATCGCATTGTCCAATGGACAGCAACAATTATCTGGATTAGAATGCCTATGAAGAAATACATGGTTTGGGACTGGAGAGATGGCTTAGTGGTTAGGGTGCTTGCCTGCAAAGCCTAAGAACCCAGGTTCAATTCCCCAGAACACACGTAAGCCAGATGTACAAGGTGGCACATGCATCTGGAGTCGTTTGCAGTGGCTGGAGGTCTGGGTGTGCCAATTCTCTTTCTCTCTCTCAAATAAATAAAGTATTAAAAAATTTAAAAATAAAAGCATAAATGAAAGCTAACAAAAATAGGTCTGGAGAGATGGTGCAGCAGTTAAAAGCATTTTTTATGCAAGCATGAGAGCCTGAAGACACCTGACATACTGCCAGGACCCACATAGATAGCGGGGTGTGGCCAGGAGTGCATAGAGCCCCACTTCTGGCATGGGGTGCAGAGACCCTAGGATCCCTGAACACAAAAGAAAAAAAGAAACACATGGCTTTCCGAGCACTGCTTGTTTACTTTTAGCCAATGAGAGCAGATAAATACTTTCTGTGGTAGTGGATAAGAGATTTGTTTTAAATATTTTTTTTTCTTTTATTTATTTGCAAGGAGAGAGAGAGAGAGAGAGAGAGGGAGAAGAGAGACAGACAATGGGCGTGCCAGGGCCTATAGCCATTGCAAACGAACTCCAGACACGTGTCCCTTGTGCTTCTGGCTTATCTGGGTCCTGGGGAATTGAACCTGGGTCCTTTGGCTTCATAGGCAAATGCCTTAACTGTTAAGCCATTTCTCCAGCCCCAAGACATTAAAAAAAAATTTTTTTTTGATCATTTTTAGTTATTTATTTGAGAGTGACAGAGACAGAAAGAGGCAGATAGGGAGATAGATAGATAGATAGATAGATAGATGGATAGATAGATAGAATGAGCATGAGCATGAGCGCGGGCGCGCCAGGACCTCCAGCCACTGCAAACGAACCCCAGACGCGTGCGCCCCCTTGTGCATCTGGCTAACATGGGACCTGGGGAACCGAGCCTCGAACCGGGGTCCTTAGGCTTCACAGGCAAGTGCTTAACCGCTAAGCCATCTCTCCAGGCCTTTTTTTTTTTTTTTGTTTTCAAGGTAGGGGGTCTTGCTGTAGCTCAGGCTGACCTGGAATTCACTATGTAGTCTCAGGGTGGCCTCGAACTCATGGCGATCCTCCCACCTCTGCCTCCTGAGTGTTGGAATATAAGGCGTGCGCCACCACATGTGGCATGAGATTTTTTAAAAATTATTAATTAATTAATTTATTTGCGAGAGGAAAGAGGCAGAGTGAGAGAGAGAGAGAATGGGTGTGCCAGGGCCTCCAGCCACTGCAAATTAACTCCAGATGCATGTACCACCTTGCACACCTGGCTTACATGGGTACTGGGAATCAAACCGAGGTCCTTTGGCTTTGAAGACAAGTGCCTTAACCGGTAAGATCTCTTCAGCCCCTGGCATGAGATTTTTTTTTTTTTTTTTTGGTTTTTCGAGGTAGGGTCTCATTCTAGCCCAGGCTGACCTGGAATTCACTATGGAGTCTCAGGGTGGCCTCAAACTCACGGGCGATCCTCCTACCTCTGCCTCCTGAGTGCTGGGATTAAAGGTGTGCACCACCATGCTCGGCCTTGGCATGAGATTTTTATGCACAATTTTTTTTTAAATTTTAAAAATCAAAGTTATTTATCTTATGGATGCAAGGGAGTGAGAAATTAACAATTATGCATTTCCTACAATCTACTACACTGTAACATCAGAAATGGCTCTGCACCAATTACATTTCCTGAAAAATGACTTAATGTAGTAAAAGCAGGATATTCAAATGGCCTTGAAAAAGTAAAAAAGGTCATTAGCCATTTTGATGACTTCCTTAGCATGAAGGTAGAATGGGAAAAGGCTTCCATTAAGAAAAGGTGTGAGCTGGGCATGGTGGCGCATGCCTTTAATCCCAGCACTCAGGAGGCAGAGGTAGGAGGATTGCCCAGAGTTCAAGGCCACCCTGAGACTACAGAGTGAATTCCAGGTCAGCCTGAGCTAGAATGAGACCCTACCTCTAAAAAGGTGTATATATATTTTTTTTTATAAAGGTGTGTGTGTACACACACACACACACACACACACAAAAAGGAGATGAGCCAGGTGTGGTGGTCCACGCCTGGCTTAAGCACAATTTTTCATTGCATACATTTTACTATATAGTTTCCACATTAAGACTGTATTTGGGTTGCTGGAGAGATGCATTTAAGGCACTTGCCTGCAAAGCCTAAAGTCATGGATTTGATTTCCCAGAACCCACGTAAATCCAGATACACAATGTGGCACATGTATCTGGAGTTCATTTATAGTGGCTGTAGGCCCTGGTGTGCCCATCCTCTCTCCTTATGCAAATAAATAAAATACTAGAAAAAAACTGTACTTATTGGATGTGGATGGTAGGGGATTATGGTATATCATCCATTTATAGAAATTGTCAAAAACACTAAATATTTTTTTAAAAAGACTTTATTAGGGCTGGAGATACGGCTTAGTGGTTAAGGTGCATGCCTGTGAAGCCCAAGGACCCCTCCAGGTCCCACATAAGCCAGATGCACATGGTGAACATATGCATCTGGAGTTTGTTTGCAGTGGTTTAGAGGCCCTGGTGTGCCCATTCTCACTCTCTGTCTCTCTCCCTCTGTCATAAATAAATAAATAAATAAATAAATAAATAAATAAATAAATAAATAAATAAATAAAATAAATAAAAAAACAGCTGGGTGTAAGCTGGGTGTGTTGGTTCATGCCTGTAATCCCAGCACTTGGGAGGCAGAGGTAGGAGGATTGCTGAGAGTTCGAGGCCACCCTGAGCCGATATAGTGAATTCCAGGTCAGCCTGAGCTAGAGTGAGACCCTACCTTGGAAAACCAACCAACCAACCAAACTTAAAAAATTACTTTATTAACCTTAAAATAGCTGAGCTGATTGAGGGAATTGGGGAGATGCTGAGTGTGGGTAAGAGTGCTTGATGCATAAGCATGGGGACCCGAACCTGAATTTGATCCCCAGTACTCATGTACAAAGCCAAGAGTGGTCGGCCATGGTAGAACACACCTTTAATCCCAGTTTAGGAAGCAGAGGTAGGAGGATTGCTGTGAGCTCAAGGCCACCCTGAGACTACATAGTGAATTCTATTGTCAGCCTGGGCAAGAAAGAGTGTGACCCTACCCCAAAAAACAAAAAACAAAACAAAACAAGCCAAGTATGGCCTCACATGCCTGTAAACCCCAGTGCTAAGAGGGGCAGAGACAGGATCACTGGGGCTTCCTGGGCATCAGTGTAACTGAAGGTAGCTCCAGATTCAGTGAGGAACTGTCTCAGGGACATGAGCTGCAAGCGTGGTAGCGTAGGACACCTGACGCTCCCTGGCTCCTGCAGCACACACGCAACCAAAACCCCCAAGCAGACCCCATTGCTGGTTGAATTGGATGCGTGGGCCACTGCAATTTAACTCTTAATTTAGTTGGGTTTACATAAATTCATGCCATTTAGCTCTTCTAATGATTAATTTTCTCTGCCTTTTAGATACTATGATCAGATTTGTTCCATTGAACCCAAATTCCCATTTTCTGAAAATCAGGTAAGCCATTCATTGTCTTTTAAAGTTTTATAGTACTGGCAAATTACTCATTTCTTTCTACTTATGGCATCATTTTTATGGAAACCAGTGATACCTCTCTACTGTTTAGGCTCCTATGACATAATTTTATATAAATTAGAAGCTTTGAGGTCTGTCTGATGTGAATTTATGACCTTCTGAAGACTCTCCTGGAATTTTGTTCATGGAATTCCTCAGTCATTTCTTCTTTTTAAAATCTTTAAAAAAATTTTTATTTATTTGAGAAAGAAAGGTGGGGGTGGGGGCATGCTTCAGGACATCTAGCCACTACAAATAAACTCCAGATACAGGCAACACCTTGTGAATCTCCTTTACATGGGTCCTTGGGACTCAAACCTGGGTCTTTTGGCCTTGTAGGCAAGCCCTTAATCACTAAGCCATCTCTTCAGCCCTCCTCAGTCATTTCTGAGCCTGTATTATTATTATTATTATTATTATTATTATTTAATTATTTATTTATTTGAGAGCGACAGACACAGAGAGACAGACAGATAGGGGGGGAGAGAGAGAATGGGCGCGCCAGGGCTTCCAGCCTCTGCAAACGAACTCCAGACGCGTGCGCCCCCTTGTGCATCTGGCTAACGTGGGTCCTGGGGAAGCGAGCCTTGAACCGGGGTCCTTAGGCTTCACAGGCAAGCGCTTAACTGCTAAGCCGTCTCTCCAGCCCTATAATTTTTTTTATTCAGTAGTCTCTGTCATTTTTTTTAAAAAAAATTTTATTTGTTCATTTATTAGAGACAGAGAGAGGGAGAAATAGTGAGTGAGTGAAAATGGGCATGCTAGGGCTTCTAGTCACTCCAGACGAACCCCAGACACATGTGCCACCATGCACATCTGGCTTATGTGGGACCTGGAGAATTGAGCCTGGACAAGTGCTTTAACCACTAAGCCATCTCTCTAGCCCCCTTTTTTTTCCCAAGTTCTTTTTAACATTTTTATTTATTTATTAGAGACAGAGGGAGAGATAGTGTGTCTGTTTTTTATTGATATAATCTGCTCTGTCTTTCCTCTTGACTTTTATAGAATTACGGAAATTGTAAATTCAGGGAAATACTCATTTTAGTTTAGTGCTTTAACAGTTATTGGCTCTGGGACTGGGGCTTTAGCTCATTGATAGACTGAAATTCTGGGGTAAGCCCTCAGCACTGGTACAGACTACATTTTATAGCATTACAACTGGTGTTAGGGTTTCTTTTATGCTTCAAGAATGCCTGCTTTATTCTTTTTAAATTTTTTTACAGGCTGGGTGTTAAAAATCCTGTTTATTTCATATGGTGTTTTCTTTTTGAGACTTGAAAATTTCTAATGTATGTAGTAGTTTAGATATGAAAATAGCATAAGAAAATTATATATTCAACCGGGCATGGTGGGGCACACTTTTATTCCCAGCATTCGGGAGGCAGAAGTGGGAGGATCACTGTGAGTTCCAGTCCAGCTTGAGACTACATAGTGAATTTCAGGTCAGCTTGGACTAGAGGGAGATCATACCTAGAAAAACCAAAATTAAACAAAAAATTACATATTCTTTTTAAAAATATTTATTTATTTGCAAGCAGAGAGAGGAAGGGGGGAGAGGGGGAGAGGGGGAGGGAGAAAGGAGACAGGCAAAGAGGATGGCATGCCAGAGCCTTCAGCCACTACAAATGAACTCCAGATGCATGTGCCAGTTTGTGCATCTGACTTTATGTGGGTACTGGAGCACCAAATTCTGGTTGTTAGGCTTCACAGGCAAGTGCTGAGCCTTCTCTCCAGCCCAGAAAAATTACATATTCCTGCACTGAAGTTTTTACAGGTGAAGTTATGTGTTGAAATAAAGTTGAATAAAGTGTTGTAGATGAGCTAATAGGAGAAAAGGCTGAAGCTGCAGAGGAGTGTACAGCAGCTCATTATGGCCCCTTGCTAGTTTTGTGTATGTGAGAAAATGTCCTAAGGCACAGCTAAAGATTTTTTGTGGGGCTAGAGAGATGGCTTAGCAGTTCAGACGCTTGCTGCAAAGCCAAAGGACCCAGGTCCGATTCCCCAGATGTACAAGGTGGTGCATAAACCTGGAGTTCGTTTGCAGTGGCTGGAGGGGCTGAAGGCCATAGTGTGCCTATTGTCTCTCTCTCACATGAATAAATAAAAAATTAAAGGAGAAATTTTGTGTTACATAATTTATGAAGCCAAGTTGCTTTAAACTCTTCCTGTATTATATACTTACTTCAGAATAAGGGAGGTATAATTACTATTTTGTGTGTGAAACTGGGGAATAAGCCACAGGGCCTTGTGCCTTTTACATAACAACTCTACCACAACTCTACCAAGCCCGTTTTTACTTTATATTGAGTCACGCGCTCTCTAAGTTGTTCAGACTGGCCTTGAATTTACAATTCTTTTTTTTTTTAATAATTTTTTTTGTTCATTTTATTTTATTTATTTATTTGAGAGCGACAGACACAGAGAGAAAGACAGATAGAGGGAGAGAGAGAGAGAATGGGCACGCCAGGGCTTCCAGCCACTGCAAACGAACTCCAGACGCGTATGCCCCCTTGTGCATCTGGCTAACGTGGGACCTGGGGAACCGAGCCTCGAACCGGGGTCCTTAGGCTTCACAGGCGAGCGCTTAACCGCTAAGCCATCTCTCCAGGCCGAATTTACAATTCTTCTGCTTCAGCCTCTTCAGTGGTTGAGATTATAGGCCTCTACTACCAGATCTGACTAGTTTTTTTTTTTTCAGTGTGGAATTTTTTCACTCACTTGTAACATACTATATGGAAAAGTGAACAGATCACATATATAGCTTGAATCTTTGCAAACAACATACTTGTATAACTACACTCATGTCTATAAATATTATCTTGGTCCATTTCCCCAAAGAAACCGTTCTCCTAATTTTGTAACAGTTGATTTTTAATTTCATCTCCTAGGAGGGCTTGTAGCATCTGCTTTATTTTCTTTGTGTCTGTTTGCTTATTTGAAGTGAGTTCTGTGTGAGCCATTGTATAACGTTGAGTGACCACTGATGCAGTGACCTTGTGAACTATCCTGATGCCAGCCAGTTCTACCTGGAAAGAAGTATGGTCCAGAAGCAGGAATAGGAATTACTGTCCAGAGATGATCCTGGGTTATACAAGTTGAACATTTGTCTTTTTCCTCAGTGTGGGCTTTTTTTTTTTTTTAATATTTAATTTATTTATTTATTTGTGCAAGAGAGGCAGATAGAGAGAGAGAGAGAATGGGTGCGCCAGGGCCTCCAGCCACTGCAAACAAACTCCAGACATGTGCACCTTCTTGTGCATTTGGCTTACATGGGTCCTGGGGAATCAAACCAGGGTCCTTAGGCTTTGCAGGCAAATGCCTTAACCGCTAAGCCATTTCCCCAGCCCAGTGTGGACTTTTTTTTTTTTTTTTAAAGGGACAGTACTTAAAAAGATCCAAGGTGGTAAAAAAATAATTTTCTTGTTTTCTCCTATTCTATCCAGATCTGTTTGACATTTACCTGGAAGGATGCTTTTGATAAAGGTTCCCTTTTTGGAGGATCTGTAAAATTGGGTATGTAATTTATTTATTTTTTTTTAGAAATGGTAGGGGACTTGGCTTAAGCACTTCCCTTGTGTTAGCTCACTCCTTTTTTATTTTTTTAGTTCACTCTTAGTGCTCTCTCAGCGTCTCCTTGTGAATACAAAGTTTTTCAAAGTCTTATTTTCTTTTTAATTTCAACTTCTCATACAATTTCACAGTGTTTGCAGAGAGCCTGTGCATTGCCAGGCACCGTCCTAGTTACAGAAGTGAACCAGGTCGTTGTGTTCAGTGGATCATTATGAAGTGTAGTATGTACCACATGATGTGAAGTGTGCGTCTGGTGACGCTTTGGTCCGTGACAGACCGCAGGCATGATGGTGATCATGGGTGATCACCTAGTCATCCTGTAGCTGTCTTTGTGTAAGTGTATACACTCAATGAAAAACGGCCTAAATGTACCACAGTCGTTAAGTGAGGCATGACTAGAAAAAGTTGTAGGAGCCCAGTTGAGGAGGAAGTGAATCAAAGCAAGCAGTGAGCTAGGTATTGAAGAATACATTTGTCTTTACCGGTAAAAAACAATACCATAAGTACAACATCATAACTAAAGGAGAGGGTAAAAAAGATTTATGCCATCCCCTCCTCTTACCTTCCTCTGTCCCCCTCCCCCACCCCTACCACTAACGGTTCCATCTATTCCCTCTTCTTCTGAAAGAAGATATAGAAGATACTAAATGTCTTGTAAGATATTTATAACACATATATAAATTGCAAGATGTATAAAATACAAGGTGTAAATATATATTGTGTACATAGGTATTTATAAGGTATATACCTTCATATATAGATAAGGAAGTAGGAATATTGTACAGTATTATAAGGTACATTATATGTAATATGAATTAATGTAATAATTATTGCTATGACTTGAAACTGCAGGTTGAATTGGGGGCTTTGGCAAATGATGATATTAGAAAATTAGTTGTGAAGAGTTGCACATATTATACCATTGAGTTTGTACTTCCCCCTTTCATATTAATAGCTAATCTTTTTTAAAGATTTTTTATTTATTTATTTATTTATTTATTTATTTATTTATTTATTTGAGAGAGAGAATGAGAATATAGGTGTGCCAGGGCTTCTAGTCGCTGCAAACGAACTCCAGATGCATGTACCACCTTGTGCATGGATCCTGGTGAGTCAAACCTGGGTCCTTTGGCCTTGTAGACAAGTACCTTAATTGCTAAGCCATGCCTCCAGCCCAATAGCTAATCTTTGTTGAGCACTTATTCTTAGGCACTATGGGTGGGGCTTTGCAATATCTTACTGAATTTTCCACTACCCCATGAGGAAAGATATTATTATTCTTTTTTTTTTTTTTTACTTTCCTGACAATTTAAAAGCAATATTTTATTTATTTATTCGAAAGAGAAAGTGGCAGATAGAAAGAGAATGGGCATGCCAGAGACTCTAGCCACTGCAAATGAACTCCAGATGCATGCACCACCTTGTGCATGTGACTTTATGTGGGTATTGGGGAATTGAACTCTGGTCCTTAGGCTTTGTGGGCAAGTGCCTTAACTGCTGAGCCATTTCTCCAGCTCACTTTTCTTTTTTTTTTTTTGGTTTTTCGAGGTAGGGTCTCACTTTGGTCCAGGCTGACCTGGAATTAACTCTGTTATCTCAGGGTGGCCTTGAACTCATGGCAATCCTCCTACCTCTGCCTCCCAAGTGCTGGGATTAAAGGCGTGCACCACCACGCCTGGCTTCCAGCTCACTTTTCTATCAGTTTTTTTTTTAAATCTTTTTTTTCTTGTTGTTTATTCTTATTTATTTGAGTGCAACAGAGAGAGAAAGAGGCAGAGAGAGAGAGAGAGTGAGAGGAGAGAGAGAATGGACGCACCAAGGCCTCTAGCCACTGCAAACGAACTCTAGATGTGTGTGCCCCTTGTACATGTGGCTGACGTGGGTCCTGGGGAATCAAGCCTCGAACTGGGGTCCTTAGGCTTCATAGGCAAGTGCTTAACCGCTAAGGCATATCTCCAGCCCATTCTATCAGTTTTTATACATGTGCATAATACATTTTGATCACAATCTCTTCCCATTATTATCTTTAGTTCTCCCTCCCACTGAAATCTGTCTTTTTTCCAGTTTGTCCTATTTTGATGTCTTGTCTTGTCTTTCCTTTCCTTTTCTTAATTTTTGTGGGTATTTTTCTTTTTTCTTTCTTTTTTTTTTTGAGATAGGGTCTCACTGTATCCTGTGCTGACCTGAAATTCACTGTGAAGTCTTAGAGTGGTCTTGAACTCATGGTGATCTTCTACCTCTGCCTCCCAAGTGCTGGGATGAAAGGTGTGTCCCACCCACCCAGCTTTTTTTTTTTTTTTTTTTTAAGGTTCTCAAGGCAATCTTTTTTCCTCCATCAAATTTTAGAAAAATTCTTTTTTTTTAAGAAAAAAAATCTCTTTTAATTGATACACCAGTGTCTAACATCAAGAAATTGAATCAAAATTAGGTTCTTGTGTCCAGTTCGAAGTATAATGCATGTGTGCTCCAAGAAAGGGGGGTGGTTTGGAGGGACACGCAGGACAGAGCAAACAAAGCATCTGGCTGGGCAGGGTGAGCTCATATCCTCAGTGGTCCTGGGGACAGCATAGGGATATGGACACATCTGACAACACAGAGATAGCTTGGCCAAAAGAAAATTCGAGGTTCTGAGTCACAAGGAGAGATGTGAACCCATCTTCTATCCTTCAGTCCCACAGGTAGCTTTTCAAGTTGTAAGAGAGACATCAGAGCTCTTGGCCCCATCCCTACTCAGAGTCTGAGCATACTTTCCTCCTTTTGCACCCAATTTCCTCCTCCTCACGGTCACCACAGCTCCAGTGACCAAGAGTACCATAAGGACAGTGACCACTGCTGTGATCAGGATAGAGGCTGAGGTGGTTCTGAAAGACCCATGTCAGCTTCCTCACCAGTGCCAGTATCTCTCCTCATGCCTGATGCCAGGAAGGTGATCATTCCAGAACCTGGGAGTTTACAAGTGATGAACAACCGCCCAGAGGACCCAGATTTGATTCCCAGAACCCATGTAAGCCAGATGCACGTGGTGGTACACATATCTGGAGTTCATTTGCAGTGGCTGGAGGCCCTGGCACACACCCATCTCCCTCCCTCCTTCCCCCTTTCTTTCTCCCTCTCTCATAAATAAGTACAAATACTAAATTATTTTTAACCCACTGAGTTAAATTAGGGTTAGTTGCATGATCATGGGTTAGAGAATAAGCAACCTATCAGTGGCTACCCCATTGACTCCCCCTCCCAGATTGCTGGCTCTTTTAGTTGGAACACTTACATTTCTCTTCAGCCCTGGGAAATTTTTCTGTAGTTCTTTGTTAATCTCCCCCTGCCTTTGAAATACTTTATTTAGTCAGATATTGATTGTTCTGAGTTACTTGCGCATCATTCTGACATGTTTAAATTTCTTTGACTTTATATTGTATTTTCTGGGAGGCTTCCTAGTTATATTACTTTTTTATACTTTTGAGAAAATGTTAGTCAAGGTTTTTAATTTATTTTATTTTATTTTTATTTATTTGAGAGAGAAAGAGGGAGGGGGGGAGAGAGAGAGAGAGAGAAAGAAAGAGTGGGCACACCAGGGCATGCAGCCATTGCAAGTGAACTTTAGATGCATGTGCCACCTTATGCATCTGGCTTATGTGGGGCCTGGGGAATCAAATCTAGGTCCTTTGGCTTTGCAGACAAGTACCTTAAACTGCTAAGCCATCTTTATAGCCCAAAGTTTTTCATTTTTACTCACTTTTTCTTATTCTTTATTTCAAAAATAGCATCTGTTCTGAGGGCATTATGAGGGTGTACACCTATAATCCCAGCACTTGGGAGTTGGAGGCAGGATAATCACGAGTGCAAGAACAGCCTAGACTACGTGAGTTTGAGGCCATTCTGGGTATGTGAGACTCTTACCTCTCAAACAAGACAAAACCTATGAGTTTTTCCATCACTTTTTTTTTTTTTGAGGTAGGGTTTCACTCTAGCCCAGGCTGACCTGGAATTCACTATGGAGTCTCAGGCCTCGAACTCACAGTGATCTGCTTACCTCTGCCTCCCAAGTGCTGGGATTAAAGGCGTGTGCCACCATGCCTGGCTAATTTTTTTTTTTTTTTTTGAGATAGAGTCTCATATAGTTCAGGTTGACCTTGACCTTGAGTTTCTAGTCTTCCTGCCTTCACCACATTCATGTATTGTGATCTTTTATTTTTCTCCAGGCTCTCCTCAGTTTATTTAGTATCCTCACATATTTAGAATATTATTTTCCTGTAATCTACTTATGAGAGTAGATTATAGTAGTTAGCATGCATATGTATGCCTGCTGAATTTGTAGTGCAGAGCAGAGTGGCTGTGAAAGTAAGTTGATGAGTGTCTGTTTCGGACAGGGAGGCCACCAAGGCACGGGGAGTAGATGACGGCTCCCAGTGCTGCTCTGCTGTAGACCCCCAGTGCTTCTCTTGAGTTTTCTACCCACTGCTTTTTTAAAAAATTAATTTTTATTTATTTATTTGAGAGAGAGAATGAGTGTGCCAGGGCTTCTAGCCACTGCAAATGAACTTCAGACACATGCACCACCTTGTGCATCTGGCTTACATAGATCTGGGGGAATTGAACCTAGGGACTTTGGTTTTGCAGGCAAGTACCTTAACCACTGAGCCATCTCTCCAGCCCATTTACTCCTTTTTTTTTCTTTGTAAAAAACTTTTTATTAGCTGGTGCACGCCTTTAATCCCAGCACTCAGGAGGCAGAGGTAGGAGGATCACTGTGAGTTCAAGGCCACCCTGAGACTACATAGTGAATTCCAGGTCAGCCTGGGCCAGAGACCCTACCTCAAAACACCAAAACAAACAAACAAACAAACAAACAAACAAACAACAACAACAACAAAAAACCCCACAACTTTTTATTGACAACTTCTATGCAGACAATATACCATGATCATAGTCCCCTTCTGCCACCCTCTCTCTATCTCCTCTTGAACCCTCCCTATACTGAGTCCCTTCTTTTTTCTTTTCTTCTTTTTTTTTTTTTTTCTGGGCAAAAGAAGTTTATTTTGGCTTATGGAGTCCAGGGGGAAGCTCCACCATGGCAGGGGAAGACGATGACATGAGCAGAGGGTAGACATCACCCCCTGGCCAACATAAGGTAGAAAATAGCAACAGGGCAGTGTGGCAAGGGGAGACTGCCTATAACACCCATAAGCCCACCCCCAACAATACACTCCCTCCAGGAAGCGTTAATTCCCAAATCTCTATCAGCTGGGAATCTAGCATTCAGAACACCTAAGTTTATGGGGGACACCTGAATCAAACCACCACATTTTGCCCCTGGCCCCATAAACTGATATCCATACATGATATAAAATACAATGTATTCAGTCCAACTTTAAAAGTCCCCATAGTTTTTATCAATTCCAATGATGTCTATAGATCCCCATAGTCCAAGGTCTTGTAACTGAGCCATAATGCCAAAAAATAATATCAAAAACCCATAATGGCACAGAATAAATACACTGCAAAGATGGCATTGAGCATAGCAAAGAAATATTAAACCAATACAAGATTGAAAACAACCAGGGAAAATGTCAAACTCTGTAACTCCAAGGCCAACAACTCTAGCCAGTGACAGATCTCCAAGTCTGATAATTGTAACCAGCAACAAATCTCTGGCATTCCAATTCCGCCCCTCCAGTTAGGCTACTCACAGTCCTGGAAAACTTCATCCATTTCATGGTCCCAGCATCTCCACTGGGTTTCCACTGCAATCTATGGTTCATTCTCATGGCCCCATGGGGTCTCCATGCAGGCATCCAGCAAACCTGCTTCACACTGCCTGTGGCCATTTCCAAAACACAAGATTGTGTTGCAAATTTTTTTTTCTTTTTTTTAAAAATTTTTATTAACATTTTTCATGATTACAAAATATATCCCATGGTAATTCCCTCCTTCCCCACCCCCAAGTCCCTTCTTTATTCCAATTAGTCTGTCTTCTACTTTGATGTTATCATTTTCCCGTTCTATTTTTCAGGATTTGTATAGGTAATGTCAGCCACTGTGAGTGAGGTTGTGGATACCATGGCCACTTTCAGTATGGAAGACAGAATGCAAAGCACTCCTCCCCTTCCTTTGGCTCTGACATTTTTTCTATTATCTCTTCTGCAGTTGTATTCATATATATATAAACTTCCATACTTACAAACAATCAACCAAGGTAATTCCCTCCCTCCCCCACTTTCCCTTTCACAAATCTACTCTCCATCATCTCCCCTCCCTCTCTCAGTCTTTTATTTATTTATTTATTTTTAAAATACATTTTATTTATTTATTTGAGAGAGAAAGAGGCGGAGAGAGAGAGAGAGAATGGGCATGCCAGGGCCTCCAGCCACTGCAAACGAACTCCAGATGCATGTGCCCCCTTGTGCATCTGGCTTACCTGGGTCCTGGAGAGTCAAACTGGGATTCTTTGGCTTTGCAGGCAAATGCCTTAACTGCTAAGGCAACTGTCCAGCCCAAATCTTTTATTTTGATGTCATCATCTTTTCCTTCTATTATGTGTCTTGTGAAGGACTTGGCATGGTGAGGTCATGGAAATTGAGGCCAGTTTCTGTCTAAACAATTGCATTGTAATCAGTCCTAACCTTCCTTTTGCTTTTACATTATTTCTGCCACCTCTTCCACAAGGAACCGTGAGCCTTGGAGGGTATAATAGAGATGTTTCAGTGCTGAGCACTCCTGTCACTTCTTCTCAGCCTTTTAGGTCATCCCAGTGGTCACTGCCATCTGAAAAGAGAAGCTTCTATAACCAGAAGTGAGGGTAGTTTTAATATATGGTGTGAATGTTAGGTAAAGTACTTACAGGGCAGTTTGGTGAGTATAATATGTGCATTTAACCAGACGAGAACAGATGTTACACTCCTAATGATCACAGTCTCCTCTACCAAAGGTTAGTTTTTTTATACCAGGCATGTATTCCCTCCCATGGAGCAGGCCTCCAATGCAATTAGAAAGCAGTTGGTTTTCCCTATAACAGACATGTCACCATTGTGCCCATTTGGTCTTCCATCCTCTGCTTTTGTAGGGAGTCTTCCCATTGCTTTCTCTGGTCGTCCATTTTTGGTAGGTATGCTGTGCAAGAGTTTGAATTACACTGATAGAATCTTACAAGTAATCAGGAGCTATTGTACATTTAAATTTTCTTTTTTTTATTGACAGCTCCCATAATTACAGACAATAAACCATGGTAATTCTTTCCCTCCCCCACTTTTCCCTTTGAAACTCTACCCTCCATCATATTCCCTTCCCCTCTCAATCAGTCTCTCTTTTATTTTGATGTCATGATCTTTTCCTCCTATTGTGATGGTCTTGTGTAGGTAGTATCAGGCACTGTGAAGTCATGGATATCCAGGCCATTTTGTGTTTGGAAGAGTGCATTGTAAGCAGCCCTATTGTTTCCTTTGCTTCTTACATTCTTTTATTATTTATTTATTTATTTTTATTTATTTATTTGAGAGCGACAGCCACAGAGAGAAAGACAGATAGAGGGAGAGAGAGAATGGGCGTGCCAGGGCTTCCAGCCTCTGCAAACGAACTCCAGACGCGTGCGCCCCCTTGTGCATCTGGCTAACGTGGGACCTGGGAACCGAGCCTTGAACCGGGGTCTTTAGGCTTCACAGGCAAGCGCTTAACTGCCAAGCCATCTCTCCAGCCCTTTTTTTTTTAAATAATTTTTTAAATTTATTTATTTGAGAGCGACAGACACAGAGAGAAAGACAGATAGAGGGAGAGAGAGAGAATGGGTGCGCCAGGGCTTCCAGCCTCTGCAAATGAACTCCAGACACGTGCTCCCCCTTGTGCATCTGGCTAATGTGGGACCTGGGGAACCGAGCCTCGAACCAGGGTCCTTAGGCTTCATAGGCAAGCGCTTAACCGCTAAGCCATCTCTCCAGCCGCTTCTTACATTCTTTACTGCCACCTCTTCCTCAATGGACCCTGAGCCTTGGAAGGTGTGAGAAATATTTCAGTGTTGAATACTCCTCTGTCACTTCTTTTCAGCACTACGGTGTCTTCTGTGTTGTCCCAAGGTCACCACCATCTGAAAAGAGAAGCTTCTGTAGCCATAAGTGAGAGTATCATTAATACATGGGTATGAACATTAAGAGAAGTGCTCACTGGGCAGTTTGGTGAGCATAGTACATACATTTAGCCAGATAACAGCAGTTGTTGCACCCCTAGGACTCATGACTACCCCTCTTGTAGGTTTTCAGTATCAGGGATGTATTCCTTCCCAAGGAGCATGCCTCTAGTCCAACTACAGAGCGATTGGTTTCCCTTATAACAGACATACCACTATTGCACCTGTTGGCTTATTTGGCCTGGCTGGCCATAGTTAAAGCTTCCAGTATCCACAGTTGTTTATCTCCACTGGTGATTTCCCTGTCTCATGGAACTGCATGCAGCATAGCTTTTTCTAGCTCTCTGTCAGCTGATTTACACAGATGAGGATTTCAGCTCAGCTCCAGCAGGATTTCTCAGTGATCTTGCAGCCCAAGTATGTGGAGTCTTCAGCAATAGGGTCTTAACCATCTCTTCCTGGTGGGAAACCAAGAGCCTCAACAATGGCCTGTAATGTTTTGGGGCACCAGGGACCTCCCTGGCCAACAACTCACTGGAAGGTATCCCAACCCTGGCACTGAAATTTTATTTATTTATTTATTTATTTATTTGAGAGGGACAGACACAGAGAGAAAGACAGATAGAGGGAGAGAGAGAGAATGGGCGCGCCAGGGCTTCCAGCCTCTGCAAACGAACGCCCCCTTTGTGCATCTGGCTAACGTGGGACCTGGGGAACCGAGCCTCGAACCGGGGTCCCTAGGCTTCACAGGCATGCGCTTAACCGCTAAGCCATCTCTCCAGCCCTGGCACTGAAAATTTTGTAGTAACAGTCTATGGCTTATGGGTGTGTCATTGTTCAAAAAAGCATTTAAATTTCCTTCCTTCCTTCCTTTTCTTTCTTTCTTTCTTTCTTTCTTTCTTTCTTTCTTTCTTTCTTTCTTTCTTTCTTTTAAGGTAGGGTCTTGCTGATCTGGAATTCACTGTGTAATCTCAAGCTGGACTCAAACTCACAGCAGTTCTCCTACCTCTGCTTCCGAAGTGTTGGGATTAAACTACCACACCTTTCTTTTTTTCTTCCTTTTATTTCTTCTTCTAAGAGAGGGAAGATGACAGAGAGAAAGAAAGAATGGATAGGGCATGCCAGGGCCTCTAGCCACTGCAAATGAACTCTAGATGCATGTACCACCATGAACATCAGGCTCACATGGGTTCTGGAAAATTGAACGTGGATGCCTAGGCTTCGTAGGCAAGTGCCTTAACCACTAAGCCGTCTCTCCAGCCTTACTTTTTTTTTGGTTTTTCAAGGTAGGGTGTTGCTGTAGCCCAGGCTAACCTGGAATTCACTATGTAGTCTCAGGGTGGCCTCGAACTCATGGAGATTCTCCTACCTCTGCCTCCTGGGTGCTGGGATTATAGGCATGTGCCACCATGCCAGTTAACCATCTTTTTTTTTTTTTAATTTTATTTGAGAGCGACAGAGAAGTAGAGAGAGAGAGAGAGAGGGAGGGAGGAAGAGAGAGGGAGAGAGAGGGAGAGAAAGAAAGAGAAAGGGTGCATCAGGACTTCTAGCCATTGCAAATGAACCTCAGATGCATGCACCACCTTGTGCATCTGGCTTACATGGGTACTGGGGAACCGAGCCTCAAACCGGGATCCTTAGGCTTCACAGGCAAGCTCTTAACCACTAAACCATCTCTTCAGCCCCCCCCCCATTCACCATCTTAATCATTTTAAATAGTTTTTTTTTTTTTGTGTGTGTGTAGAGTATGTGTGATGTGGTGTGTGAGAGGCATATGCATGTGTGTGGTGTATGCATGTGTCTTAGGTCCTCATGTTTAAGCAGTTGAGCCAGTTCCCCATCCCTTAAGCATACAGCTTTGGGTGGTATTATGTTCACATTATTTTATTTTTTTTTTATTTTGTTCATTTTTTATTTATTTATTTGAGAGCGACAGACACAGAGAGAAAGACAGATAGAGGGAGAGAGAGAGAATGGGTGTGCCAGAGCTTCCAGCCACTACAAACAAACTCCAGATGCGTGCGCCCCCTTGTGCATCTGGCTTACGTGGGACCTGTGGAACCAAGCCTCGAACCGGTGGTCCTTAGGCTTCACAGGCGAGCGCTTAACCGCTAAGCCATCTCTCCAGTCCATGTTCACATTATTTCGCAGTCATCATCATTATCATTTTTTTTGGGGGGGGGGGAATGTATATGTGTGTGTGTGAGGGAATGTGTGAGAGTGTGGTTGTGTGTGGGGGGGTGTGAGTGTGTGCGGATGTGAGAGTGTGTGTGGGGTGTGAGTGTGGAGGGTGTGTGTATTTCGTGTGAGTGTATGTGGGGTTGTGAGTGTGTGGGGGTGTGAGTATGGGGGTTTGTATGTATGTGTGTGGGGGGGTGTGAGTGTGAGGATGTGTGAGTGTGGGGTTTGAGAGTGTGGGTGTGAGTGTGCAGGGTGGTGAGTGTGGGTGTGTGAGTGCGCAAGGGGTGAGAGTGTACGGTGGGTGTGAGAGTGCGGGGTGTGTGTGAGAGTGTGGGTGGTGAGTGTGGGGGGTGAGTGAGTGTGTGGGTGCATCAGGGGAAACTTTGGGTGTCAGTCTTTGCTTCCACCTTGTTTGAGATAAGGTTTCTCGATGTTCTCCTTGGCGGGCCAGGCCAGCTGGCCATTGAGTGTCCATTGAGCTGTTTCCGGGCGGGGCTGGGACTCTTGTCCTCTGCCTCCATGTCGCTGTGGTGCACAGTTGGAGATGCAGCACCAGCCCATGTGGCTCCGGGGTAATGAGGTACTTCGGCCACCTCCCCATCCCACCGTCTGGTTTCACAACTCCCCTTTAACAACTGGAACTTGGTGCCCATTAAATGTAACTTCCCATTCTTCCGTCCCTGCCAGCTCCTGGCAGCTGCTGCTTTTCCTCGTTTCTCCAAATTTCGTCCTATAAGTGGATGTGTGTTGCTGCTTTTCCATGTGAATGTATGTGAGTGAGGATGTGTGCCTCAGTGTGCCTGGGAAGGTCGGGGACATTGCTTCTGGGTTAGTGACCTCTCACCTTTCCACCTCATTGGAAGTTGGGATTCTGTCTCTGGATCTTGCCTTGCTGTTATTCTTTGCTGTGCTTGTCACAAGCTTCTGGAAAGTTCTCCTGCCTGCATGTCAGTGTCCTTGGATTACAGAACCCTGCTATGACTTGTGGCTTTTGTGTGGTGTGGAGAGGATTGAACTCAAGTACGCTGGCTTGAGCAGTGTCTGCTTTATGTACTGAGCCATCTCCCCAGCTCCTGTAGATTGCCATTTAAAAAGTTGGAAGAAACACATAACATGGGATTAGATCTTGGCCTTTTAAAATTACCAAGGTAGGGTCTTGTTGTAGCCCATGCTGACTGATGTGGAATTTATTATGTAGCCTCAGAGTGGCCTCGAACTCCTGGTGAGCCTCCTACCTCTGCCTCCAAGGCAATGAGCCACCATGCCTGGCTTTTTTTTTTTTGACCTGGAATTGACTTTGTAGTCTCAGATTGGCCTTGAACTCACAGTGATCCTCCTACCTCTGTCTCCCAAGTGCTGGGATTAAAGGTGTGTGTCACCATACTTGGCTCTATATATTGTTTTCTGTAACAGCTGTAGCATTTTACATTTCCTACAAACCTTGAAATTTGTCTACATCCTTATCCATATTTGTTACTTTCTTTGTCTTAAAAGAATTTAAGGTAGTAACAATGTCAATGGGTGTGAGGCACATTTCAGCCACTCTGCTTTTCTAGTCCTCTGAGAACTGTGTTGGCATGAAGGAGTGAGACATGGAAGGCCAGCTAAGAGATGCTTAAACTGACTGAGATTTATGGTAAAGAGGGGCTGGCTGAAATATGTGCAGGGTCAGTGGGGGCTGGGAGGGTGACTAGAATTGTGGGAGGTGATGGCAAATTGGATATAATTTAATTGAATTGAAGCAGTTAAATGAGAAATGACATAAGAATGACTTCTGCATTTTGAATCTGGCTAAGGGAAGGAGATAAATAGTAATTATTGATCTTTTGAGTTTTTGATGGGAATTTTTGGAAATGAATGTCTTGCCGGGCAGTCTGTAATAGGTGAGGGGCAGGTCTGGGACCTTTGTCTTGAGTGCCAGTGTGGGATAGAGGTTATAGTATTTCTCTTTGAAATATTTATTTTCTTGAGAAAAAAATAATCTAATGTATTTTTCTTTTTTGATGTTTTCCAGCTCTTTCCAGCTTAGGCTATGAAAAGAGCTGTGTGCTGTTCAACTGTGCAGCCTTAGCCAGCCAGATCGCAGCAGATCAGAACCTGGACAATGACGAAGGACTGAGAACTGCCGCTAAGCAGTACCAGGTATGCCGAGGAGCGGTCGCAGAACTTGGAGTCATTGCAAGTGATTTGCATTCAGATGTATAGAAACTTCTTTCCTTCTTAACAGATGTTTTCTGGAGAAGTGATGTACTTTTAAAGTAAATTATTCTTATTGTTGAAACCCTTGGATAAGCATTCCAGTAGTAAAACCATTTATTAGGCCACCAGTAGCTAGGACAGTGCCTGGCACATGATAGAGGCTCAGTAGATAGTGATTGAACAAGACGTATGGCATGAAATTTCATTCATTTATGTAAATCTTACTGATGAATGACTCCATTTAAAACATTTGTACATTTCTTGGTATGTTTTCTCAGAGTCAGACACATTTAAATTGTAGTGGTATTGAAAATTTAAGAACTTTTAGCAAGAAAACAAGTTTAACTCCAGATTTAAGGAGAGGTCTTTTTTCGGGGGAGGGGGAAGGGTTTCACTTTAGCCCAGGCTGACCTGAAACTCACAATGTAGCCTCAGGGTGGCCTCAAAACTCTCAGTGATCCTCCTACCTCTGTCACCCACTGCTGGGATTAAAGGCGTGTGCCACCACACCCGGCAAGAGGTCTTTTTTTTTTTCTTCAAGGTAGGGTCTGGCTGTAGCCTAGGCTGACCTGGAGTTCATTGGGCAGTCTCAGGGTGGCCTCTGAACTCATAGCCATCCTCCTACCACTGCCTCCCAAGTGCTGGGATTAAAGATGTGAGCTACCATGCCTGGTAAGAGGTTATTATTATTATTTTTTTTGTTTATTTTTAATTATTTGAGAGCGACAGAGAGAGAGAGAGAGAGAGAGAGAGAGAGAGAGAGAGAGAAAGAGGCACATAGAGAGAGAGAAGGCGCGCCAGGGCCTCCAGCCACTGCAAACCAAACTCCAGATGCGTGCGCCCCCTTGGGCATCTGGCTAATGTGGGTCCTGGAGAATTGAGCCTTGAACCGGGGTCCTCAGGCTTCACAGGCAGCGCTTAACCGCTAAGCCATCTCTCCAGCCCAAGAGGTTATTTTTGAATGTGACCAGACATGCAATGTTCTTAGATGGGTAACTGTATTTTAGGTACTAATCATTGACATGTGCCAATCCCTGACTAATATGGCATGCTATTTTGTGATAATTGTTAATATTTAGTCTTTGTTTTAGGTAAAAAAATGATACATAATTTGTTTTCAAGACAGGGTCTCACTCTAGTCCAGGCTGACCTGGAATACACTATGTAGTCTCAGAGTGGCCTCCAGCTCTTCAAGGTCCTCCTTCTTCTGCCTCCCGAGTGCTGAGATTAAGGGCGTGCACTAGCATGCCCGGTGTGATATTCTCCCCCTCCCTGAGATAGGGTCTTGCTCTAGTCCAAGCTGACCTGGAATTCACTATGTAGTCTCAGGGTGGCCTTGAACTCATGGTGATACTCCTACCTCTGCCTCCCAAATGCTGGGATTAAAGGTGTGCTCCATCACGCCTAGCAGTGATACTCTTTTTTAAAACATATTTTATTTTCATTAATTAATTTATTTGACAGAGAGAAGGTGAGCGGGGGAGAGAGAGAAGGGGAGAAGGGAGGGAGGGAGCGCCAGGGCCTCCAGCCATTGCAAACAAACTCTGGACACATGCATGCCCTTGTGCATCTGGCTAATATGGGTCGTGGGGAATCGAACCTGGGTCCTTTGGCTTTGCAGGCAAATGCCTTAACCGTTAAGCCATCCCTCCAGCCCCAATACTCTTTTTAACACAGTAACTGGGTTATGCTTGTATGGCCTGCCTAGCTAATCTATACTTTTTCATTTCAGAATGTTTTCTTCTTTTTCTCTATTTCATAAAGACAAAGTAATTTAAGGATTGATTTAAATTAAAATTGAAATAAACAATTTAAACATTGTTTATTTATTTGAGGGGGAGGGAGAGACCGAGACAGAGACAGACAGACATAGAGCTAAAGGGGCAGGGAGAGGGTGAATATGGATGTAACAGGACCTCTAGCCACTGCATATGAACTCCAGATGCATACACCACCTTGCCTATCTGGCTTATGTGGGTACTGGGGAATTGAACCTTGGTCCTTAGTCTTCCCAGGCAAGCAAATTAAATGCTAAGGCATCTCTACGGCCGGAGATAATTGGGACCATTTCACTAGGGAGCTTTGAAGGCCAAATGAAAATGCCTAACTACTGATAGCAGTGCAGGTCATAGGGTGAGGGGCACATGTCCCTTGGGTTTTCTTGAGGCCCAGTGTGCTTAGTGGAGAGTGGAATTTGTTTGGGACAAAGCAGGAAAATTTCAGTACTACAAATATTTGATAGTGTTTTTTTTTTATTGAGGCCACTGTTCTTAGGTAAGTTTTGCAGAAGTATAATAATCAATTTTTGACATTAATTTACTTTATTTTTCCTATGATCTACCTTTATTCTTTGTTAAGCTGCCTGAGTCTCTAGAGGTTTGGAAAGAAACCTTGTTAGATGATTAGATCACACTATAAAAATTTAAACATAGTGACTGGTTTGTGAGTTAGCATTTGGAAGATTTTTATGTGTAACAGTAAAAAATGACATATTCTGATTTTAAATAATTTTTTTCTTCTCCTTGTAGTTTGCTAGTGGTGCCTTTTTACATATTAAAGAGACAGTTTTATCTGCCTTAAATCGAGAGCCTACTGTGGACATATCTCCAGATACTGTGGGGACCCTCAGCCTCATTATGCTGGCACAGGCCCAAGAAGTATTTTTTTTAAAAGCCACAAGAGGTAATTTCAATTTCTCCTCCACTCTTTCCACGTGAAAACAAGTAGTAGCTTATTTACTTATTTATTGAGAGAGAGAGAGGCAGATAGAGAAAAAGAATGGGCATGCTAGGGCCTCTAGCCAATTGAAAACGAACTCTGGATGCGTGTGCCACCTTGTGCATCTGGCTTTACATGGGTATTTCAGAATTGACCTTGGGTCCTTAGATATTTCAGGTAAGCACTGTTAACTACTGAGTCATATCTCCAGCCCCAAGTAGTAGGTTTTTGTGTAGACAAGGTGATTAGTATATAATGTGTTCCACGTAGACGGGGAGGTGATATAGAGAAAATTAAGTAGCCAAGGCTTTGAGGGGACAGTAAGATTGTATTATGTGGTAGTAGCTGGTGATCTGTCTGTGAGTTAGGGGTGGTAGGGGCTCATGCTAATTTTGGATTTATCTGTCAAGAATGGTCCCTTCCTTCTCTCCTTCCCTCCCTCCTTCCTTCCTTCCGTTCCCCCCTCCTTCTCTCCTTCCTTCCCTCTCTCCTCCCTCCTCCCCCCTCCCTCTTTCCCTCCCTCTTTTCCTTCCTTCCTTTCTCCTTCCTTCCTTGGTAGGGTCTTACTCTAGCTCAGGCTGTCCTGGAATTATTCTCAGGGTGGCCTTGAACTCTCATGATGGATCCTCCTACTTCTGCCTCCAGAGTGTGCCACCATGCCTGGCTCAAGAATGGTTTCTTTATTTTTTATTTATTTATTTATTTAAATTTTTATTAGTATTTTCCATGATTATAAAAAAATATCCCACGGTAATCCCCCCCCCCCCCACTTTCCCCTTTGAAATTCCATTCTCCATCATATTACCTCCCATCTCAATCATTAAAGAATGGTTTCTTTAAAGAGGTCTGGTTTAAACTAGATATTAATGACAAGAAGGAGCTATTCAGGCAGTCCCTGCTGAATGAGAAACAAAGAACAATTCTGTTTTTTATGATTTGTTTTTCTTTTGTTTTCCAAGGTAGGGTCTCACCCTGGCCCAGGCTGGCCTGGAATTCACTATATAGTCTCTGGGTTGCCTCCAGCTCACAGCGATCCTCTTACTTCTGCCTCCTGAGTGCTGGGATTAAAGGCGTGCACCACCATGTCTGGCTTATGATTTTTTTTTTATGATGGTTTTTAATTGGGTGTTTGTATTTGTGTACGCGCATGTGTGGTGTGTGCAGATGCTCATGCCCCATGCATGCCCATGTGAAGGCCAGAAGTGGACATTGAATGTCAGCTTTTACTGCTCTTCTGCCTTATTTCTTTGAGATAGTCTCTCTCACTGAATCTGGAACTCAGCATTTTCAGTCAGACTGACTTACTGACTAGTGAACCTCAGTGATCCTCTTGTCTCTGCCTGACTGAGCATGTGGTCACGGGCATACACAGCCATGTCCGGCTTGTTACACAGGTCCTCTTGCTTGCACAGCATGTGCTCTTCCCTGCTGAGGCATCTTCCAGCACCAGAATATATATGTATTTTTTTCTGAGGTATGGTCTCACTCTAGCCCAGGCTGACCTGGAATTCTCTATGTAGTCTTAGGGTAGCCTCAAACTCCCATTGATCCTACCTCTGTCTCCCGAGTTCTGGGATTAAAGGCGTGTGCTATTATGCCTGGCTAGCTTGTTTTCTTGCCTGCCTGCTCCTCCTTCCCTCCCTCCCTCCTTCCCTCCTTTTCTCCCTTTCTGAGGCAGGGTCTCATTCTAGCCCAGGCTGACTTGGAATTCACTATGTAGTCTCAAGTTGGCCTTGAATTTACAGCGATCCTCCTACCTTTGCCTCCTAAATGCTGGGACTAAAGTTGTGTGCCACTACACCTGGCTCTTTATTTTGTTTTATTTATTTTATTTTAATTTTTAGAGAAAGGGAGAGGGAGAATGGGAGCTCCAGGGCCTCAGCCATTGCAATTGAACTTCAGATGCTTGCGCCACCTAATGGACATGTGCAACCTTGTGCTTGCTTCACCTTTGTGCATCTGGCTTGCTTGGTATCTGGAGAGTCGAATATGGGTCCCTTAGGCTTTGTATTCAAGCACCTTAACCATTGAGCCATCTCTCAGCCCTTTTTCTTTCTTTTTTTTTTTTTAAGAAATATTTTAATTTATTTATTTATCAGAGAGAGAGTGAGAGAAAGAGGCACATAGAGGGAAAGAGAATGGTTGCACCAGGGCCTCTAGCCATTGCAAATGGACTCCAGACATATGTGCCACCTTGTACATGTGGCTTACCTGAGTCCTGGGGAGTTGAACCAGGGTATTCTGGCTTTTCAGGCAAGTGCCTTAACTACTAAGTCATCTCTCCAGCCCTCCTTCTTGTTGAGGTAGTCTCACTCCTGCCCAGGATGGCCTTGACCGAGGTAGGAGGATTGCTGTGAGTTTGACATCAGCCTGGAGCTACAGAGTGAGTTCTAGGTCATCCTGGGGAAGAGTGAGACCCTGCTTTGAAAAACTAACCCAACAAAAAACCTTGGAGAGAGAGAGAGCGAGAGTGAGAGAGGGAGGGAGGGAGGGAAGGAGGAAGGGATAGGGAGGGAGAGAGAAAAGTCACTTTTTTTTGATGTAGGGTTTCATTCTAGCCCAGGCTGACCTCGAACTCATGCTGATCCTCCTACCTCTGCCTCCCAAGTGCTAGGATTAAAGGCATGTGCCACCATGCCTGACCCAGTATTTATTGTTGTTGTTATTATTTTTGGCTTTTCAAGGTGGTGTCTCACTGTGGTCCAGGCTGACCTGAATTTCATTATGTAATCTCAGGGTGGCCTTGACCTCACAGTGATCCTTCTACCTCTGCCTCCTGAGTGCTGGGATTAAAAGCATGCACCACCACTCCCGGCTAGTAGTCACTATTTTTTTTTTTATTTTAATTTTTTATTTGAGAGTGACAGACACAGAGAGAAAGACAGATGGAGGGAGAGAGAGAGAATGGGCGCGCCAGGGCTTCCAGCCTCTGCAAACGAACTCCAGATGCGTGCGCCCCCTTGTGCATCTGGCTAACGTGGGACCTGGGGAACCGAGCCTCGAACCGGGGTCCTTAGGCTTCACAGGCAAGCGCTTAATCGCTAAGCCATCTCTCCAGCCCGTAGTCACTATTTTAAATAAAATAGTTTTACTTATTTTTGAGGAGAGTGAAAGAATGTGTGTATGGGCACACCATGGCCTCCTGCCCCTGCAGACAATTTCTAGATGCATGTGCCACTTCATGCATTTGCCTTTATGTGGGTATTGGGGAATTGAATCCAGGCCTACAGCATAGGCAAGTACCTTTAACCACAGAGCCATCTCTCCAGCTCAGTAGTCACTTCTTATCCCCCTTTTGTCCCAGGTGCAGGTGGCCATTGTCTCATTTTCTGTGTCTTTGGTTTTGCCCATGGATAATATTTATTTAAATGCCTGTTTGCTTGTCTTTCTATCATTTGTCATCTACCTGTCATTTGCCATTCATCTGCCTACCCAGCAACTAACCAGCCAGCTGTCTGTCTTTGAATGAATGACACAGTATCCCATATAGTGGGCTGGCCTTTAACATGCTTTGTAGCTGAGGTTAGCCTTGAACTCCTGATCTTGCCTCCTGGGTGCTAAGATGATAAGCATGTACAACCACATTTTGCTCCCTGTGAAATAGGTTTTTTTAAAAAAATTTTTTGTATGTATATGTATTTGTTTTTACGTTAAAAATTTTTAATTTTTTTAAAATTTATTTGAGAGAGAGAGAGAGAAAGAAATAAGCAGGTAGAAAGAGAGAATGGGTGTGCCAGGGTCTCTAGCCGTTGTAAATTAACTCCAGACGTGTGTGCCCCCTTGTACAGCTGGCTTATGTGAGTCCTGAGGAATCAAGTCTCAGTCCTTTGGTTTTTCAGGCAAGCACTTTAATCATTAAGCCAGCTCTCCAGTCCTGTATTTTTATTTATTTATATATTTTTCAATCCTGTATTTTTAATTTTAATTTTATAAAAATTTTTATTAATATTTTCTATGATTATAGAAAAGATCCCATGGTAATACCCTCCCTCCGCCCCTAACTTTCCCCTTTGAAATTCCATTCTCCATCATATTACCTCCCCATCTCAATCATTGTACTTACATATATACAATACCAACCTATTTTAAGTACCCTCCTCCCTTCCTTTCTCTTCCCTTTATATCTCCTTTTTAACTTACTGGCCTTTGCTACTAAGTATTTTCCTTCTCACGAAGAAGCCCAATCATCTAGGGCTAGGCTCCACATATGAGGGAGAACATGTGGCGCTTGGCTTTCTGGGCGTGGGTTACCTCACTTAGTATAATCCTTTCCAGATCCATCCATTTCTCTGCAAATTACATAACTTCATTTTTCTTTACTGCTGAGTAAAACTCCATTGTATAAATGTGCCACATCTCATTATCCACTCATCAGTTGAGGGACATCTAGGCTGGTTCCATTTCCCAGCTATTAGAAATTGAGCAGCAATAAACATAGTTGAGCACGTACTTCTAAGGAAATGAGATGAGTCCTTAGGATATATGCCCAGGAGTGCTATAGCTGGGTCATATGGTAGATCAATCTTTAGCTGTTGTAGGAACCTCCACACTGATTTCCACAATGGCTGGACCAGATTGCATTCCCACCAGCAGTGTAGAAGGGTTCCTGTTTTTCCACATCCCCGCCAACATTTATGATCATTTGTTTTCATGATGGTGGCCAATCTGACAGGAGTGAGATGGAATCTCATTGTAGTTTTAATCTGCATTTCCCTGATGACTAGTGAAGTAGAACATTTTTTTAGATGCTTATATGCCATTCGTATTTCTTCCTTTGAGAATGCTCTGTTTAACTCCATAGACACCCCCCCCCTTTTAAAAAATTTATGTGGGTCCTGGGGAATCAGGTCTCAGTCCTTTGGTTTTTCAGGCAAGCACCTTAATCATTAAACCAGCTCTCCAGTCCTGTATTTTTTTTTATTTTACTATTTTTTAAAAAAAAATTTGTTCATTTTTATTTATTTATTTGATAGTGACAGAGAGAGAAAGAGGGAGGTATATATAGAGAGAGAATGGGTGTGCCAGGGCTTCCAGCCACTGCAAACGAACTCCAGACACGTGTGCCCCCTTGTGCATCTGGTTAACGAAGTCCTGGAGAATCGAGCCTCCAACTAGGTCCTTAGGCTTCACAGGCAAGCGCTTAACTGCTAAGCCATCTCTCCAGCCCTGTATTTATTTAAACAGATTGTACTGTTTTTTTTCTTTATTAGTTATGTACATACTCAGTGTGTAAACAGCCATGTTGGTACCATCATTAGCCTCTTCCCTGCCTCCCCTGTCAGAAGGGACCCTCCTTGTTGGGGATTGTGGGTCATGCACTTTGGGGGTAGCCATCAGTTATGGGAAAGAGGCAATGTCTCTGTGCATAGTGCCCCGACTCATGGCTCTAGCAATCTTTCCACCTCCTGTTCCGTGAATTTCCCTGAGCCATGTTGGGTTTGTTTTAGGTCTACTTCAGTGATGAGGTCTTGGGAGTTTCTGTGTCTCTGGATCTCTGGTTTGGTAGGAGTTGAGTGTTCTCTGTGTCTGTCTCCTTCATCCTTGTGGTGGTACCAGGTTCACCAAGAAAGCAGCATTCTTGATCATTTCCCCAATTCCTCTACGATTTCATCTGGGGCTCTGGTGAGGTGCAGTGGGCTGATTCTCTCCTTAGGATCTGCGTCCATCTGTAAAAGAGGAGCAGATTCTCCAACGGAGAGTGAAGTCAGCACCAGATAAATGGGATAATCATTATTATTTTAGAGGGAATATAATAGGTGTAGGCCCTCTTATAGCCCAAGATTGGTGGAGTTTGATATTGGACAGCAGACTTGATTTTTGGATATGGTTCTGACTTGGTTCCCAGTTCTAGCTATGGGTTCCATTCCACTGAGTGCATTAGCCAATTCAAGAGCAGTTGGTTTCCCACCATGGCTGTGTGCCACTGTTGGATTTGGGTGAGCATCATGTCAGGTTGTTTGCTGCTGAGTAGCTTAGACCATGAGTTGCTTGGACAGATGTTCCCCCAGTTGCTCATGTAGCACCATCGGGTACTAGATGAGCTAACTGTCTGGGGATTGACTGCCTTCCAGATTCCAGCAGATTTCTCCATGTTCTGTACCAATAGCATGTGGTGTTTTCAGAAGTAGGGTCTTCCCACTAGCCCTTGGTGGGTCATCAAGTGCTCTGACAGAAATCTGTCTTTTTAAAAAGCTGGGCATGATGGTGCACACCTTTAATCCCTGCACTTGGGAGGCAGAGGTAGGAGGATCACTGTGAGTTCAAGGCCACCCTGAGACTACATAGTGAATTCCAGGTCAGCCTGAGCTAGAGTGAGACCCTACCTTGAAAAACAAAAAACACACACAAAAAGAAAAGAAATCTGTCTTTTTTTGGGAAACCTTGTAGGTCTCTCTGGTCAACAGGTTATACTCTTATCCCTTTGTCCCTGATCTCGTTTCCCTGGACCCTTCTCACTGGGGTTTTGGTATTCCTTGTCTGCTCATGAGGGCCACAGTCAGTGTCTGTGGGGATAGCAGGGAAACCATGCCTCAGGGCACTCTTGCCCACTCTGTAGCTCTTGGGTGTGTGTGTGTGTGTGTGTGTGTGTGTGTGTGTGTGTGTGTGTGTGTGTGTGTGTGTGTATTTTGGTTTTTTGAAGTAGGGTCTTGCTCTAGCCCAGGCTGACCTGGAATTCACTATGTAGTCCCAGGGTGGCCTCGAACGTATGGCGATCCTCCTACCTCTGCTTCCCAAGTGCTGGGATTAAAGGCATGCACCACCATGCCCGGCTTTAAAAATATTTTTACTTATTGGCAAGCAGAGAAAGATAAAGGAGAAAGTCAAACAGCAAGAATGGGCACACCAGGGCTTCCAGCCGCTGCAAATGGACTCCAGGTGCATGTGCCACCTTGTGCATCTGGCTTTACATGGGTATTGGGGAATTAAAGACAGGTTGCAACTTAACTGTTGAGCCATCTCTCTAGCCTGGCTCTTACAATCTCCTGTGGAATAAGTTTTGTGCAGATGACTTAATTTCATCAATAAGAATTTCTGTAGACAAATGTACAGATTTTCTTTTCTTTTCTTTTTTTTTTTTCCTGAGGTAGGGCCTCATGCTAGCTCAGGCTGACCTGGAATTCACTATGTAGTCTCAGGTTGGCTCCTATCTCTGCCTCTTCAGTGCTGGGATTAAAGGCGTGCGCTACCATGCCAAGCAAATGCATCGATTTTTAATCCATTATCTATACTGAGTTATATATTAGATACTCCTTTTTCTTTTCTTCTCTTTTTTCTTTCTTTTTTTTTTTTTGAGGTAGGGTTTCACTCTAGGCTGACTTGGAGCTCACTATGTAGTAGTATCAGGGTGTACTTGAACTCATGATGGTCTTCCTACCTCTGCCTCCCAAGTGCTGGGATTAAAGGTGTGCATCACCATGCCTGGCTCATAGACGCTCATTTTTTAAACTAATTTGTTTGAATTATAATGTTCAGTTTAATATCTTCTTACAGATAAGATGAAAGATGCCATCATAGCTAAGCTGGCGAATCAGGCTGCAGATTATTTTGGTGATGCTTTCAAACAGTGTCAATACAAGGATACTCTTCCCAAGGTCAGTTACTGTCTTCATAAACAGTTGATTATTTTGCATGTGGAAGCATTTTTGTGTATGAGAAACAAGCTGAAAATCATAAAGAAATTTGAAATTTTAATAGAAGCATCTGAAGAATATTATTTTTAGAACTAATGTTTTCAGTTTCAAGATGCATGGTCAGTGTTTGATAATTAGGGGATAATTTGTCTTTACTGAGGTTTTTTTCCTCAAGCTAATGCTGCATCTGTCTTCAGTTATGTCACTTTAAGGCACGCTGGGTCACTGGTGATTTTTGAATAAGCATGAATTCTTGAGCATGTTGACTGTCACATTTTAATCATTGTCCTGTTTTCTTAAAGATGAGTCTTAAAGCGCAAAAACAGACATAAAGAAAAAAAAGGAAAAGAGAAGTTAACAGTTTCCTCCGATACCTTGATTAGAATTAAATTTTGCCAACAGGGATAGAAAATTGGGCTGCTGTTGGACAGCTAAGGAAAAGCAACCATCCCAACCACATGTCACAGGAAGTATTGTTCTGTTGTCACCCTCTCTAAATGACAGTTGAGAAGACTGGCAGTGATCACTTGTAAATGATGAAGCAGATCCTAGACAAACAGA
Organism: Jaculus jaculus; assembly: GCF_020740685.1. NCBI lineage: Eukaryota > Metazoa > Chordata > Mammalia > Rodentia > Dipodidae > Jaculus > Jaculus jaculus. The sequence continues at coordinate 12,223,323 of NC_059118.1, forward strand.
TCAGTTGGAATGGTTGAAAATAGATTTAAGACCTGAAAAACATGTTGCAATTATTTTCCTACAGAATTGTTAATTGAACTTGATCTGTGTGATAGCAGATGATATTTGTTACATGACTAGAGGAGAATTTATGAATCTATGTCATATTCAGCCATTTTCGTAAGTTATAAAATTGCTGGAAGTATAGGGTAAGGCAGGCCTGCATGTAAGTGCGCCATCAACGTGCACTAGCTGGAGGATGAAGAGCAAGGTTAACGGAAAGGCTCCTTAGGGTTGAAAATCCACTGAGAGTGGTGAGGATTCTATTCCTGGCACTGCCACTAGAAGTGAAAACAAGGCTCTAGTAGATGTTTGCCCAGCACTCTTGGGCTTAGTAGTGTTATTTTTACAAAGAGATGTGGGACCTGCTGTGAAGTCTTTCATGTGAAAGATTACATTCCCATCTGCACAGTTACATCCTCCTGGGCCGGTTTAGTCCGATCATGGAGAGAAGATTGTTACCTCAAAGGTTCAGAAACCACCTCTGCAGCTTTCCTGGGTCTTCCTTGAAGATTCCTGCTTTAAGTAGGAAGTTGCTCCAGCCCTGCCTTGAGTACTGGCATGAATGCAGTCTGAGATCAAAATGTTGTTTGTCCTTTTTTTACTAATAAAGCTCATAAGTCTTTTCATATTCTAGTTATTTATAAATCTGGACTGTCCGCCAGCATTGGTTCGGGGAGCTAGGGAAGTATTTACTGACAGCAGGAAAACATTCAGGTAGTGATTCTGGTTTTGATTCTTGTGTTTTTGTTTAGATAACAATTGTCTAGGATATTTCTTAGATTTTCAAAAATATTGTGTGCTTTCTAAAAACAGATTGTAGGCTAGGATTTGGCATTTTGAAAGAGCCTCTACATACATAGAGACTTTCTTAATTTAAGTTTTCTAAACTTAATCTTGACTGTAATTATAAATATTTTAGGGCAAAATAAAACTATCAATACAGTTAGTTGCATTTGTATGTATAGGATGTGGTTTTGAGCATATGGGATTGAAATATTGGTACCTATGTAATGCTAAGTCACTTGTATTTGGTTAAAGTAATCTTGATTACAGTCTCAGAATATGAATTTGAGAACTTACTTTACTGTCTTTTGTCTTTTCACCATGACAATACAGTCAGCTCTAGAGCAGTTTCATTAGTATATGTGAGTGATGATGGTTTGGGTACCTGAGGGCTGGGTAAGAGCTCATAGAAAGCTTCTCATGCCTCCCGCTTGGGCTTCCTCTCTGAATGTCCATCTTCTCTTCTAATGCATGTTTTCCTTGTAAACCAGAGTGCTGAGTTCATAGCTCAGTAAAAAGAATTGTAAAAACCAGAATTGGCTTCTATTAACAGCTTAAAAAAAAGAAGAAAAAATTTGATTTTATAGACTTCAATTCCTTCAACATTACAAGGTCTCTGTTTACACCTAATAGCTAACCTATCTCTAAACCACTAATGGGGTGATTCTAATTTTTGTCTCCTTTCCTTTTTCTTCCTGCATCCCATGTTGTCTGTGATGGTTTGTTTGGTTGGACTCCCCCCTGGTCAGTATTTTTATTTCCAGGAGGTGTTCCCTGTCTTGGCTGCAAAGCACTGTATCATGCAGGCCAACGCCGAGTACCACCAGTCTATCTTGGCAAAGCAGCAGAAGAAGTTTGGGGAAGAGATTGCAAGATTGCAGGTGAGTATCTTGGTGATACTTAGGGAATGTAATTTTCCAGAGGTTTTCTAGTGAGTTGTCTACATTTGCTCATAAAATTCTTTCCCATTTGCTGCCCCTTTGAACAGGCAAGTGGTGGTTTTAGGTTTTAGCTGTGGCATGCTTTGTAAAGTCTTACATGAAAACACCCTGCAAAATTTATGTTTGGTTCTCTGATATGTGTGTATTGCTTAACGTGTGTCCTAGTTTTGGTCTAAAGGAGCTTGACAAGGACACAGCGGCCACTGTGTGTTCTCATTATGAGACTCTGTTCCTTCTTACCTCTTTCCACGTCAGCACACATTTTCCAGAGACGCTGACGCTGTAGCAGCTGAGGTCATCTTGATTCTGTGAAGTTTCATTGGTTCTCTGGTGTCTTTCTGGCATCTTTACAAACCATGGTTATAATATGACCTCTGTTGATTGAGGTCTTGGTGGTGAGTCAAGAGCAAGAGCTGACAGAATGGAAGCCCACTGCATGCACAGCTGCTTATTCATAGACTGTGGACTTAAAAAATAACCCCCTGTATGTATGTATGTATGTATGTATGTATGTATGTATGTATGTATATGTGTGTGTGTGTGTCCAGGTGCATGTTTGTGTGAGTGCGCATGTACTTAAGTACATATGCATGTGGAGCCTAGAAGAAAACTTTGGTGTCATCCTCAGGAATGCTGTCCACTTTTACTGAGACAGCATCTCTCATTGGCCTGGAGCTCACTATTAGGCTGGCTGACCAGCAGACCAGGGGTCTCCCCGTCTTTGCCTCCCTAGTGTGGGGATTATCAGTGCATACCATTACACTAAGCCTTCCCATTTGGGTTCTGGGGATTGAACATAGGCCCTGTACTTAAGAGGCAAGCACTTTACGGACTCTTCAGTCCAATCTTGAACTCCTGTTTTTAAAAAATATTTTTTCAACATTTTATTTATTTATTTGGAAGCAGAGAGGTGGGGAGGGAGGGAAGGAGACTGGGTGCACCACAGCCTGCAGCTGCTACAAATGAACTTCAGATGCATGCACCACTTTGTAATCTGTCTTTATATGGGTACAGGAGAATCAAACCAGGGTCCTTAGGCTTAGCAGACAAGTGCCTTAACCATTAAGCAATTTCTCCAGCCCTAAGTTTATTATTTTAGATAATTGTAGCAAGATACACTAGATAGGAACTATTGTATCATTTTTTGGTGTGATTTTAATATTTTAGGCTCTCTCTTCTGATCTGGTCATTTTACATGTCTGTTCTCTGTAGGCATTAGAATATTACATAATCTCATTGTGGAGCTCAAAGATCCCCGTGATTGGTGAAACGCATTCCCTGCTTTGTTTAAATCTTTTATAATCTTTTTTTTTTTTTTTTTGCTTGCTTAGTCCAGACATTGTTACTAGAGGAGAGTAAAAAAAATCTAGTTTGGGCTGAGGATATAGCTTAGCGCTTAAGGTGTTTGCCTCAGAAGCCTAAGGATCCAGGTTCAATTCCCCAGGACCCACGGCAGCCAGATGCACAAGGGGGCTCATGTGTCTGGAGTTATTTGCAGTGGCTGGAGGCCCGGACATGTCCATTTTCACTTTCTCTCTGTCTGCCTCTTTATCTTTCTCTCTCTCTCTCAAATAGATAAATAAAAAAAAAATTTTTTTTTAAAATCTACTTTGATAACAGGGAGTTTTCAGTTTTTTTTTTTTTTTTTTTTTTTTTTTTTTTTAGTAAATATTATATTACCTATTTGAGAGAAAGAGAGAAAGAGGCAGATACAAATAGAGAGAATGGGCATGCCAAGACCTCTAGCCATTGCATATGAACTCCAGACACATGTGCCACCTTGTGCATCTGGTGTTATATGGGTACTGGGGAATCAAACTTGGGTCCTTAGGCTTTTCAGGAAAGTGTGTTAACTGCTGAGCCAGCTCTCCAGCCCTGTTTCTTATAATTGCGTATGTAGCTAGTAACTGTAAGTATTTAATGGAAAATTTAAGATTTGTATCTTCCTGGCACATGGCAAATGTTACCACATTATGTATTATATTTACCCCTGAAAATTCTTATGACCTATCTAATTTTATCAGATAGCATTATATCACCTACCATCTATGCATTAAAAGATGAGTCTTAAATGTGTGTGAGGTGATTTTCCCTCAGTGACACTTAAATGACATGCTGTTTGGTCGACTCCTGTGCTGGAGGGTCACTTTCATCTGATCTACCCTGTCACGGGCAGCAGCTCATTCTGGCCATGGCCTTTTTGTGAGTGGCTAGAGGAGGGGTGCCTCTGCTTTCTGACCCTGTCTTCGCCTCCGTGAGGGCAGTTAGTACTGTTAACTGCTAGAGTCACATGGCTTCCTTAGTGGCAGCCTGTATTGAGTGACCTGTGGGTTTCTTTTATTACACTGGCAGTTTGCCCATGTGTTTAAATATCTTCAAGTTTTAGCTATTTTGTGATGGTCGATTTTTCAGATGATCCTGTCAGCTACAATGATAGAAATGCCAGTCTTTAAGGATATCTATATCTATGCATTTTTCTTGAAAAAATGCTTGGTAGAGAAATAAAGCAATATCTGTCTGTCTGTCTGTCTGTCTGTCTGTCTATCTATCTATCTATCTATCTATCTATCTATCTATCTTGCCATTTTCTTTTCAGCATGCAGCAGAATTGATTAAGACAGTAGCATCTCGCTATGATGAGTATGTCAGTGTGAAGGATTTTTCTGACAAAATCAGCCGTGCCCTTACTGCAGCGAAGAAGGATAATGACTTCATTTATCATGATCGAGTTCCCGACCTTAAAGATCTTGATCCTGTGGGCAAAGCCACACTGGTGAAACCGACTCCTGTCAGCGTCCCCGTCAGCCAGAAATTCACAGGTATGCCTGTTTGTCAGGTGCTCCCGTCTTTTCTCAGGTTGTTTTCTTCTTAATTTTCCCTCTCACAGACCCTGCATATTATTTATTTCCCATTTTACTTAAAGAAAAATAGTACTGGGCTGGAGAGATGACTTAGCAGTTGAAGTGCTTGCCTGCAAAGCCTAAGTACCCAGGTTCAACTCTCCATATAGACCAGATGCACAAAGCACATTTGGAGCTTGTTTGCAGTGGCTGGAGGTCTTGGTGCACCCATGCTCTGTCTCTGTCTCTTTCTCTCCATTGAATAAAATAAAAATTAAACAAAAAGAAAGAAAATGGTACCTCAGTGATGTTGGCTCTTTTCTTCTAGTTTAATAGGCATTTTTTTAAAATTCAAAATTCATATCCATATTATGTCATGCTTGGGGTATAACTTGCATTTATATTGTTTAAAATGAATATGAGGGATGGCTTAATGGTTAAGACACTTGCCTGCAAAGCCAAAAGACCCAAGTTCATTCCCCAGGACCCATGTAAGCCAGATGCACAAGGTGACACATGCATCTGGAGTTCATTTGCAGCAGCTAGAGGCCCTGGTGCATCCATTCTCTCTCTCTCTCTGCCTCTTTCTCTGTCAAATAAATAAATAAACAAAAATAAAATTTAAAATGAATATGAGAGTGGTCATGGTGGTCCATGTCTACAGTCCCAGCACTTGGACAGGGAAGGTTAGGTTGGAGTTTGAAGCCAGCCTTAGGCAGAGTAAGACCCCATATAAAGTCAAGCATGTGTAAAATGTATACTGAATGAAAACTTGAAAGTGGGTTTGTGTAGTGACTGAGACTTTAAACAGACACTTACCATTTTCCTAATACAACATTTATGTTTGAGATACTACCATTAAAAATAAACTTAAGGAGCCAGGCATGGTGGCACATGCCTTTAATCCCAGCACTCGGGAGGCAGAGGTAGGAGGATCAGTGAGTTCAAGGCCACCCTGAGATCACGTAGGGAATTCCAGGTCAGCCTGGGCTAGAGCGAGTGAGCGAGAGAGAGAGAGTGAGTGAGTGAGTGTGTTTTATTATTTTTGGTTTTTCAAGGTAGGGTTTTGCTGTAGCCCAGGTTGACCCGGAATTCACTATGGAGTCTTAGGGTGGCCTCAAACTCATGGTGATCCTCCTACCACTGCCTCCTGAACGCTGGGATTAAAGGTGTGCACCACATCCTTGGCAGCTAACTATATCTATATAAGTTTTCATTTATTTATTTATTTGAGAGAGAGAAAGGGGCAGAGAGAGAGAGAAAATGAGAATGAAAATGAGCATGCCAGGGCTTCCAGCCACTGCAAATGAACTCCAGATGCATGTGCCACCTTGTTCATCTGGCTTACATGGGTCCTGGAGAATCAAACCGGGATCCTTTAGCTTTGCAGGCAAACGCCTTAATCGCTAAGCTAGCTCTCCAGTCCGGCTAACTATATTTTTAAAGCAGTAAACTTCTAGAGTTATATTTGTGTGAAATGAGTACTGTACCCTCAGGTATTATAGGTACATATATATTTAATGTCTCCTGACTGAGGTCTCCTGGGTAGTAGATCTGAGATCCTGGGATAAGTGATTATTTTACTTACATTAACTTAGCAAACAAAATCTTTACCATGTTCCAGCAACTGTTTTAAGTACTTATGAATAAATACCCCATTTGTCTCACAACAATCCCGTGAGACTGGGCCTGCTAGTATTTCTGTCTTCCTGAAGAGGGTGCTGCTGTTCAGAGGGATTTTCTTTCCCAGGTTTACAAAGTTAGGTAGGAAATGGTGGAGCTGCAGGCTGAATCCACACTGTGCCCTGCCTAGTCAGTCAGCAGATGAGCACTCTCACTAGAGGTCCCTCGTGCACAGTGGCATAAAAATGTAAAGGGGCTGGAGAGATGGCTTAGTGGTTAAGGTGTTTGCCTGTGAAGCCTAAGGATCCAGGTTTGATTCCCCAGGACCCATGTAAGCCAGATGCACAAGATGGTGCATGCCTCTGGAGTTCACTTGCAGTGGATGGAGGCCCTGGTGTGCCCTTTCTCGCTGCCTGCGTCTTTCTCAGATTAATAAATAAGATATTTGAAAAAGTAAAGATAGTAAAGTTCTCCAAAGGAAGATTTCATTATTGCTTTGTCCATTAATTTAGTGATTAAATGTTTTCTTCATTATTGTGCTTTCAATAATGATTTAGTATTTTTCCCCCCTTCTTTTTCAAGGTAGGATCTCACTCTAGCCCAGGCTGACCTGGAATTCATTCTGTAAGTCTCAGGGTGGCCTCAAACTCATGGTGATCCTCCTACCTTGGCCTTCCAAGTGCTGGGATTAAAGGTGTGTGCCACCATACCCAGCCCACTCTTGGTTTTATGTGCTGTGGGGATCCAACCAAGGGCTTTGTGCATGCTAGGCCGAGCAGTCAACAACTGAACTCCCTAGCCTGGGACAGTGTCTTGCTATAAAGCCAGACTGACCTTTCACTTGTGAGTCTTTGGCCTCTGAGTGCTGGGATTATGGACATGCAACACCTTCCTGGCTCATCCAAGTTTGTGCTCTTGGGCCTCATTTTAAGATTGGGATGATTTATAATAGCTCATACCTCATGGACTGTTGTGGAAACATGGAAATTAACATAGTGGTCAGAACAAGAGAACCGAATATTTGATCTTCCTTTACCCACAAAGGCTGTGCATATGCATCCTGGGCCTGTGTAGCATCCTTGCTTGGGTGGTACTGGCGTGTCGTGAGGGAGACTTGCAGCCCTCTGACCCCGGGATGCCTAGAAATCTGCCCCAAGGGCCCAGCCCCCGGCCTGCCCTTGGTGCTGCTGGCATGGTCTCATTCACAGCCCGCCCGTGGGCAGTGCTGGAAGCTGCTCGGGAGCCCAGCTTTCCGCAGACTCCCCACAGCCACCGCCCTGTCACCACCTGGCGCCCTCACCCCACGGCCCTTTGTGAATATAGAGAAAATATGAACAGTTCTGCAGTTTGTGTTTTTGCCTTAAAAATTCTTTGGGATTTCCCTTCCCACTTCAGACCTGTTTGAGAAGATGGTTCCCGTGTCTGTGCAGCAGTCCCTGGCTGCGTTCAATCAGAGGAAAGCTGACCTGGTCAACAGATCAATTGCTCAGATGAGAGAAGCCACTACTCTGGCAAATGGGTATGTAGAACGTAGCTTTCATACATTTTGTCTGAAAAATTCTACTTTTCTATTGCCTTGCTCATTGACTATATAGTTTACAAGAACTACTAGTTTTCTGACCTTAGAACAGAGTGCTCAGGACTTACAATATAGTAGATGTGGGTATGCACACCACACCCACCACAACTTTCGTGGGGCATTTTATTAAGATATAAACACTTAGAGTTGGAAGAGATTAGGTTACAGAAGACAGGTGAGTACCATATGTTTAAATACCTGAGCCTGTGGGAAACATTTTACACTCTACCAATAATATAGGGCTCACTGTGTAGCTCATGCAAATTTTAAACATATGACCTTGCTCTCCGCCTTTAGTATACCGGGGATATATGTATGTAGCACTCTGTTCATTTTTAGTTATCCAGTAGGAACACAACATAAACTTACTCTTGTATGTGATTAAGAGGCAGTCTGTCTGAGCAGAACTTTCCTTCTGAGCAGTTTATTACATCATGTCATTTCATTGCTACCTTCATAAGTAGTAGATAGGGTTACATCATGTAAATGACATCACTGAAAAGTTGCTAGTGTGCCACAAAGCTAAGAAGAGTTGGTGGTTTAGTTAATACTTTGGTCATCTGTGTTCTTTGATATTTTGTGTGAATGAGAGGGAATTGTAACTATTTTGTGTATATTTCTGATTTGTTAGTGACAACATAATCAATATAAAAAGCCACTTGGTATAGGTAGAATTTCTGGAGCTTCGGAGTGGCTCAGTGGTTGAGTGCTTGCTTGCCTAGCATGGTCAAGGTTCTGGGTTCGGTTTCTAATACCACAAAACAAAGAAGAAAGATAGAATTTCTGACTTTATACTTAATCTGAAAGTTCAATTCTAGCCATGAACCTAAGCTGGAATATTTTAATGTCGTAGTTTTTGTGTGCTTGGCTTTCAATTCTGGACTGTGAATTTAAATATCTCAGTTACTTATTGGTCTTGTTTTAATCGTCTAAATTTTTGTTTATTAATTTGTGTGTGTGTTGGGGGAGTGCACATTCCATGGCACACATGTGGAGATCAGGCTGTGGTGTGTGTCCCACCTTCTTGGAGAGACGGTGTCTCCTGCCACAGCAGAGCAGCTGGTCCACAGGCAGCTTACGAGGGCGCTGGGAAATTGAATCGAGTCAGCAGATTGTGCAAGCAAATACCTTTAACTGCTGAACCAGCTCCTTTGCTCCAGTTTTGTTTGAATCTTATTAATCACTAATTATTTTGTTTTTCTCTTTCTCTTTGTTCTATTTTCCATTGATATGGTTCATCCAGTATTAGGGGATGCTAACTTCATTGCTGTTGATTTGAGCATGTATAAGTGATTGGTGTTTTAAAGGTAATGTAGGCTTACACATGACATGGCATCTCATTCTCCATAGGGTGTTAGCGTCCCTCAACCTTCCAGCAGCAATTGAAGATGTGTCTGGAGACACTGTACCTCAGTCTATACTGACCAAGTCTACATCTGTGATTGAACAGGGAGGAATCCAGACAGTTGACCAGTTGATAAAGGAACTGCCTGAATTACTCCAGAGGAATAGAGAAATCTTAGATGAGGTATGCTGTGGAGATGTGCTCTTCAAGTAAACACTCTGGCCTTGGTGTCGCAGGAGTTAGGACTTGTGGGTGTCCCAGAGTGCCAGTTGTTGCTGGGGTGAACTTACTGTGTCCACAGCCTGCTTGTTCTTCAGCCTCAGGAAGAATTGTTGGGTCAGAATGAGTTCATTATAAGGGGAAATAAATGCATATTAATTAAATTCATATCAACATTGTATCATACTAGTGAGCTGTGAGAACCACTATCATATACTGCATAGTCTTCATAATTAGTGGTTTCTTTGGTTCACAGCCATTAGGTTTCTCAGTGAACATGGACTCAGATAAATAAGTTAGACTTTTAGATGTTTTATAACATTTGCCATAGAAATGACATCTTATAATAAACACTTATTTATTTGATATTTCTATTTTTTGGCCAAAGCCAGTGTTTACTGCTGTCAGTTTTCCTTTATGGTGCTTTCACTTCTCCCCATTGCCAGGTGGGTCTCTCCTGAGGTGCAGGTGTGCGTAGACTGCTTATCTGTGCTCTTGACAGACAGAGAGCTACATGTTCTCTTCAGGTGACCCATAGCATTCCCATTTCAGGGATGTTGCATTTACCTTATTTTTGAGTTTTGTGGAGGAGAGGCAGGGCCCTTAAATACTTAAGGCAGTGTGACTCTTATGGATGGGATTACGTACTTCCCAGGGTTATATAAAAGATTAGTTAAGCCGGGTGTGATGGCACATGCCTTTAATCCCAGCACTCGGGAGGTAGAGGTAGGAGGATCACTGTGAGTTCAAGGCCACCCTGAGACTCCATAGTGAATTCCAGGTCAGCCTGGTTTAGAGTGAGAGTGTACCTTGAAAAACAACAAACAAACAAACAAAAAAGATAAGGGCTGGAGAGATGGCTTAGCAGTTTAAGGTGCTTGCCTGTGAAGCCTAAGGACCCAGGTTCGATTTCTCCAGTACCCATGTTAGCTAGATGCAACAAGGTGGTGCATGCCTCTGGAGTTCATTTGCAGTGGCTAAGAGACCCTGGTGTGCCCATTCTCTCTCTCTCAAATAAATTAAAAAAAAAAAAAACCCAACCAAACTTAAAGAAGGTTAGTTAAGGGCTGGAAAGATGGTTTAGTGGTTAAAGCACTTGCCTGTAAAGCCAAAGGGCCCATGTTCTGTTCTCTAGGACCTACGTAAACCAGATGCACAAGATGGCACATATGTCCAGAGTTTGTTTCCATTAGCTAGGGGCCCTGGTGCACCCATTCTCTCTGTCTCCCTCTTTCTCAAATAGATAAATAAATAAAAATAAAATATTAAAAAAATTAGCTAAACTAAAATAATGAAATTCTTAGGCTTTGGGACACAAAAGAAGTGTTCAAAAATTGTAGTTGTTTTTACTGTTACGTTAATGATTAGAATATTGCATTAGTTCAGTAAAACAATCAGCTTTTGAAAAAGATTAGCATGGAAAATTATTGCACTATTGGTTTGGGAAAGCTACTTTGAAAATATTTTGATAGTTTATTTGCAAGGTATGCCAGGGCTCTTAGACATTGCAGAAGGACTCTTGATACATGCATCACTTTGAGCATCTGGCTTTACATAGGTATTGGAGAATTGAACCCAGATTGGTAATAAGCATTACAGGCAAGTGCCTTCACCTGAGAGCCATGTCTCCAGCCTTGGGGAAGCTACTTTTATGAGGGATTGTATATTATACTGTCCTTAACATTGTTATCAGAGAAACTGAAACCAGATTGGTGTCATGTAGTACTAAATCTGTGTTGTATTGAGCTGTAGGAAGTACAGGGCCCTGGGCATTAATGCAGACCTGTGGAATCAGTGCCCGCATATGGACCAGACCCCCAGTTGAATTCAATGCCCGTGAAACTCAGCTAAGACTTTCCTGCTCCAGTCCCAGGGCTTCTACAAAGAATGCCATGCAGTTCTTTAAAATCTTTTGGTTTGTGAGCCAAAGAAGCTGTGGTGTGGTGTTGCGGGTGAACGCGCGTTAGGAGCGGTAGGCAGCGGTAGGGAAAGGAAAGCTGAGCTGCACTCAGGCCACAGAGAGGCGGCAGTGAGGGGCGGCGTTTTGGAGACGCGAGCGCTAAGCGGTAGACGGGAGAGCTGCTCCGTAGACAGAAGCTGCAACAGCCGATCTGCACCTATCGCTCCCTTGCTTATGCTTCTCAGTAGCTCAGGTTCCAGACGGTGCGACTGGACTTGCTCTCTGCTTCTTTTTAAGTCACTTAGGTTGCTGGATGAAGAAGAAGCTACTGATAACGATTTAAGAGCAAAATTCAAGGAGCGCTGGCAAAGGACTCCGTCCAGTGACCTCTACAAGCCTTTAAGAGCGGGTAAAAACGGGCGTCTGTGGTCTTCCTCCCCATGCCCCACTTGCATTCATGCTGTTCTTAGGCTTAGTTGTAAGCTTGTTTTTACTGAACTGAGTACTAGTAATGAAAATATAGCAGTCTTTACTTAGATCAGAGATAAAAATGGTAACAGAAGTAGTCATGTTCAACGTGAGATGTGAAAATGAAAAAAACAAAACAAACCAAAGACAAATGGGGAGATGGTCAGTGGTCAAAGACGCTCGCTTGCAAAGCCTGTCTCTTTAGATTTGATTCCCCAGCACTCACATGATACTAGATGCACAAAGTGACCCGTGCACCTGCCATTTATTTGCAGTGGCTACAAGCCCTAGAGCTTGCACCAATATTCTCTCCCTCTTAAGTAACTTTTTTTTTTTTTTTTTGACGTAGGGTTTCACTCTAGCTCAGGCTGACCTGGAATTCACTCTGTAGTCTCACAGGGTGGCCTCAGACTCATAGTGATCCTCCTACCTCTGCCTCCCGAGTGCTGGGATTAAAGGCGTGCACCACCACACCCAGCCAAATTTATATATTTATATAATATATATTTATTTAATATATATTATATAAATAAATATATATACATATATATATACATATATTACATAAATATATATATTACATAAATATATTTAAAATCTAGCCAGGCTAGATTTAGAGGGCTGGAGAGATGGCTTAGAGGTTAAGGCATTTGCCAGAAAGTCAAAGGACCCAGGTTTGATTTCCCCAGAACCCATATAAAGCCAGATTCACAAGGTGGCACATTCATCTGGAGTTCCTTTACAGTGGCTAGAGGCCGTGGTATGCCCATTCTTTATCCATCTGCCTCTTTCTTTGTCATAAATAAGTAAATATTTTAAAATAAAATAATGAGTTTTAGCAGTTATTTTGAAGTCAAAATTATGCTTGCCAAGAATCTGGTTATTAGGATTTTGTGCTTAAGATCAGTATTTTCTTTATTTTTTTAATTACTTTTTTTTTAAACAACTGCCATGATTATAAAAAAAATATCCCATGATAATACCCTCCCTCCCTTCACTTTCCCCTTTGAAACTCCATTCTCCATCATATACCCTGCCCATCTCAATCAGTGTCTCTTTTACTTTTGATGTCATGAAGATCAGTATTTTCATCATGCTACAGATTTGTTTTATTTATCTTTATGAAAGAGATTTTTTTTCCCCCACAAATATATATTTGATTTTCTTTTAAGACACATTTCCTGTGGAATAAGTTGTGCCAATGTTTGGAGTGAATGATTTCTTTCTCTGTCCATGGGCTGTAGGAAAGCAGTTAGTCAGTTTGTTCATTTGTTACATGCTTAGCTGTGCCTCTGATTTTATTTTATTTTATTTTTATTTTTAGTTTTCTTTCAAGATGGGGTCTCACTGTATCACAGGCTGACCTGGAATTCACTGTGTCGTCTCAGGGTGGCGTGGCACTCCCAGCGATACTTCTACCTCTGTCTCCCGAGTGCTGGGATTAAAGGTGTACGCCACCACACCTGGCTGTGCCTCTGATTTTATAAAAGATTGTTTCTTTTTTCCAAAAACCAAAATGCAAAGTCTAGGAGTTGAGGCTTCCTCTCGTGAACTCGGGCCTGTAGAAGGAGGAGGGTGTGTTGAAGACCTGATTCTAAACCGCTGAGACTTTTTTTTCTGGACATCTTTTTCCTCTAGAGGGTGCCAGTGTCAGAGCCGTGTTAGATAAAGCCATGCAGGCAGATGGACAAGTGAAAGAACGTTACCAGTCTCATCGAGACACCATCGCGCTTCTGTGTAAGCCGGAGCCTGAACTGAATGCTGCCATCCCCTCTGCCAATCCAGCAAGGACCATGCAGGGCAGCGAGGTGAGGGGGAATTGGACGTGGGCAGCCCTCTGCTGAGGAAGACTGTTAAGCCATTGTGTACAGTGCACTGCCAATGTCTTACTGTCATCCTGTAAAAAGTATAGCTCCGTGGTGGAACACTTGAAGCAGGCACAGGGCTTTGGGTTTGATGCCAAGCATCACTGTGCATGTGCACACACGCATACCCCCACATGTGCAGAATAAATTTGGATTGTTACAGTTAAATTTGTATTACATTTACTATGTGATAGGGATTTTTTGTTTGTTTGTTTTGTTTTTTGAGGTAGGGTTTTACTCTAGTCTAGGCTGACCTGGAATTCACTCTGTATTCTCAGGGTGGCCTTGAACTCATGGCGATCCTCCTACCTCTGACTCTCAAGTGCTGAGATTAAAGGCATGCGCCACCATGCCTGTTGTGATAGGAAATTATTAATACCGTACTGTCAATTGAAGATACTCTATATGAGAACTGCATGTAATTCCGGTTTTACAAAAGAGAGAGGAAGTGAGTGTCTAATAAGCTGTGGAAAGAGCATATGGAAAAAGCATTGGTTCTGGGTGGCTGCTGCAGAGCTGGATGTACAAGGGACCTGAGTCTAAGGGGGACCCTAAGGACAAGGGATGTCGATTAGGCATTGGCTGATACAGGAGGTGGTCATAAGATTTAATATGTAAAGAACTGCAAATCCAACAACAAACAAAACAACCAAAGTTTTAGGGCATAGCAACCAAATCTAGTATCTTTCCCCCTTCAGTATTGGGCACAAACCCAGAGCCTAGTGTGTATTTTTTTGAGAGAGAGGGAGAAGGAGAGAGAGAATGGGCGCCAGGGCCTCCAGCCACTGCAAATGAACTCTAGATGCATGCACCACCTTTTGCATCTGGCTTACGTGGGTCCTGGGGAATCAAACCTGGGTCCTTTGGCTTTGCAGGCCATCCCTCCAGCCCAAGCCTAGTGTGTTTTATGTAAGCATGTACTTAGTCACTAAGTTATTTCTCCAGGTCCTTCCTCCCCTTTTTTATTAGATGTGACCTACTGAGAGGTCAAAACGACAGTTCTTTGCACTTCCACTCCCTCCTTTCCTCTTCTTTCTTTCCTTTTTTTTTTTTTAACATGCAATTTATTAACTCTTCCGGCTTTCATTAAACTTAGAAAAGTTACAGTAAAATTTTAATTAAGTCTTAGGAAAATGCTTCAAAATTATGGTAATGTAGCCATTTTCAGGGACCTTAACGACCTCAGTTGTCCTGTCCTTAAGGCTCGTAATATGTCACCAATATTGCCAGCTTTCTGTACCCTTCTGCAGAACGCAGTCAGATAAGCTGAGTAATTGGCTGCCTCCCTCCCTCCCTCCCTCCCTCCCTCCCTTCCTTTCTTTTTATTAGTTAGACAGCTTACATATAGGTTTTAAGACGAAGTCTTAGTTGACTTAGTTCATTATCAGTTTAAATATGTCAATAGTGATATGTTTATAGTACTTTAAATTTATATATTCTACTATACCTAGCCCAATAAAAATTTTGTCACATAATTAAAGTGGTGGTATTTATAATTCAGTAAAATAAATGATAGTTTATTTCTCCTTACTCTTTTATATCTGTCTGAATTCTTAGGTGCCTAAGCCTCTGTTTTGTCCAAAATACACATTAAACCTTAAATCTCAGCTACCAGGTGATAATGGCTAATAGAATGAAACACTTAATCCTGTGTTAAAAACCATCTTGAGTGATTTAGATGGATTATCTTGGCCTGCATAGTGATCTTGAAATAACTACTATTCCTATTTTGTAGATAAGAAAATTGAGCTTTCCTTAGACTGTTCTTTTTTTAAAAAATTTATTTTATTTTTATTTATTTATTTATTAGAGACAGAGAGAGGGAGAGAGAGATAGAGAATGTGTGAGAATGGGCATGCCAGGGCCTCTAGCCACTGCAAATGGACTTCAGATGCATGTGTCACTATGTGCATCTGGCTTACGTGGGACCTGGAGAATTGAACCTGGGTCCTTAGGCTTCGTAGGCAAATGCCTTAACCATTAAGTCATCTCTTCAGCCCTATTTTATTTTTTTATTGGCAACTTCCATAATTGTAAACAATATCAATGGTAATTCCCTGCCTCCCCCCACTTTCCCCTTTGAAACTCCACTGTCCATCATATCCCCTCCTCCTCTCAATCAGTGTCTCTCTTATTTTGATGTCATGATCTTTTCCTCCTCTTATGATGGTTGATGGTCTTGTGTAGGCAGTGTCAGGCACTGTGAGGTCATAGATATCCAGGTCATTTTATGCCTGGAGGAGCACATTGTAAGGAGTCCTACCCTTCCTCTGGCTCTTACATTCTTTCCACCACCTCCTCCGCAATGGACCCTGAGCCTTGTGATAGAGATGTCTCAGTGCTGAGCACTCCTGTGCCCTAGACTGTTCTTGGTAACACAGTAACTAAGTTCATTATGCTTACTTCAGGGGCGTAGCCAGAATTGAAATATTTTTCTTTTCTTTTTTCCTTTCTATTCTGTTCTTTTCCTTTCTTTTTTGGTTTTCTGAGGTAGGGTCTCCCTTTAGCTCAGGCTGACCTGCCCCCTTTTTTTCTTTATTAGTTATGTACGCAGTGTATGCAGTCATGTTGGTACCATCGTTACCCTCCTCCCTGTCCTTCCCCCTGCGCGGGGACCCTCCATACCTTCTTGGGTGGTGAGTAGCTTTAATTTTTTTAAAATTATTTTTTTTAGGTTGTAAATGTCTTAAAATCTTTATTATCGAGTCTTGATGAAGTAAAGAAGGACAGAGAGGGTCTTGAGAATGACCTGAAGTCAGTAAATTTCGACATGACAAGCAAGTTTTTGACTGCTCTGGCTCAAGATGGTGTGATAAATGAGGAAGCTCTTTCTGTTACTGAACTGGATAGGATCTATGGAGGGCTTACAGCTAAAGTCCAAGAATCTCTGCAGAAACAGGAAGGACTTCTAAAGAATATTCAGGTAAAATTTATATATTTAAGATATATTTGTAAAAAAAAAAAGAATGAGTTCTTGGGAATGGGGGTGGGGGCAAGGGAACATAAGACTGTAACCTGAGGGGAATATGACCAACATGCAGTATGTTCATTACAGTAAAGTTCTCATATAAAAAATATTTTAGAGGTTGGATAGATGGCTTAGTGGTTCAGGTACATGCCTGCAAAGCTAAGGACCCAGGTTTGATTCTCCAGGTCCCACGTAAACCAGATGCACATGGTGGCGCATGCATCTGGAGTTCGTTTGTAGTGGGTAGAAGCCCTGGTGCACCATTCTCTCTTCCCCCCCATCTCAAATAAATAAAAATAACATCTTTAAAAAGTATTTTTTAAAAAAACCACAAAAAGAATATGCTTGCATCAAACCTCTGTTCATTTAAGAATGTGCAGTTGAAGGATTTAGAGTAGGACATGATAACGTCTGTATTTTCACAGAAACCCCAGGTCTTATACTGCAGGCTGTACTGGAACAAACATATACCCCAGGTTGGTCTTGACCTCACAGTCCTCTTGCCGTGGCCTCCTCAGTTCTGGGACTGGTCCGTGCCTTCACTGCATAGAGCCAGATGTAAAGAGGCGCAGCATCTGTAATCCCACTGCATCAGTGGCAATGGGAGGTGGAGCAGGAGAGCCTGATGGTCTTGGGTCAGCCAGACTGGCCTTTCTGGTGGCAGACAAACAAGAGACACCCTGTCTCAAGCAAGGTGGGACTGGCTGAGAGAGGAGCATCACCAGGAATTTGAGGCCAGCCTGGGCTACTGAGTGAGACCCTACTTCAAAAAATAAAGACAAACAAACAAGGCAAGGTGGAAGGAGAGGACCATCATCCTAAGATTGTCCTCTGATCTACACACAGCCACACACATGCATGCACACAAAAGTGCCTGGAACTTTAGATACAACCCCCCCCCCAATCTTTCAAAGATTCTCTTTTTTTTTAATTGCCATAGGTGGGGAATAAAGAGTTTGAATCATCCGTTCCTGCCAAGTTATATGACTATCACATGAAGACTTTAGTTAGATTTTGAATGTAATGCAAACCTAAGTTTGCTTAGATATTTGCCTTCAGGTAGGTGCAGGTGTGCACATATATTTATACATCAGTAGTTTGGGTACAAGGTTTGGAAATGCCCTTTTAGTGTTTCTGCCATGACTATTCTGTCTACGTAATATATTCTAAAAGTAGTAGTTCTCATCTTTTCCTCTGGTTATGTTCCGTGTGTTAAGAGAAACCTGTAATCAAAATGATTTATTTTGACACTCACTAGATTTGTGATATTTTTACTTAAGAAAAAATCAGCCAGGCATCGTGGTGCATGTCTTTAATTCCAGCACTGGGGAGGCAGAGGTAGGAGGACCATTGTGGGTTTGAGGCCAGCCTGAGACTACTTAGTGAATTCCAGGTCAGCCTTGGCTAGAACAAGACCCTTCTACAGAAAAACAAAAACAAAAACAAAAAACAAAACAACAAAAAATCAGAACACTTTACTATTGAAAAAATACCTATATGCCTGCAATTATATATGATTTTCCTACTTGGAAAAGAGATCAACAAAAATGAGTTGAATTAATTTTATAAATAAATGTAAGTTGTATGTGTGTTTCTCTCAACAAGGTCTCCCACCAGGAATTTTCAAAAATGAAGCAATGTAACAATGAAGCTAACCTAAGAGAAGACGTTTTGAAGAACTTGGCCACTGCTTACGACAACTTCGTTGAACTTGTAGCTAATTTGAAGGAGGGCACAAAGGTATGAGTCTATCCAAAAGAGAACTGGCCATGGGTAGATGTGGAAGTATAGTTTGGGAAGTCATTTCTGGCTGGACCAAGTTATTCTTTGCCTTGAACTTGCTAGCCTAATGCCTGTAGCTTCTCTGTCAGATTGTTGTTGCAAGAGATGCCGGATGAAGGCATCAGCATGGTTGGGACTGAGGAATGAGCTGTAGATTTCAGCCTGCAGGAAAGGGACGTAGCATTACAGGTAGTGGGAACTACAGGTGCCAGAAGCCAGTGATACCTGTTCAAGGGAGAGGAAGTTGACCCAGGTGAGTGACTCATGAATGATCTGGAGTCAGGGTTGATCTGTTGGGGAGAGGGACACGTGACTTCTATATTGTGTGCTGGTGGCTTGGTGAGGACAGAGTTGTGACCTGCCTGAGTAACACAGTGCTTTTTAAGCATGCTCTAATTACCCTGCTTGCCTCGACCCTTAAACATGTGTAGAAATGTTTGTGTTGTTTTTACCGATTATCCTGCTTTTGATAGGACAAGTGATTTTTAAGTTTTCACATGTACAGTTCTTTTCGGTACTTAAATGATGGCAGAATAAAGTTACCCTGAAGAGTTGAAGGGGTTGAATTCCCTGCCAAGCCTTCTGAGTAGAAGGGGCAGTTTGATGCCATTTCTGTTTGGATTACGTGCATTGTTCAAGCACATAGCGGAGGAGACTGCTTCTGGAAAGATTTGGCTGCTGCACTTCTCTAGCAAGTGCAGATGTGACCCTCAGTGTGACACAGGCTTGACCGCCGGCTCTGCTGTAGGGCTTGGGAGCATGTTCGTGAGCGGGACGCTTCCACTGTCGTTTCAGTTTTTAGTGATGAAGTTTGTAAAAATGACTTGGCTTTTATTTTCTTTACAAATCTTTGGTCATTTTTAATACTTAAGGTGGTATGGATTTAGCTCTGCAGAAGATTTCAGGTTTGAGGACTAACCAACACTGATAAATTACCTACAGATAGTATTACTCCCTAGATAAAACGTTTGTTTCTTGTTGACTACTTGTGTTGATTTTGCTTGTAGTTTTACAACGATCTGACTGAAATCCTGGTCAGGTTCCAGAACAAGTGCAGCGACATAGTGTTTGCACGGAAGACAGAGAGAGATGAGCTCTTAAAGTAAGTTTATGCATCAAATTGTACTTAATAGTATTCTGCTTTAAAATATCAAGTAGGAATTTTGGGGTAAACTTGGAGATATGATGTAACAGTTTCTTCTTCTTGATGTGTGTGTGTGTGTAGGTAGAATGTGTGTAGAATATGTGGTGTTTGTGGCCTGTGCATGTGTGTACACAGATATGTGTACCCCATGCACACACATGTGGAGGCCATAGAACAATGTTCTTCTGCCTTGTTTCCCTAACACCAAGTCTGTCACTGGAGTGTGCAAAGCACTAGTAAGCTTTCTGTCTCTGCCCTGTCAACACTGGGGCTACAGGAATGTGCACCGCCCCCAGCATTTTACAAGGGTGCTGGAGAACACACTAAGGCCCCCATGCTTGCACAGCAAGTGCTCTCACCACTGATCTCTCCAGCCTCCCTTCTGCATGTTTTATAAAATAGCAGGTTCAAGCCAGGAGTGGTGCACACCTTTAATCCCAGCACTCAGGAGGCAGACATAAGAGGATTGCTGCAAGTTTGAAGCTAGCCTGGAATTGCAGAGTAAATTCCAGGTAAGCCTGGGCTAGAGTGAGACCCTACCTTGAAAACAACAACAACAAGAAGACAAAACAGAACAAAAAAACCAAAGTACTAGGTGCTTCATCTGGAATTAAAAGGATGAAAAGAGATAAAGTATTTGTAGGCAGGGAGGTTCCTGTGAAAATAAAACAGCTCAGGTGGCAGAACTCAGGAAGTGCTTACAAACAGGAGCCTTGTCCATGAAACGGCAGCCAGGTTCCTCGTCCAAGACAAGTACGTACAGAGCATGGGAAGACCAGGTGAACTGTTCAAAGCCAGCAAAGCCCCTTTCTGAAGGAGCCTTCTGAGAAAGCTGGGCAGCAGCACGGGGCGCCTACATGCCCTGCAACCAGTAGAAGAGTTGACTAGCCTTGATGCACACGCGTGTGCCCACACACACACAGTATTTGTCATGGTGAGAAATGAGCATGCTGTTAAAAAACTTACTAGATAATTGTGAGTAAAACAATACCCATACAACATTGCAAATTATGAGTCAACTTTTCTCAGTGAATTAGAACATTAGCTACTTTCCTACATGATAGGTTTAGACAAGATATGAAACACTGGAAAAGCACTATTTGGATCTTATTAACAGGCAGAAGGCTAATTTGCCTTATTATAAAGAATTAGAAGTTGATAGTAAAGAAAAACACATAGAAAATTGCAAAAATTACGTGAACATGAATTTTGTAGATGGAGAAGTAAAGTGACTCAGCAGTTAAATGTACCTCCTGGCCTGGGTTCAATTCCCCAGTACCCATATAAAGCCAGAAACAAAGTGTACATGCATCTATCTACAGTTTGCAGTAGCAAGAGGCCCTGTTGTGTTCTCTCTGTCTATGCAGTCACTGAGTTTACACCTTTCTGTGTTTCTGTAATAAATAAAAATATTTAAAAAGAGGGCTGGGCAGATGGCTTAGTGGTTGAGGCTGTTGCCTGTAAAAGTGACTTTTTTTTTTTCATTTATTTTTATTTGAGAAGGAGAGAGGCAGAGAGAGAGAAAAAGAGAATAGGTGTGCCAGGGCCTCTAGCCACTGCAAACAAACTCCAAACACATGTACCACCTTATGCATCTGGCTTACATGGGTACTGTGGAATCAAACCTGGGTCCTTTAGCTTAATAGGCAAGTGCTTTAACCACTAAGGCATCTCTTCAGCCTTTCAATATATTTAAAAAGCCTTCATTTGATATTAGTGCAAATTAAAATTGTTTTAAAATAACATTTTCCAGGTTGGTCAAAATGTGAAAATTCAATAATGTGCTTTATTTTATTTTATTTTTTCCCTGAGGTAGGTTTCACTCTAGCCCAGGCTGACCTGGAATTCACTATGTAGTCTCAGGGTGGCCTTGAACTCTTAGCTATCCTCCTACCTCTGCCTCCTAAGTGCTGGGATTAAAGGTGTGCACCACCATGCCTGGCTACAATTTTTTAAAATTACCTCTGTGTGTACGGTATGTGTTTGTGTGAATGTGGTTGTGTGTGCCATGGTGCACATGAGGAGCTCAGGACAGCCTTGGGCACTGGTTCTTGCTGCCCACCTTGTTTTTAGGCAGGGTCTCTTGTTGCTCACTGTCTCATGTGTCAAGCTTTCATGCCTCCAAGATTCTGGGGATTCTTCTGTCTGCTTTCAGCTCGCCATAGGAGGGTTACCAGTGCTCGCTGCTGCATCTGGCTTTTATGTGGGTTCTGGGGATGTGAGCTCAGGTCCTCTCTCCAGCCCTCAAATTCTTATTATCAGATATTATATGTTTCACATCTCTACTTTGAAGCTGTGTCTTCCTATTGACAGGTGTATTTATTTCTTCTTTCTTCTTCTTCCTCCTCCTCCTCCTCTTTTTTTTTTTTTTTTTTTTTTTTGCTATGGGAACAATTCATTTTTATGAAGTGCATTTCTGTTTTTAAAAAAATATTTTAGGGCAGAGAGATGGCACAGCAGTTAGGACACTTGTGTGCGAAGCCTCTAGGGCTCCAGGTTTGATTTCCCAGTACCCATGTAAGCCAGATACAAAGTTGGTGCACGCATCTGGAGTTCATTTGCAGTGACTAGAGGCCCTGGCACACCCATTCTCTCCCCCTCCCGCCTCTCTCTGTCTCTGTCTCTTTCTCTCTGAAATAAAAAATAATATTTATTTATTAGAGAGAAGGGGAGAGAATATGAATGAGAATGGGCAGGCTGGGGCCTTTGGCTGCTACAAAGGAACTCCAGATGCATACACCACTTTGTACATCTGGCTTTATGTAGGCACTGGGGGATTGCACCCTAGACCTTAGGCTTTGCAGGCAAGTGCCTTAACCGTTGAGGCATCTCTCCAGCCTTCTGCATCTGTATTTCTTTTTTTTTAAAAAAATATTTATTTATTTATTTGAGAGAAAGAGGGAGGGAGAGAAAGGAAGAGGCAGATAGAGAATGGAGCTCCAGTGCCTACAGCACTGCAAATGAACTCTAGATGTATGTGCCACCATGTGCATCTGGCTTATGTGGGTCCTGGGGAATCGAACTGACGTCCTTAGGCTTTGCAGGCAAGTGCCTTAGCTGCTAAGCTGTCTCTCCAGCCCCCTACATCTGTATTTTTGTGTGCTGTGAATTCAGAAACAGTTACACCTTTCAGGTACTTTCAGCTCAGTTATTGACGGTGGATGGAGGAATGAGTGATATACAAGTAGGCCATATAAAACAATGAGGCTTGATATTGCTGGGCGTGGTGGTGCACGCCTTTGATCCCAGACCTCGGGAAGCAGAGGTAGGAGGATCACCATGAGTTCAAGGCCACCCCGAGAATACACAGTGAATTCCAGATCAGCCTGGGCTAGAGTGAGACCCTACCTTGAAAAACCAAAAAAACAAACAAACAACAACAACAAAAAACACTCAGTGAGGTTTGAAAAATCAGAGCTTTTTTTTTTGTTTTAAGGCAGGGTCTCGCTGTAGCCTAGGCTGACCTGGAATTCACTGTGCAGTGTCAGGGTGTCTTTGAACTCACAGCATTCCTCCTGCCTCTGCCTCCTAGTGAGTTCTGGGATTAAAGGCGTGTTCCGCTATGCCTGGCAAATTCTTCATGCTCTTTGGTGACTAGCTTTCATTCAGTCAACATTGTATTTGAGAGACTCATCTCTTTAGTTGTGTTTATACTTTTATTTATTTATTTTCAAGGTAGGGTCTCACTCTGTAGTCCCAGGACTTGAACTCACATTGATCCTCCTACGTTTGCTTCCCAAGTTCTGGGATTAAAGGCATGCACCACCATGCCCAGCCTGTGTTTAGAGTGTTAATTCTCATATGTACGTGCTTCATTTTGTAAATATGTTGTACACTGTCCTTTTTAGTTTCTAGTTTGGGGCCATTTCTAGTGTTGTCATGAATGTTGTAAAGTATAGTTGTCCAATACTGCTGGTATTATAGAAGTAAATTGGATGTCTGAGGTTGGTTAGGTACATTTGCATCTGTATGGTGAGATATTATATAGTAATATATGATATGTAAAATTCCCTAGTCACTACAGTTGAAGTAATTTGAATATTTTCAAGTATATCCAAAAAGTTTGTTAAAAATAAAAGCAGTGTAATAATTATGAGTGAGATAACCCTTACTTCCCCTACACCCTCAGTGTGTATTTCATACTTAGATCGCACCCTCAGCTTTGGCTGTCTACCTCCCAGGAGTCTCATGACTCTTGCTCTGTGCTTGCCATCTCTGGTAGCACTGGCTTTTGAGGAGAGTCCCTGTGCAGTGCTCCTGGGCGTTTACCTTGGTGCTGCTGGGTCCTTGGGTGTGGTCAGCTTCAGTTGATACTGCCACTCGCGTTTCCAGAGTCGCTAGTCCTGTGACAATATGTGAGCATTCTGTTGTTCCTTGTTTATCCCATTAGTCATATTCTGATGGCTGTGTGGAGTTAACACATTGTGGTCTTAATTTTCATTTCCTTGGTGAGTAAACCATTCTGTAAAATAAATATATCAATTACTTAGAAACTTCGATTTTTTTTTAACTAACAAAACTTTTATTGTCCTTACCATAGCACTTTTAATATGACCACTTTTCCTCTTAAGGCCTTTTGAAATAACTTTTTAAAATTAATTAATTTTTTTAATAACAACTTCCATGATTGTATGCAATATCCCATGGTAATATCCTCCCTCTCCCCACCTTCCTCTTTGAAACTCCACACCATCATATCCCTTCTCCTCTCAATCAGTCTCTTTTATTTTGATGTCATGATCTTTTCCACCTATTATGATGGTCTTGTGTAGTTAGTATCAGGCGCTGTGAGGTCATGGATATCCAGGCCATTTTGTGTCTGGAGGAGCACGTTGTAAGGAGTCCTACCCTTCCTTTGGCTCTTACATTCTTTCCTGCCACCTCTTCTGCAATGGACCCTGAGCCTTGGAAGTTGTGATAGAGATGTTTCAGTGCTGAGCACTTCCGTCACTTCTTCCCAGCATCATGATGCCTTCTGAGTCATCCCAAGGTCACTGCCATTTGAAAAGAGAAGGTTCTTTACCAAAAGTGAGAGTAGCATTAATGTATGGGTATGAACATTAAGAGAAGTGCTTACTGGGTAGTTTGATGAGCATAGTATATACATTTAGCCAGACAGCAGCAGACGTTACCTCTGTTGTTTTCAGTATCAGGGATGTATTCCCTCCCATGGAATGGGCCTCCAGTCAAATGAGAGGGCAGTTGGTTTCCCCCATAACAGACATGCCACTATTGCACCCGTTGGCTCATTTAGCCTGGATGGCCAAATATAAGGCTTATGGTATCCACTGTTGAGTATCTTCGTTGGTGATCTTGCCCATTGAACTACATGCAGAGTGGCTTCTTCCAGCTTTCTGTTAGCTGGTCTACATGAAAGAGGTTATCAGCTCAGTTCCAGCAGGATTTCTCAGTGGCCTTGTAGCCCAAGTATGTGGAGTCTTCAGCAATAGGGTCTTACCATTTATTCCTGGTGGGAAACCAAGGGCCTTGGCAATGCCTGTAACGTGTGGGGGCATCAGGGACCTCCCTGGCCAACAAAACTCACTGGAAGGTATCCCATCCCTGGCACTGAAAATTTTCTAGTAACAATCTATGGCTCCTGTGAGTTCCATTGTTCAAAAAAGTAGGTTTCCATATGACTTATTTATATCCTCTTAGATTTTGATTAGCCCTCCCTCCACCTTTCCTTTACTCAATCTCTTCCTCTGACCTCACTTAGGCCTTTTCATAGAAACTTAGAGTTTTAAATTATCTCTTTGTTGAAAACTTCCATCAAAGACTTAGGGTTAAAATAATGGATGTTTATTCTGTATTTTATTTTATTTTCACAAATAATTTAAAGCACTACTGTCAATAGTGGTGGTTGATGGGCATAGGATTGTGGTGGCATTTATTTTTTTACATTATTCTGCTTATGACTTAATAGCTTTGATTTTTATACATTAGTGTGTAGAAAATTCTCATTTGTAGTTGGCATGGTGGCACGTGTCTTTAATCTCAGCACTCGGGAGGCAGAGGTAGGATTGCTGTGAGTTTGAGGCCATGGTGAGACTACATAGTGAATTCCAGCAGGTCAGCCTGGGCTAGAGAGAGACCCTGCCTCGAAAAACTTAAAAAAAATAAAAGAAAGAAAGAAGGAAGGAAGGAAAGAAAGAAAGGAAGGAAGGAAGGAAGGAAGGAAGGAAGGAAGAAGAGAGAGGGAGGTAGGGAGGGAGGAAGGAAGGAAGAAAAAAGAAAAGAAAGAAGGAAGGAAAGAAAAAGTTCTCATTTGCCCTATAAATGTATAGTGTTTACTGGAGTTTATCAAAGGAAAAGAAAGGTCCTGTGTGGCACTTTGTATGCATATTTTTTAGATATTTCAAAATCAGACCCTTTAGAATTTTCACACTGACTAGAAATTTCTTGTGTATCTTGTAAGCACTTGTTTACTTATATTGGGTGTTTTCTATTGATGAAGGTAATATATTAATTTTCTTTGTATCTGCAATGACTGATTCATCATTGTAGTTGTGCTCATTTGAGAGTGGATGTTTACCCTGTATTTTAAAGTACACTGAATAAAGCACTAGCAAGATGATTGAATAGATTTTAGATTTGTAATGCATTTTGCCATCGCCCCAGCCCTGTAATAATTTTTGGAGGGGCTGTGTTGTTTTTAATAACCCTTGCTAGGCATGGACAACTCTTTAAGGCTATTTGATAATTAATATGGTCCTTGAGTTGTAACTAAGATGTCTGAAAAAATTACCTTCTTTCCTAATTTCCAGAAATATAATTAAAGATAAGTCTTCATTTTGTGAAACTGTAGAAAGAAAGATCTATTTTCCAGTCAGGAGGAGAGGGGTTGGGGAGATGGCTCACTGGTTAGTTGCAAGCCTGTTGACCTGGGTACAGTCCTCCCCAGTGCCTGCATAGAGCCGGATGCTCAGTAGAGCCCGTGCCTGGAATTACACTGTCCTCCACAGCAGCAGGCAGAGCTAGGCAAGCCCAGATGTTTGCAGTCAACAACAGCAGCACAGCCAGAGAAGCTGTCTGGTGAGTGGAAGGAGAGGAGCTTCCCAAGGCTGTCCTCAGACCTCCACACATGTGCTGTGACACATGTATGCTTCCCCACGTATGTACATACACACAAGTAATTAAAAAAAATCAGGGCTGGGCATGATGGCTGGGCAGGTCAGTCTGGGCTAGAGTGAAACCCTACCTTGAAAAAAAAAAAAGTTATATATTCTAACATACTGTCATTACTTGGGGGCCATTTTTTTCTTCTTACATGAAGAAAACAACAGATCTTCTGTTTTGTCTGCATTGATGTTTTTCATTGTATTTTGTTGTACCACTCCGTCTTTACCAAGAGACTTGCAGCAAAGCATTGCCAGAGAACCCAGTGCGCCTTCAATCCCCACCCCTGCGTATCAGTCCTCTCCTGCAGCAGGACACGCACCCGCTCCTCCAACTCCAGCCCCAAGAACCATGCCGGTGAGTCAGCCCCGTGCTCAGCCATGGTGGGCATTGGCATTGAAGGCAGTTTGCCTTTGGGAACCAGCAGTCACCCCATGTGAGGTAGTTGCAGCATGTTGCTGAGGGAGTGTAATCAAGTCCTTAGAAATAACTTCCTGTGACCGCGGAGATGGCTCAGTGGGCAAAAGCGTCCATCTCCGGGACCTGTGTAAAGCCATCGCTGAGGCTGTGAGTGTCTAATCCTTTAATGAGATGGGAGGGGAGACAGGAGGGTCGCTGGGCAGCAAGCAGAAAGCTCTGCCTCAGACAAGGTAGATGGGGTCGTCCCTTTGACCTCAGCACGTACACTGTGGCGAGTGTGTGTAGGCATGCATGGCTGTGCACAAGTGTGCGTGTGCGCACACACACACACAAAAAGAATTAACTTTGAAGAAAAACCCCAACTTTCTGTACACAGTGAATACAATGATGCAGTAAGTTGCAGTGCTATTAGGAAACAGTTGAATGTGTTAGAGCATGAGATGTGATTATGAGACACTTGGGGTTGTCTCCCCCCCCCCCCCCCAAGGTAGGGTCTCACTCTAGCTCAGGCTGACCTGGAATTCACGATGTAGTCTCAGGGTGGCCTCAAACTTAACAGCGATCTTCCTACCTCGGCCTCCTGAGAGCTGGGATAAAAGGCGTGCACCACCAAGCCTGTCTATACTACATTTTTTTTTTTTAAAGTTTATAGGTGTTTAAAGATTTTTATGAAAAGAACTTGGGAACTGGAAGGAGATCCCAGTAAGAAGCCTTACCTTGCTTCTTCCCACCTCAAGTGGAATCACTGGTGGAAGCAGATACGATTAGGTGGTAGGAAGCAGTATGGCAAGGTGGTAGGAAGCAGTATTAGGTGTTGGGAAGCAGTGTGTGGAGGTGGTGGGAAGCAGTATCAGGTGGTAGGTGGTGTGCATCAGGAAAAGAGCTGTGGCTCTTTAGAAGTTGGAGTGTTACTCACCCACCAAGATGCATTTCTAGAGTAGTGAGCCAGTAGTAAAGAATAGGACTTAGAGGTATATTTGGATGGGTGCTCGAGTATCTGGACTTTATTTTAGTTAGTAGTGATTGGGAGTCATGTGAAACATTTTGTAATCCGTGTATATTTTCTCTTTTAGCCTGCTAAACCCCAGCCCCCAGCACGGCCTCCACCTCCTGTGCTTCCAGCAAATCGAGTGCCTCCTGCTGCTGCTCCTGCCGGGGCTGGGGCTGCCGCACCCCCTCCACCACAGTCCTCTGGCTCTGCCCCCCCGCCGCAGGCCCAGGGACCACCATACCCTACCTACCCAGGATATCCCGGGTAAGGCAGCAGCAACATATATCTCGCGTTGTCTAATGTTTCTAGCTCTTAATCTGTTAAAGCCAGGGGCCTCTAAACAGAAGTGTGGTCACAGTCAGCTTACCCAGAGATTAACATCACACTGTACGTATCTACTCTAGAAGTTGAATAGCCATTTTCCTAGGCCTCATTAGTGTATATTCTTAGGTTTTGCATGTTACATTTGTATTAAACACGTTTCTTCTGTGTGGGATTTAATATTTTCCCTTGTCACCTTTATTTAGGTTATGGACGGGTACTATTTTGAGCTGAGGGGAGAAAGACTGATAAGGCCTCATTTATGTGCCTGTACCTTGAAATTTTGGCATTTGACAAACTGTTGAGTAGAAATAAATATAGCTATGGGATGCTCTTAAAGGCTAGCTTTCTTTTTGTGGAAATTTGTTTTCATTTTTTTAAAAATTAATTTGTTTTTAAATTTGAGAGAGAAAATTGGCCAGGGCCTCAGCCACTGAAACTGAACTCCAGACACTTGTGCCCCCTAGTGGGCATGTGTGGCCTTGCGCTTGCCTCACCTTTGTGCATTTGGCTTACATGGGATCTGGAGAGTTGAACCTGGATCCTTAGGCTTTTCAGGCAAACACCTTAACTGATAAGCCATCTCTCCTGCCCTGTTTTCATTTTTACCTATTCATTTTTGTGGCACTGGGCATGGAATTTAGGATCTCTTACCACTGAGCTATATGTCCAGCCACCATACTTTGTAGTTTTTTCTTTTTCTTTCTTCCTTTCTTTATTTGGAAGTGACAGAGAAAGAGGCAGATAGAGAGAGAGAGAGAATGGGCACTCCAGGGCCTCCAGCCACTGCAGCCACCCCAAATGCATGCGCCCCCTTTGCATCTGGCTAACATGGGTCCTGGGGAATTGAGCCTTGAACCAGGGTCCTTAGGCTTCACAGGCAAGCACTTAACCACTAAGCCATCTCTCCAGCCCCCTGTAGTAATTTCTTAATTTTAAAAATCCAGGTACTACATTCTCTTCATGACTCAGCCGCTAGTACGAGACGAGAAAGTGTAGGGGTGAGGGAAGACAGTGTGGGTGCCTGTGGTTCAGATGTACCATGGATGACTGAGATGTGAGGAGGAAGAGCGCACGCTCCTGTCTGCAGATGTGGAGTCGCTGACCGCGCTGAGCCTTGCAGGGTCTCCTTGTCAGCAGCACATCCGTGTGCGCTGCAGTGGACACTAACCCGCAGAACAGGAACATGCTGAGAGAATTGGATTTGCCTCATTCAAACAACCTCTATTTTCATTCTTTAATAGTTGAATATTTAATATTCTTTCAACATCATTATTTGCCAGATAGAATTGAAGATTTGATCTTTGATTTTAATTAGTGGCACAGATGCTTTTCTCTAAGTACCTTGAAACAGTTCCTTTGCCTCTCTACTGTCTTCTAGAAGATTAAAAATAGAGAAAAATGAAGCCGGGCATGGTGGCGCATGCCTTTAATCCCAGCACTTGGGAGGCAGAGGTAGGAGGATCGCCCTGAGTTCGAGGCCATCCTGAGACTACAAGGTGAATTCCAGGTCAGCCTGGCCTAGAGCAAAACCCTACCTCCAAAAACAAAAACAGAGGAAAATAGCTTTCATTAAAAAAAATTGTCTTTAGCATAGTTAATGTGTATGTTTCATGTTATAGTATTTACCAACTCTGTGTTTTTTTTCTCACCATCAGGTATTGCCAAATGCCCATGCCCATGGGCTACAATCCCTATGCGTACGGCCAGTATAACATGCCATATCCACCAGTATACCACCAGAGCCCCGGACAGGCTCCATACCCAGGGCCCCAGCAGCCCTCCTACCCCTTCCCTCAGCCCCCACAGCAGTCTTACTACCCACAGCAGTAATACTTCTGCTCAGACCTCACTGGTTCAGTTCAGAGGGAGAGAAACACCAACTCGGCAATAAGCGCTAAACTCCACGCTCTGGTTAATGTCACATGCTTGACTGGACTGAATTCAGTGTGTAATTTCTGTCTGCGGCTAAAAGCCAAAAGCTGTGCCCCAGTTCCACATTCGATCGCACATGTGAGATTCTGCTGCTGCTGCAGTAGGTGCACTAGGTATAATAGGACTTGAACAAAAGATTACATTGCGGTTCATAAAAGTTGAAAATGAGAAGAAATTAAACCTGCAAGTGAAACATTTGAAATTACCATACTTTCTATATGAGATGCGGTTGGAACATCAGATACTTTCAAAGATGGTTTGAGTACTTATATTCAAGAAAGGAACATTTTCTTTCTCTTTTGGTGTATTGATTTGGTTTAATTTCAATAATGATATTTTTGAGTAATCAAAGCACTGTAAATCTTATAATTTAAAAATAAATGACTTGAGAACAGTGGTCATTGTTACGTTTTGTCGTTGATTCTCATTGTTGTCTAACCCGTTCTGGTGTTGGTGTCTCACTCTGTATGTTCTCGGGTTAAGCACCTGTGTGTGGACGCGTGAGCAGTGTGAGTTGATGGTCAGGTCCCAGGACAGGATACGGGAAAACCAAGAGCATAGCGCTGTAATTTATCTTTCATAAGCTGACTGGAAAATTAACTTTGACATTTATTTTGAAAAGTTCTATGATGTGGAAGAAACACAGTTGTTACCAAAGATTCTTCAAATAAATATAACATTTAATGTTTTATTGTTAGCTTCTCCAAGAAATTGATGCCAATTCCAATAATTCAGTTTTCTTTTCCTAATCTGGTTAAATAAACAGAGGTCGTTGGCAGTGCTGTGATGCAGTGGGACTGCTTGGAGAACTTTGCTGCGCCCTTGATTCTGTCCCACTTCACTGACCCTGTAACATTTCATGCACAACGCGTTGGAGTAGATCTTAGCCCTATCTGTTTTCTTGTTTTTGCTCCTAAAAGATTAGGGACCACAAGAACCATCGTTGGGAGCATAGACAGTTCTGGAAAAGGCTGCGTACCTAACACTCGACTCTGCTCTAAGGAGAGCTACTGTCTTAAGTGTCAGCAAAAGTCCTGGAAGATGCTTTACGAGTGAGCAGACTTGAAGGCCGCGCATTCCCACTGTCTCTGTGGGGTCTGTGCTTTGTGCGGTCACTTCTGAACACACTAGGTGATGAGCAGATTTCTAATGAACCTGTGTTTACTTTGAGTTCAATGTTGACTTTTTCTTGCATTATTATTTCATTTAAGTGATACTGTCATTTGGTGTACTGTTGGCTTCATTGATAATTTAAACTTATATTTTAAATGTTAGACTGAATATATGATTGTAAAAGGAAGTAGGTTGGGTTAAAATATATGTATATTTTAAAGAATCTTACTTTGTTGTTGTATGTAGAAAATACAGACATGTTAATTCAATATAAGTGACTGGTTACCTGGAATACTGTTGGTGGTTTTAAAGCCCAGTCGTTAAACTTTGACAAAAATAACCTTTTTAATGATTTGTTGCTAAGTTTCAATACCTGTATTCCTCCCACTGTGAGCTGGGCTCGTTTAACTCCTCTGTAAACGGCATGTAGTTCTTTATTCCCCACCGAGGTGTCACACTGACCTGAGACACCGCGAGTTAGGGTCTCCAGCGTGCTAGTCTACAGCTCTTACTAGTGCAGAAACAGGAAGACAAAACAAAACAGTTGGCCTGAATATTCTCTTGGGGAAAGAGGGCACTAGAGGGTAAGTGCTTGTGAGGGCTAATAGGAGCAGGGGCGGAGCTGGGCTGCGCCCACCGAGCCACAGAAGGTGGGCTTGGGGGTTCCCAGTCCCTGGGGCAGCTCCTCCCATCAGCCTGTGAGCTCAGTTCTTTAGCAGACCCTTCTCTGTTCAGTTCTCAAGTCCTTTAGGTTACTGTCGCTGTTCTTGTGGTCACCAGTGCTCGATGCTGTGGACTCACGCTAGGCCTGGCCCTCCTCAGCTGCCTGCTAGCTTCATAAGCGGACACGGACAGCTTACTTGACGCTTACTCTACATTCTGGCGGATTAGAAGGCAGCCCTTACAGGGGGAGATGTGTTACCAAACCCGAAACATTTGTGTAGCTTTCTGTGTCCTAAAAAAGTTACAGTAAAGGATGCTGTTTATTTGCAGATAGGGGAGGGCTCTGCTCTGGGGCTCAGGTGTGTTATCCCGTGTTTATAATTAAGCTTTTCTGTTGCCTTCTTAAAGTAAGGAGCCCATCCCAGGCTATTTATGTTGGGCTTTGGACTCCTTTCATGGCCTGGATTACTCTTCAACTGAAGCTGTCTGTTCAGGGAAAGCCATCTTCTGTTTCTCGTTCCTGGTCTGGGGCAAAGCATGGATCTGGAGAGCTATTCCTACACCCCTCATCCGCCACTGCACCACAGCCAGTGTTTGTGAGGTAGCCCAACGTCTGTGCAGCTTATAGTCGCAACTGGGAAGTCCCAATTGTAGAATTATAAGACTGCCAAAAAAAAAAAAAAAATCCTCGCATTGGGAGGGAGCTGTGGGGACCGGACATGGTGGGTGGGAGGGGCGGAGGAAGAAGGAGTTTCATAGTCTCCCTTCCCCAGTGCGTCCCAGTCAGCAGCCTTCTTAAGTGAAAACATTTAACAAATGCCTTCTAGTTTGCAAGAGTGCTTTGTATGCGTTTTTTGATTTCACGAGCAGGATCAAAGACGATTTGTGAACTGTTCGCTTCAGCTTGCAAGTGGGGATGGTGATGAATTTTTATGAAGAGTGTGTCCTGAAGACTCACACCTCGTGTCTGTAACGTCTTCTGTTAGCTGACTCGTAGGAGGGAGCAGGATGAAAGCCGGCCGGGCCCCTGCTCTCACGCCGCAGTTGCTGGCTTCAACACAGACTTTGAGTGGCTGTGAGATTTACATGGAAGAGCAAAGAAGGAAAACTATATTTTTAAAGAAAGAGAATATTCAGGCTTTATTTCTGGTATGAAGCTTCTATTTTTTAAAGAAAAATCCTATATTATCACACCAGAGATTTTAGATTTTTTTCTGGTTACAAACATTGATGGTAGTTGGATTATATTTTTTATTGTATTCATTTCTCTTAAGGGGGAAATTGTAAAGAAATAAAGATTCCAGATGAATGTGTCCTAGAAATAAAAGTTGGAAGATTCTTACTTCCTTGTCGTGTGGATTCTCATTTAAAGTGTTTATCCCTCAGCAGTGTGGCTTCTGTGGTTCATTTGACACATAGAGGGTTGGGAAATCAAAACACCTTCTGACTATGGTATGGGACTACAAAAGTGTTTTCTTTGAGGCAGTGTTTCCCTGTACCCCAGGCTAACCTGGAATTCACTATGTAGTCTCAGGGTGGCCTTGAACTCTTGGCAGTCCCTTAGTGGGATTAAAGGCATGCGCCACCATGCCTGGTCTTTTTTTTTTTTTTTTTTTTTTTTTTTTGTGGTGGCGCATGCATGCCTTTGATCCCAGCAACCATGTTGTTTACAAAACACTTAATTAGACATGCAAGCTCATTCCATACTAGTTCCACACATTCCTACCTATGGGGTTCAAAGGCTAAAGTAGAAAATAAATTCCCATTTGTCCACCGCTTTAAAAAATTACCCAGGTTTTAACGTCTAGATGCCTTCCTCACACGGAATTTTTTTTTCTTTTTTAATATTTACTTTAGAGAGAGATGAAAAAAGAATGAGTGCACCAGGGCTTTTAGCCACCGTAAACGAACTCGACACATGTGCCACATTGAGCATCTGGTTTCACGTGGGCACTGGGGAATTAAACCCAGGTCCTTAGGTTTTGCAGCCAAGTGCCTTAACTGCTGATCCATCTCTACAGCCCCAATTTTTATTTACATATAATTTTTCTTTTTGGTTTTTCTGAGATGGGGTCTCACTGTAGCCCAGACTGAACTGGTACTCACTCTGTAGTTCCAGGTTGGCATTGAACTCACAGTGATCCTCCTACCTGTCCTTCCCAAGTACTGGGATTAAAGGCATGCACCACCACAGCTGGCCTCCAATTTTTTCCAGCTAGGGTGTTGTAGCCCAGGCTGATCTGGAATTTACTCTAGTCTCAGGGTGGCCGCGAACTCATGGTGATCCTCCTACTTAAGCTTCCCAAGTGCTGGGTTTAAAGGTGTGTGTTACCATGCCCAGCCTCCATTTTATATGTGTGTGTGTGTGTGTGTGTGTGTGTGTGTATGTATGTGTATGTGTGTATGTATATATATATATATATAATTTATTTTTTGGTTTTTTGAGGTCGAGTCTCACTCTAGCCCAGGCTGACCTGGAATTTACTTCGTAGTCTCAGGGTGGCCTTGAGCTCGCAGCGATCCTCCTACCTCCGCCTCCTAAGTGTTGGGATTAAAGGCATGTGCCACCACACCTGACTTATTTTTGTTTATTTTTATTTATTTATTTGAGAGCGACAAGAGAGAGAGAGAGAGGCAGATAGATAGAGAATGGGCACGCCAGGGCTTCCAGCCCCTGCAAACGAACTCCAGATGCCTGTGCCACCTTGTACATCTGGCTTATGTGGGTACTGGGGAATCAAGCCTTGAACCAGACCCCTTAGGCTTCACAGGCAAGCACTTAACCGCTAAGCCATCACTTCAGCCCCCCTGAAAATATTTTTTTAAATTTTTTAAATTTTATTTTGGAGACAGGATCTCATGTAGCTCAGACTGGCCTCAATCTCACTATGTAGCCAAGTGCTGGTATTACAGGCCTGCACCTGGCTTCATTTAACTTTGCTTTTTTTTTTTTTAATTTTATTTATTTGAGAGCGACAGACATTGAGAGAAAGAGGCAGATAGAGAGAGAGAATGGGCATGCCAGGCCCTCCAGCCAAATGTACTCCAGATGCGTGCTTGCATCTGGCTTATGCATCTGGCTGACGTGGGTCTTGGGGAATTGAGCCTTGAACCGGGGTCCTGAGGCTTCACAGGCAAGCACTTAAAACCGCTAAGCCATCTCTCCAGCCCTAACTTTGCTTTTTAAAAATAGCTGTCAACTTCAGAATTTAAGGTTTGCAATAGTTCTTTGGGATGTTTTCCTCAGCCATTTAAAATATTATTTATTTGACAGAGGAAGGGGGGGGGGGCAGGCATGCCAGGGCCTTCAGCCATTGCAAACGAACTCCAGACACATGTGCCCCCTTGTGCATCTGGCTAATGTGGGTCCTGGGGAATCGAACCTAGGTCCTTTGGCTTTGCAGGCAAATGCCTTAACTGCTAAGCCCAAGAGCCATTTTGGGGGGGTGAATTTTTGGTAAGGATCAATAAGATTTTGATAATCAGTTGGTCAGAGAAGGGGTAGTGAAATATGTTCATCTTTCCCCCTCCTTTTAATGTAAATTACACAAAATAATGGGTTTCATTGTGCCATTTTCATATGTTTATATTATTGTGCTTTGATCATACCATCTGCCATTTCCTTCTGACCCCTCCTTTCAGGAGCAAGGATTTGGGAACTAAATACTCCTTTTTTAAAAAAACATTTTTATTTTTATTATTTATTTTGAGGGAGAGACAGAGAGAGAGAGAGAGAATGGATGCGCCAGGGCCTTCAGCCACTGTGAACCAACTCCATATTCATGCGCCCCCTTGTGTGCATGTGCAACATTGCATGTGTGCGTCACTGCATCTGGTTATGTGGGACCTGGAGACTGGACCATGAGGTTTTAGGCTTTGCGGGCAAGTGCCTTAACCATTAAGCCATCTGTCCAGCCCTCAAATATATTTTTTAAATTTTTATTTGAGAGAGAGAGAGAAAGCGAGAGAGAGAGAGAGAGAATGGGCACACCAGGGCCTCTAGCCACTGCAAATGAACTCTGGATGCATGCACCACCTAGTGCATCTGACTTACATGAGTCCTGGGGAATTGAACCTTGGTCCTTAGGCTTTGCAGGTAGTCTCCTTAACCACTAAGCCTTCTCTCCAGTCCTCATATATATGTATTTTTAAATTGGCTTCTACATATAAAAGTTTTTTATTTTGTTCAACATGATCTCTAGTTCCATTTTCCAGCAAATGGCATAATTTTGTTCTTGATGGCTGAATACATCCACTCATTAATCTAGTGATGGTCACCCAGCATGATTCCATAACTTGTGAATAGTGCCGTCATAAACATGGGTATTACCAGCATCATGATTCTATACTTAGATCACTTTGGGTATGTCCCTGAGTGGTATGGTGGGATGGATCATATGGTAATTCTATTTTAAGTTGAGGAATCCACACTGACTTCAATAAAGGCTGAATTAATTTGTATTCCCACAGCATTATATAAGGGTTCCTTTGTACAGCATTTGTACATGTATAGATAATTGAGCAGAAAATACAAGGCATTTCTATTTAACACCCCCAGGCTTTACCCCTGAATTTCTCCTATTAACATCTTGCATTGGTATGGTTTACTGATTGCAGTTACTGAACTAATACATATTAAAAGTCTATACTTTGGGCTGGAGAGATGGCTTAGTGGTTAAGGAGATTGCCTGCAAAGCCTAAGGACCCAGGTTCAGTTCCCCAGTGCCCACATAAAGCCAGATGCACAAGATGGCGTATTCATCTTGAGTGCATTTGCAGTGGCTACAGGCCCTGGTGTGCCCATTCTCTCTGAAATAAATCCGTAAATAAATGTTAAAAATTTTTTTCAGGGTAGGGTTCTTACTGTAGCCTAGGCTGACCTGAAATTCACTATGTAGTCTCAGGGTGGCCTTGAAGTGATTCTCTTACCGCTGCCTCCCAAATGCTGGGATTAAAGGTGTGCACCACCACACCTGCCTTAAATAAAGTATTTTTTTAAAAGTCCATAGTTCACTTTAGGGCTCATACTTTATTCTGCACACTTTTTGGCCAAATGCTTCTCACCATGCACCCATCGCTATAGCAACATGCAGAATGTTCCACAGTCCTGAAAATCTCCTGTGTTTCATCTCCTCACTTCCCCTCCACTCCTGGCCACCACTGATGTTGCCTCTGTGGTTTTGACGCACAGTTGGAATCCCAGCGTATAACATTTTCCGGCTGACTTCCTGGTGTCTGTCTGTCTTCCATGCCCATTCGTGGCTTGATAGCACATCTCTTTCTTTTTCTTTTCTTTTTTTTTTTGTATTTATTTATTTTGTTTTAAATTTTAAATTTCTATTAACATTTTCCATGATTATAAAAAAATATCCCATGGTATTTCCCTCCCTCCCCCACCCCCACACTTTCCCCTTTGAATTTCTTTTTTTAAAACACATCTCTTTTTACTGGTGAGTAACATTCCATTGTATGGGTTTAAGGGAGATACCACAGTTCGGATATCAGCCCCTCATCTTTTGAGAGACATCTTGATTGCTTCCAGATTAAAAAAAAAAAACACTTTTATTTATTTATTTATGAGAGAGAAAGAGAGAGAGGTTGAGAATGGGCACACCAGGTCCTCTAGCCACTGTAAACGAACTCCAGATGCATGTGCCACCTTGTGCATCTGGTTTAGGTGGGTCCTAGAGAATCAACCTGGGGTCCTTTGGCCTTAAGCCATCACTCCAGTCCTGCTCCCAGATTTTGATAGTTATAAGGAAATGTTCTTGTGCAGGTCTGTGTGGCTGTCTAGTTTCAAGGTGTCTGGGGAACTGCTATTTCCTAAACATCTATACCACGTTGCATTCCTACTACCAAGGTATGAGAAATTTTTTTTTTCCTTTTTCAATATTTTATTTACTTATTTATCTGAGAGAATCAGAGAGAGGCAGAAAATGGGAGTATGGTCCGCACCAGGGCCTTCTACCACTGCAAATTCCAGGTGCATTCACCACTTCTTGCAGCTGGCTTTCTTTACGTGAGTACTAGGGAATTGAGCCCAGGCCGTCAGGCTTTGAAAGCAAGTGTCTTTTTAACCACTGAGCCATCTCTCCAGCCCCTTATGAGAGCTCTTCATCAGCGTTTCTCTTGATTTTTGCCAGCATTTGGTATTGTGTGTAGTATTACATAATTTTGAATTTGTAGTCCATTGAAGAAGTTGAGCGTCTCATTTGCTATTGTGTCACTTTCTTTGATGAGATTTTTTTTTCTTAAAAAAAAAAGATTTTATTTGTTTATTTACTTATTCGTTAGAGAGAGAGGAAAGAGATAGACAGAGAGTGAGTGAGGATGGGTGCGCCAGGCCACTCACTGCAAACGAACTCCAGACACATGCGCCACCTCGTGCACCTGGCTTATGTGGGACCTGAAGAATCGAACTGGGATCCTTTGGCTTTGCAGGCATGTGCCTTAACCACTAAGCCATCTCTCCAACCCGATTTTTTTCTTTTGACATTTTACCCATTTGGTTTGCACGTGTTGCAGCATGTGGTGTGTGTACATGGGATGTATGTGCAGGAGCCCTCACAGGGATGTATGTTCAGGAGCCCTCACAGGGAAGCCAGGGTATATTGGATGTCCTTCCTCTATTACCCATCCAGACACTTCCTTGAGATGGACTCTCTACCCAAACAAGGAGCTTTGGTTTTTTAAATATTTTATTTTTATTTATTTGACAGAGAAAGAAGGAGAGAGAGAGAGAGAGAGAGGGAGAGAGAGAGAGAGAGAGAGAGAGAGAGAGAGAGAGAGAGAGGGAGAATGGGTACACCAGGGCCTCCAGCCACTGCAAACAAACTCCAGATGCATGCGCCACCTTGTGCATCTGGCTAACGTGAGTCCTGGGGAATTGAACCTGGGTCCTTGGGCTTTGCAGGCAAATACCTTAAGTGCTAAGCTATCCCTCCAGCCCGAGCTTTGGTTTTTGTGAGCCACAGCCACTCTGTAGTATCTGTTCCATACTGGACGGGGCTACAGAGGTGTGTGGCTGTACCCACATGTTTCTGTGGCTGCTGGGGCTCTCAGGACTTCAAGTCTATAGCAAGTGACTGCTCCACCAAGCCATATCCCTGGAACAATTTTATCCACTTTTATTTACTTTAAAAAATATTTTTATTTATTTATGGGGGAGCAGGGCATCTAGCCATGCAAATGAACTCCAGATGCATGTGCCACCTTGTGCATCTGGCTTTATGTGGGTCCTGGGGAACCAAACCTGGATCCTTTGGCTTTTCAGGCAAACACCTCAATCGCTAAGCCATCTCTGTAGCCTATAAAAAATTTTAATTTAATTAAAAAATATATTCTATTTATTTATTTGAGAGAGAGAAAGAGGGAGAGGGAGAGAGAGCAAGAGAGAAAGAGAGGATGGGCTTGCCAGGGCCTCCAGCCACTACAAAGGAACTCCAGATGCATGCACTCCCTTGTGCATCTGACTTATGTGGGTTCTGGAGAATTGAACCAGGATCCTTGGGCTTTGCAGGCAAGTGCCTTAACTGCTAAGCCATCTCTCCAGCCCTATTTTAAAATTGTTTTTATTTATTTGCAAGAAGAGTGAGAGAGAGAGAGATTGAGCATTAGGGCCATAGGTGTGTATGTGGGTGCTGAGGAGTTGAATATATGGCAAGCTCTTTTAGCTGTGGAGCCATCTCTCCAGCCCCTTAGATGAATTTTTTTATTACAAACACCCAAGCTTTTTTATTAAGATTAGGGAATCTCATGTGTTCTTGACTCTAGAATCTCTGTTGTTCTGGATACTAGATCTTTTCATATGCTTACTATGCATGTAGCATATAATAAATGTCCAATAATTTTATTATTTTCCCTCCTATTTTATTCTTTGAACTTTAATCTTGATTCTAAGTGTTCTTTGAAACGAGCTCCTGGTGCAGAATCCCTTTTCTTGCAGTGCTTGTTTTGCCCCACATTTTCTCCAATGCATTAAAGTTTTTTTTTATTTAGGGGGCTGGAGAGATAGCTCAATGGTTAAGGCACTTGCCTGCAAAGCCTTAGGGCCTGGGTTCCGTTCCCAAGTACCCAAGTGCATACATTCTCTCTCTCTCTCAAATAAGTGAAATATTTAAAAAACCTGATTTATTATTTATGTGTATGTGTATGCATGTCATGCGACACATGCAGAGGTCAAAGGACCACTTTGAGGCATCTGCGCTCCACCTTCTCTGAGACATGGTCTCCTGCTGTTGCAAACGAACTGACAGACTGCAAACAAAAGTCGGATGAGCTGGCCTGAGAGCTTCCGCTTCTCCTGGCTCCGTCTCCCATGGTCACGGGTGCGCTGCGATCATGGACGCATGTGAACGTTGAGCCTAGGCTGGCAGGCTTTACAGCTAAGTGCCTTTAACTGCTGAGCCAGTCCTCACTCTCTCTCTTTTAATATGTTTATTTATTTATTTTTAGGTAGGGCCTTGCTCTAGCCCAGGCTGACCTGGAGTTCACTTGGTAGTCTCAGGGTGGCCTTGAACGCACGGAGATCCTTCTACCTCTGCCTTCCAAGTGCTGGGATTAAAGGGTACTGGGGAATTGAACTTGGGTCATTAGGCTCGGCAGTCAAGGACCTTAACCACTGAGCAATCTCCCCCCGTCTTTTTTGAGCTATGATTTCACTATTTAGCTTAGGCTGGCTCAAGCTTGGGATCAAATTGGAAGACTGCTTCACTCTCCCAAATGCTGGGATTATAGGAGTCCCTGATATCTTTCATGCAGTTTTGAAAAATGTGTCTATAGTATTTAATGATCAGAAACAATCTTTACTGATGTCATTTTTCTCTTGTAAGTCAATGGCTGCTCTATTTCATTGATAATCATGGTATTCATCATGTTTTTTTTTTTAAATTTTTTTGTCTATTTTTTATTTATTTATTTGAGAGCGACAGACACAGAGAGAAAGACAGATAGAGGGAGAGAGAGAGAATGGGCGCGCCAGGGCTTCCAGCCACTGCAAACAAACTCCAGACGCGTGCGCCCCCTTGTGCATCTGGCCAACGTGGGGCCTGGGGAACCGAGCCTTGAACCGGGGTCCTTAGGCTTCACAGGCAAGCGCTTAACCACTAAGCCATCTCTCCAGCCCGGTATTCATCATGTTTTATAGGATACTGGCTTGCTGGGCAATGGCTGTGGTGTGCCTTTGAATAACAATTCACTTACATTTCCTATGAACTTCATGAGCAATGACCTTTGAATAATAATTGACTCACATTTTTTTTTTTTTTTGAGGTAGGGCCTCACTCTAGCCCAGGCTGACCTGGAACTCACTCTGTAGTCCCCCGGCTGGCCTTGAACTCAGTGGCTCTCCTACCACTGCCTCCCGAGTACTGGGGTTAAAAGTGTGCACCACCACACTCAGCTTTGCACTCGCATTTCTACCCTGAAGTGTACGGTATCTGGGAGAGGGGCCTTGAAGTGTAGTGTTCAAGCATTCAAGAATATTTCTGGGGCTGGAGAGATGGCTTAGTGGTTAAGCTGCTTGCCTGCGAAGCCAAAGGACCCATGTTTGACTCTCCAGATCCCATTAAGTCAGATGCACAAGGTGATGCATGTGCAAGGTTGTGCATATACACAAGGTGGCACACATGTCTGGAGTTTGATTTCAGTGGCTGGAGGCCCTGGCACACCAATTCTCTCTCTCTCTCTGTCTTGCTTTTGCTTATAAAAAGTATGCCAGACTGTTGGGCTTGTCTCAAAACAAACAAACAAAAATATTTCTGGGCTGGAGAGATGGCTTAGTTTTTTTTTTTCTAAAATATTTTCATTCATCTGCAAAGAGAGAGAGAGAGAGAGAGAGAGAGAGAGAGAGAGAGAGAGAGAGAGGAGAGAATAACAGAGTGAAGGAATGGGCTTGCCAGGGTCTCTTGCCACTGCAAACAAACTCCAAATGCATGTGCCACTTTGTGTATCTGGCTTTATGTGGGCACTGGAGAATCACACCCCAAAGGCTCAGTTGTTAAAGGTGTTGGCTTGCAAGCCTGCCTTTCCAGGTTCAATTCCTCAGCGCCCACTTAAAGCAGTACATGCATCTGTGATCCCATAATGCCTGCAACAGTGGGAGGCAGAGCCGGGAGAATCTGAGGTTGTGGACCAGCAGGTCTGCCTGTCCATTTGCAGCCTGGTAGTTCATTTGCAGCAGCAAGAGGCTCTGTCTCAAAGAAGGTGGGGCACAGACACCAAGAAGTTGTCCTAAGGCCTCCACACACAT
This sequence comes from Jaculus jaculus, assembly GCF_020740685.1. Classification (NCBI taxonomy): domain Eukaryota; kingdom Metazoa; phylum Chordata; class Mammalia; order Rodentia; family Dipodidae; genus Jaculus; species Jaculus jaculus. Next base: position 12,265,633 of record NC_059118.1, read on the forward strand.
ACCGTGGTACCCCTCACACCCTACACTACACATACAAATAAATTAAAAAAATTTTTTTGTTTATTTTTATTTATTTATTTGAGAGTGACAGAGAGAGTAAGAGGCAGATAGAGAATGAGAGAGAATGAGCGCCCCAGGGCCCCCAGCCTCTGCAAACGAACTCCAGGCGCATGTGCCCCCTTGTGCATCTGGCTAATGTGGGTCCTGGGGAATCGAGCCTTGAACCGGGATCCTTAGGCTTCACAGGCAAGCGCTTAACTGCTAAGCCATCTCTCCAACCCATAAATAGAGTTTTTACATGATTTAAAAAAATATTTTATTTTTATTTATTTGATAGAGAAAGAGGGCGGAGGAGGGGGGAGAGAGAGAGAGAGAAAGAGAGAGTGCGCCAGGGCCTCCAGCCACTGCAAACGAACTCCAGATGTGTGCGCCCCTTGTGCATCTGGCTAACGTGGGTCCTGAGCAATTGAACCTGGATCCTTTGGCCTTGCAGTCCAACTCCTTAACCACTAAGCAATCCCACCAGCCCAAATAAATGCATTTTAAAAATTATTTCTATAACAGGGGCTAGTGGTATAACGCAGTGGTCGAGTGCTTCTTGCCCATCATACTGTGATCAGTTGATCCTCAGCACTGTGTGTGTGTGTGTGTGTGTGTGTGTGTGTGTGTGTGTAAATACTAGGATATTTCTACAATGGCTCAGCTTGCTTATACTATACAAGGGTCATGCCAGTGGGTTGCCCCAGTTGTGGGGAAGGCTGTTGTCTTGGTCTGTTTTGCTATAAATGAATACCATGGACTGAGACGTTTATGCAGAACAGAGGTTCATTTGGCTCACCTTTCTGGGGACTGCGAAGTTCAGGAGTGTGGCACTGGCATCTGGCAAGGGACTTCCTGCTGCTTGGCATAGAGCATGGAGAGGCACTGCAGCACACTAGCATAGATCTCTCTTCATTTAAAATTTTAATTAATTATTTGAGTGCGCGCATGAGAGAAAGAGAGAGAGAGAGAGAAGGGGAAAGAATGAGAATGCCTGGGTCTCTAGCCACTGCAAACGAGCTCCAGGTGTATGTACCACTTTGTGAATCTGACTCTGCCTGGGCACTGGGAATTGAACTTGGGTCATTAGGCTTTAGGGTTTCCTCAGGGAAATGCTGTGCTGAGGGAAAAGACTGGCTGTCAGAATCAGCCTGAGTCAGCCTTGGTCCTGACTCACTGCACATGTGAGGTTTGGACTTCCCCATGCCAACCTCTACCTCCTGCCCTCAATCCTACATTTCCTGCTGTGAACACCTCCATGTCCTCCCACTGAAGCCTCCGCTTCCTCCTTCACGAGCTTCCACTTCCTGTGCGGAACAGGAAGTAATCGCCTCAAAGTGGAGGTGCACTCAGACTGGCTGCTTTCGTTTGTTTTTTCAAGGTAGGGTCTCACTCTAGCCCAGGCTGACCAAGCAATTCACTATGGAGTCTCAGGGTGACCTCGAACTCACGGTGATCCTCCTACATCTACCTCCCGAGTGCTGGGATTAAAAGCGAGCTCCACCATGCCCAGCTCTATAGTCTCATTTTTTCACATGTATTATTTATTTATTTGAGAGTCAGAGAGAAAGTTATAGGCATGCCAGGGCCTCCTGACCCTGCAAATGAACTCCAGACACATGTGCCGCTTTGTGTACCTGGCTTTACATGGACACTGGGGAATCAAAACCTGGGTTGTTAGGCTTTGCAGGGAAGTGCCTTTAACCACTGAGCCATCCCTCCAGCTGGGCTCAGGTGTTCTGAAGACTTGGTCCCCAGCTGGTGGCTGTTTGAGAGGTCTGTGGAGCCTTTGGGAGGTGAAGCCTTGCTGGAGGCAAACACTGAGGTTCATCAGTTCCGCCCATGGAAGGGGTAAGCTCGCTGACTCAGATTCCTTCCTCCTTGCTGCCATGACAAGATGTGACACCCTGGCTGTCTGCTGTGCCGTGCTTTTCCTGCTGTGACGAAACTTCCCACAGCTGTGAGCTGAGATGAACCCTTTTCTTCCAGAAACTGCTTCTGGTCAGATATCTTGTCCTGGCAACGAGAAAGTCACCATACGGTGTAGACATAGCCCCGGCTAGCCTGGGACTAATGATCCTCCTGTTTCAGCCTCTCAATTTCTGGGATTATAAACCTGTGCCACTGACCCCACATTAGTTCTCTCTCCATATATATCTATATCATCTATATCTATAAAATATATATCTAGGGCTGGAGAGATGGTTTAGCGGTTAAGCGCTTGCCTGTGAAGCCTAAGGACCCTGGTTCGAGGCTCAGTTCCCCAGGACCCACGTTAGCCAGATGCACAAGGGGGCGCACGCATCTGGTGTTCGTTTGCAGTGGCTGGAAGCCCTGGCACGCCCATTCTCAATCTCTCTCTCTGTCTCTTTCTCTCTCTGTCACTCTCAAATGAATAAATGAACAAAAAAATTAAAAAAAAATCTAAAAAAAATATATATGTATATCATCTATATCTGTATTATTATTATGTCATATATATGTATATGTTATATATATGTAATATATATTATATATGTGTGTATATATATATTATATATATATATATGAACGCATATATTTGCATATTAATTTAGGAATTAGTTTCCAGGCTTTACCTGAGTGCCAATATAGTTCTTAACCCAGAAATGCTTATTAACCTTTAAACATTGAAAAGCCTGGTGAATAAGGTCGGCAATTCCATGTATAGCCACTGGAGGGAGGTATTTCACAATTTATGTTCTCAAACAGCCCAGCCTGGATTTTTCTTAGGGCCTTTTAGCTCTTGTTCTAAATTGGTTCAAGTTTTCCTGACTGTTGGCAGTGTAACTGGGGCCCTGTGATGACTTGCCGTCCTGATACCCGCCAGGAGTGGAAACATCCTTGTTTTATGAACAAGTGAGGCTCCCAGACTGTAGGTGGGAAGGTGGGGGTAGCGCCCACTCATGCTATTTTGGCATCTTTTTTCCCCCTCCTATCTGTCACTCACACCTTGTAGAGCAGAGAATATACCTGCTTTGCCATTCTGGTAGGAATAGGCCTATCAAGACAGAACTGCAGCTGTGGCTTTTCCATTAGGACAGTGGTTGTGAGAAGAATATACCTGTAGAAGAAAGGGCAAAAAACAGAGCTGGTGTGGGAAGAGGGGCAGTAGAACCTTCCAGGGGGAGACTGTGACCCTGTACAAAAAACCAGGGGAACCCAGCCAGGCTTCCCTCTTCGTTATGCCCTGTGTGGCCCCAGGGCTGATTTTAGAGGGAACGATTCTGTGTATTCCCGTTGTCCTTTGACCACGTCAGTGCTTAGGTCACTATATGTGCATTTCAGGACCCAGAACAGAGGTCTCAGAGCCCCTAACTGCAAAGGGCAGCCTCCGCTTTCACAAGTCAGCTCCGTTTGTTCAAAGGAAGAGCTCTGCACACCTTCCCTTGCCTCCAAGTAGGCCGAGCTACAGGCAAAGCAGCCGGGTGTCTGGTCTGTGGGGTGAGTCCGTGTTGGGACCCACCAGCCTCTGCGAAACGAGCCTCCTTCTGCTGCCTGCTTTTCGGACCTTGGCTGTCCTTCCCTTACGCCCCCCCCTTTACTTATGAGTCATGTTTTATTTATTCAATAATTTGCTATTGAAAACTGCCCTTTCCAGGCAGTATGCTGGATCGTGCGGCCCTCGGAGAGAGTCAGCGGGAAGTTCTTCCTGGGTGTTGGGCACATGCTGGGGGAAGGGTGGGTTGTCATGTGTGTCTCCAAGGCAGCTGACTATCTTCTCTGAGCCTATTTCATCGTACGTAAGGTGGGAAGTGTTTTATTCCCAATAATATTATTAAGGAGTAATATTACTGTGGTGGTGGTTTGAATGGAATATCCCCATTGCCACGTGCTTTTAAAATAAATCAATTTAAAATGTTTTATTTTTATTTATTTGTTTTAGGAAGAGAGAGAAAGAGGGAGGGAAGGAGGGAGAGAGAGAGAGAGAGAAAGAAAGAGAGAGAGAGGGAGGGAAGGAGGGAGAGAATGGGACCACCAGGGCCTCCAGCCACTGCAAATGAACTCCAGATGCATGTGCCACCTTGTGCATCTGGCTTAGGTGGGTGCTGGGGAATTGAACCTAGGTCCTTAGGCTTTGCAGGCAAGGGCCTTAACCACTAAGCCGTCTCTCCAGCTCCTCATTTTTTTTTTTTTTTAGGTAGGGTCTCGCTCTAGCCCAGGCTGACCTGGAATTCACTATGTCGTCTCTGGGTGGCCTCGAACTCACGGTGATCCTTTTACCTCTGCGTTCCGAGTGCTGGGATTAAAGGCGTGCGCCACCACACCTGGCTCTCGTGTGCTTTTTAATACTGGATCACCAGCTGGTGACAGTTTGGGAAACTTGTGGGGCTTTTGGGGGGGGTGGAGCGTTGTTGGAGGAGGTGTGTTGCTGGGGGCTGGCTTTGGGGTGATGTGACCCAGCTCCAAACCCAGGTCTCAGCATACTTCCCCCTGCTGTGGAGACTGGACATCCCCTGGCTGCCTGCTGTTGCCATGGTGAAGCTTCCCCTTAAAACTGTAAGCCAGCATTAGTGCTTAAGACATCTGCCAGCAAGCCCAAAGGATCCTGGTTCGATTCCCCAGGACCCACGTAAGCCAGATGCACAAGGGGGCACACACATCTGGAGTTCGTTTGCAGGGGCTGGAGGCCCCGGGGCTCCCATTTTCTCTCTCAAGTAAAAATTAAATAAAAAAGCAACTGTAAGCCAGCATTGAACACTTTCCTTCCACCAGCTGCTTCTGGTTGGGTGTTTTGCCCCAGCAATGAGAAGGGAAACTGCCACAGTGACCTACCTCTGACCTTGTGAGACCTAGAGAAACAGATTGTGTGCACAGTCAGCGTGGGCGCCTCCCTAGGGAAACCTAAGCCTTTGAGCAGGTGGTCTTCCCGGTGCAGACGTATTTTAGTAGCTCAGAGTGTAATGGGAACTCTGCTGTGCTTGGCCCTACTCAAAGGCAAGGATCTCCTAAACCCAGTGACCCTGATAGATGTCCTTCATTGAGGTGCCCAAGACGGAGCTTGTGAGATGACCGTATGACACACTGTTTAAAGGCACGGGATCCAGAGCTGCGCAGCCTGTGCTCAGTGCCAGCCGGACAATCACTGGTTGCGAGATCTTGTGCCAGTGACTTAGGTTCTCCCTGCTTCAATTTCCAGCCTTTAAAATGGGGGCAACCATGGCACTGTCTGCATAAAGCAGTGACAAGTTAGCACATGACAAGCACTGAAAATAGACCCTGGTACAGAGCAGTGACCCCAAGCTATAAGTGTGATTATTATTTAAAGATTTATTTATTTTTCTTTATTTATTAGAGACAGACAGAGAGAGAGAGAAAGGGAGAGAGAGGAAGAGAGGGAGAGAGAGAGGGGGAGAGAGAGAGGGGGAGAGAGAGAGAGAAAGAGAGAGAGAATAGGCACTCCAGGGCCACTGCCACTGCAAACGAACTCCAGATGCATGCACTCCCTTGTGCATCTGGTTTACGTGGGTCCTGGAGAACTGAATCAAGGTCCTTTGGCTTTGAAGGCAATTGCCTTAATCTCTAAGCCATTCTCCAGCCCTTAAATATCTTTTTTAAAAATTTATTTGAGAGAGAGAGAGAGAGATCAAGAGAAAGAGGCAGACAGAAAGTGAGCGAGTATAGGTGCGTCAGGACCTTCTGCCACTGGAAATGAACTCCAGATGCATGGGCCACTTGGCACATCTGCTCTGTGTGGATGCTGGGGAATTGGTCAGACCTTGCAAAGAAGTGCCTTTAACTGCTGAGCCATCTTTCCAGCTCCCTGATGTTGGTAGTTTTTTTTTTTTTTTTTTAAGGTAAGCCCAATGGACTGGCTTTTTTTTTTTTTTTTAATGAGAGAGAGAGAGAGAGAGAGAGAGAGAGAGAGAGAGAGAGAGGGAGGGAGGGAGAGGGAGAATTGGCAAGCTAGGGCCTCCAGACATTGCAATAGAACTCCATGTGACCCCTTGTGAGCATGTGAGACCTTGTGCTTGCCTCACCTTTTTGGTGTCTGGCTTGCATGGGATCTGTAGAGAGATTGAACATGGGTCCTTAGGCTTTGCAGGCAAGCGCCTTAACCGCTAAGCCATTTCTCCAGCACTGTTGTTGTTATCTTTAAAAATATATCTATTTGCAAGGAGAGAGAGAGAGAGAGAAAAGAGAGTGAGAGAGTATGGGTGCACCAGGGTCTCTTACCTGCGAGTGAACTCCAGACGCATACTTTGTGCATCTTGCTTTACGTGGGTACTGGGGAATTGGAGCTGGATTGTCAGGCTCTTCAAGCAAGTGCCCTTAACCACTGAGCCATCTCCCCAGCCCTGTTGCTGGTATTGATGGGATGGCGTATTAGCTACATAACAACTGAGAGGTAGGAATTGTTTATTTGGCCCCTGGTCTCAGAGGGTTCGGTCTGTAGTCATTGTACTCTGTGGCACGTGAGTCCCTGGCGAGGCAAAACCTCGAGGTGACAGAAGTGCATGGAGATAAGAACCAGCGTAGGGAAGAGCAAGGACAAGATATGGACTCCCCAGCATGCGCTGTCAGTGACCTGCTCCCTCCAGCTAGGTCCCACTTCCTCAGGTTTCCAGAACCTTCTAAGATAGCACCATCTGCTAGAAACTAAGCATTAACCATACAAATTTTTTTTAAACTTTATTTTTATTTGAGAGAGAGAGAGAGAGAAAGAGGCAGAGAGAGGGAGAGAAAGAATGGGCATGCCAGGGCCTTGAAGTCACTACAAACGAACTCCAGACGCATGCACCCCCTTGTTGGCTTACGTGGGTCCCGCGGAATTGAACCGAGGTCCTCTGGCTTTGCAGGGAAGTGCCTTCACTGCTAAGCCATCTCTCCAGCCCCCATACAAATCTTTTTAAAAAGCTTTTTTATTGACAGCTTCCATAAATATAAAATATGCAACGTGATCATAGCCCCCTCCCACTACCCTGACTTTTCCTCCTCCAAGGAATCCCTTCTTCCTTCCAACTAGTGTCTCTTCATTTTGATGTCATCCATTTTTCCTTCCACTGTGCACGTCTTGTGTAGGTGGCATCAGCCACTGTGAGGTCGTGAATATCAAGGCCACTTTGTGTGCGGAACACCATCTTGTAAGCACTCCTCCCCTTGCTTGCTCTTACCTTCTTTCTGCCACTTCTTCCTCAGCAGTCCTTGAGCCTTGGAGGGTGTGACAGTCATTGTCTCATCCAGTACTGAACACTCTACTGTCACTTCTCAGCACGCTGGTGAGTCTTGGGTCACCCCAGTGGTCACTGCCATCTGAAGAGAGAAGCTTCTCTTTAAAAAAGTGAGATTAGGGCTGGAGAGATGGCTTAGTGCTTAAGCGCTTGCTTGTGAAGCCTAAGGACCCCGGGTTAGAGGCTCGATTCCCCAGGACCCACGTTAGCCAGATGCACCAGGGGGCGCACGCCTCTGGAGTTTGTTTGCAGTGGCTGGAGGCCCTGGCGTGCCCATTCTCTCTCTCTCTCTCTGCTTCTCTCTCTCTCTCTCTCTGTCTGTTGCTCTCAAATAAATAAATTAAAATGAACAAAAAAAAATGAAAAAAGTGAGATTAGCATTAATATATGGGCATAAACATAAGTAATTAGGGAGCAGTTTGCTCAACACAGGAATCTGTTTTTTTTTTTTTAATTTGAGGTAGGGTCTCACTCTAGCCCAGGCTGACCTGGAATTCACTATGTAGTCTCAAGCTGGCCTTGAACACACAGAGATCCTCCTACCTCTGCCTCCCAAGTGCTGGGATCAAAGGCATGAACCATCACGCACGGCTAAAATAGCTTTCCTTTATCTATCTGCAAGCAGAAAGAGTAAGAAAGAGAGAGAAAGGTAGAGAGAGAACACAGGTGTGCCAGGGCCTCTTGCCACTGCACATGAACTCCAGACGCGTGTGCCACTTTGTGCATCTGGCTTTATGTGTGTACTGGGGACTCTAACCTGGGTTGTCATGCTTTGTAAGCAATTGCCTTAACTGCTCAGTCATCTCTCCAGCCCCACTTTAAAAATTTTTTTCAAGGTAGGGTCTCGCTCTAGCTCAGGCTGACCTGGAATTCACTATATAGTCTCAGGGTGGCCTTGAACTCACACTGCGATCCTCCTACCTCTGCCTCCCGAGTGCTGGGATTAAAGGCGTGCGCCACCACACCTGGCTCCACTTTATTTTAGACTTTCATCTCATACTCCATTCCCTCCTCCTCAGAGAAACCACAGTCACTTTAAAGATATTGTACAAAAATTTCTTCTAACATCCCTTTGATGTTGGGATGAGGGAAAAGAATCTTACTTTACAGGTGACAAATTGAGGTGATTCTCCAGGTCACATGTTTCTTAAACCACTGAGAGGTGGCATCTGGTTTACAACCCTTCCGTTGTGGTTGGCAGAATTACTTTTTGTTGGAAATAAGGGCCGTTCTGGGCTGGAGGGATGGCATAGTGGTTAAGGCGCTTGCCTGCAAAGCCAAAGGACCTGTGTTTCATTCCCCCCAGGACCCACATAAGCCCGATGCACAGGTAACACACGCATCCGGAGTTCGTTTGCAGAAGCTGGAGGCCCTGGTGTGCCCATTCTCTGTGTCTCAAGTAAATACATAAAAATGTGCTAGGGCTGGAGAGATGGCTTAGCGGTTAAGCGCTTGCCTGTGAAGCCTAAGGACCCCGGTTCGAGGCTCGGTTCCCAGGTCCCACGTTAGCCAGATGCACAAGGGGGCGCACGCGTCTGGAGTTCGTTTGCAGAGGCTGGAAGCCCTGGCGTGCCCATTCTCTCTCTTTCCCTCTATCTGTCTTTCTCTCTGTGTCTGTAGCTCTCAAATAAATAAATAAATAATTTAAAAAATGTGCTAAAATATATATATAAAGGGCTGTCCTGTTCCATTCCCATCTCCCTCCACAGGGGAAGGGGCGCTGGCAGGCGTGGTCGTTTCTTTCCTGAGGGAGCCCGGCCGGGGCTTCGCTGTGAGCCTGTGCGGGCGACCCCGTCTCCTTGCCGGCAAGTGGGTACTGGGGTGGGTGCGGGTTGAGGCGCAGAGCAGCTGGGCAGCCGGGCAGGGCGCACAGTTTGCCTCTGGAGCCTTGGTGAGTGGACACTGTTTATATTGCCCTTGTCAAGCCAGGGACCATTTGGAGAGAGGGAGGAAGGAAAAAAAAAAGGTACTTTTGTTGTTTTTGATCACTTAAAAAAAAAAAAAAGCCCATGCCATCCCTGTCCTTGCGGGCTGTGCGTGGTTGGCACATGCACAGGGACGAAGGCGGCGAGCCTTTGGGGCACGGTGGGACATATTCCCCTTCCAAAAGCTGCGCCCCCCCCCCCCCCCCCAGTGCTGATTGCGCACGTGGCGCAGACACCCTGGGCGCCCAAGCAGCCTCACGGAGTCTTGTTTGCAGATGTTTTGAGGCCATCGAAGCCTTAGGCCTCTTCCTTTCCTCCCCTCTCGGTGTTACCAATTCATGAACTCCTGTTCCCAGGCCAGGACTGGCTCGCAGTGGCAGCCCGGGCTTTCAAGGGGTGTCCCCAGAGGCTCACCAGGTTCACCAGCAACGAGGGCAATTCCCAAATCCAACAACAGCACGAAAGGCGAGCGCCAGGAGCCGAGGGAAGAGCTGATGAGCCCAGGGTTCTTTCAAGGACCAGAGGGAGCTGGGCATTTGTCAAGATGCAGGCAGGGTTAAGTGTTGGTCTGGCTGGGATGGGGCAGGAATCCATTCTCAAGCGATGGTCCCAGGTCACCAGGCTCTGCCAGTAGTCAAGGCTAGGTTCCTAGCTGGCTGCAAATCCAGGGGCTTGCTAGTACTCGATCACTCTGGAAGGAAAGCACCCATTCTGGGAACAGCTAACATTTCTAAAGGTATGCAAAACAGTCCTGTTTCTATTTCATACTATTATCCTTGTGCTAGAGAGGTGGCTCAGAAGTTAAAGGCACTTGCTTGTAAAGCCCGATGGCCCCGGTTTGATTCCCCAGAATCCACGTAAAGCCAGATGCAGGAAGCAGAGGAAGCATCTGGAGATCATTTGCAGTGGCAGGAGGCCCTGGCATGCTCATACTCTTTCTCTCAATTAAATAAATTAAAAAAATTATCTCCAAGAACGTATAGTTTCATGAAATGCGCTTTAAGCATCTCTGGAGGTAACTATTTTTTCAATTTGGTAATAAATTTCTCTTTGTGAAAAATATTTTATTTTTATTTTAGAGAGAGAGAGAGAGAGAGAGAAAGAGAGAAAGACAGAGAGAAAGAGAGAGAGGGATGAAGAGAGAATTGGCATGCCAGGGCCTCAGCCGCTTCAATCAAACTCCAGAAACTTGTGCCACCTATTAGGCATGCATGACTTTGCACTTGCCTCATCTTTGTGCATCTGGATTACGGGATCTGGAGAGTCCAGCATGGGTCCTTAGGCTTTGCAGGCAATCACCTTAACTGCTAAGCCATCTCTCCACCCTCCCAAAATATTTTATTTATTTATTTATTTGAGACAGTCAGAAAGAGGAAGGAGAGAAGAAGACGAGGGGGGGGGGGAGAGGGAGGGAGAAAGAGAGGGAGTGAGGGGGAGGGAGAAAATGAGTGTACCAGGGCCTCTAGCCACTGCAAATGAACTCCAGACACATGCACCATCTTGTGTGTCTGGCTTATGTGGGTACTAGAGAATCAAACCTGGGTCCAGTTAAGGCAAGAGCCTTAATTGCTAAGATATCTCTCCAGCCCAAATTTCTTTTCTTTTCTTTCTTTCCTTCTTTCTCTCTTTCTTTTTAAATATTGTTTATTTATTTGAGAGAGAGAAATAGAAAGAGGCAAACAGAGAGAGTTGTGAGTTTGGGTGTGTAAGGGCCTCCAGCCATTCTAAACTCCAGACACATGCACCATTTGTGCATCTGGATTTACATGGGTACTGGGGAATTGAACCTGGGGCATCAGGTTTTGTAAGCAGCTGTTTTTAACTCATAAGCATCTCCTCAGCCTTGGTAATAGATTTCTTTTTTAAAAAATGAATTAATTTATTTTTAAACTTAAAAATTTTTTTTGTTTATTTCTTTGAGAGCAACAGACAGAGAGAAAGAGGCAGATACATACATACATATATATGAGAGAGAGAGAGAGAGAGAGAAAGAGAATGGGCGCGCCAGGGCGTCCAGCCTCTGCAAACGAACTCCAGACGCGTGCGCCCCCTTGTGCATCTGGCTAACGTGGGACCTGGGGAACCGAGCCTCGAACCGGGGTCCTTAGGCTTCACAGGCAAGCGCTTAACCGCTAAGCCATCTCTCCAGCCCAGGTTTGCTTTTTAAAGGAAAATACAAGGATAATAAAGGAGGGGAAAAGACATCAAGATAGTGGATGGACTAGTCAGAAAGAAGAGAGGGTTTAGTGGTAAGGAGACATTAGTGAGGAGACAACAGAGGTAATGGAAAGGATTATGACCAATATATATATAATTATATATATATATATATACATATACATATACAAATATATATATTTTGTATATATATAATTGAAAATTATCAATAAATTGTTAAAGAAAAAAGGAATACCTTGTGTCCCTCCCTCTGCCATGCAGATGTGTGTGAGGCACTGACTGCCTCCCAGAGTCTGCCTGACAAGGGCAACTCTGAATTGATGGTGGGGAGCTGACCCAGCTACAGTGCCTGCTGGGCAAGCTGATTACCAGCTGCACTATATCCCCGGCCCAAGGTTTGCTCTCTAGGAACATACACGCACACATACACACACATACACGCACATACACACACTCTCTCTCTTTGTGATATGAAATCATTTAGCTTCTTAGTTCATTAAATAAAAGTAAGAAGTAGCAATTCTATTCTTTTAAAATTTTTGTTTTATTTTTATTTATCTGAGAAAGGCAGACAGAAAGAGGGAGAGAGAGAGAGAGAGAGAGAGAGAGAGAGTGAGAGAATAGCCCTCCAGCCACTGCAAACGAACTCCAAATGCATGTGCCACCTTGTGCATCTGGCTTACATGGGACACACACACACACACACACACACACACACACACTTTCTGATATGAAATCATATATCTTCTTAGTTCATTAGATAACAGTAAGAAGCAGCAATTCTATTCTTTAAAAATTTTTATTTTTATTTTTATTTATTTGAGAGAGGCTGACAGAAAGAGGAAGAGAGAGAAAGAGAGAGAGAGAGAGAGGGAGAGAGGGAGAGAAACAAAGAGAAAGAGAGACAAAGAATGGGCTTCCAGCCACTGCAAACAAACTCCAAACGCATGTTCCACCTTGTGCATCTGGGTTACGTGGGTTCTGGGGAACTCACAGCGATCCTCCTACCTCTGCCTCCCGAGTGCTGGGATTAAAGACACCAGGGCCTCTTGCTACTGTAGATGAACGTGCAGGTGCACGTTCCACTTTGTGTATCTGACTTTTTGTGGGTACTGGGGAGCTGGGCCGAAGCCATCAGGCTTTTGCAAGCAAGTGCCTTTAACCGTCTCTCCAATGCAGGCGGTGGCAGTTCTAATCACCATTCTCCTTTCTCAGTAAGGTGAACATCCATCTTGAGACCTCTGTGACAATTATTGTGTGAGATGAAGACACTGGGGGATTTTCTTGGGAGCAACATCACAGATCCTGGGAAGACTGCCCTGGTTTGCTGCCGGCGTGCATAATTGGAGAAATTTCAAGGTTTCAGTGTGTGTAGGGGAATGAAAATATAGATTTTCTTCACATCCAAGCTCACTGAAAACCCTTCTTCTTTTTAAAGACTTCTGGTATTTTTTATTTATTCATTAGAGAGAGAGAGAGAGAGAGAGAGGGAGAATAGGCACGCCAGGGCCTCCAGCAGCTGCAGACGAACTCCAGACGTGTGTGCCCCTTTGTGCATCTGGCTAACGTGGGTCCTGGGGGATCGAGCCTCGAACCGGGATCCTTAGGCTTCACAGGCAAGCACTTAACTGCTAAGCCATCTCTCCAGCCCCCACACTCTCTTTTAATGGCAGTAGGTGGGCTGTTGTGTTTGAGATGTGACTTTTCACTCCTGTATGCCTTTCTGGCCACTTGTTCAATCTCCTCATTCTACAGTGTTCCCTGAGAAGTGAGGCTACTTCTGTCACCTGTCCCTTGTCCCTTATCCATGTCCTAGTGTTGTGGGTGGAAGAGCCAAGTCACATGTGGTCACTGCACTGGAAGTCATGAAGGGTTAAATTGTTTTCATGAAGGTTTCCTTTTACAGGGTTAGAGCTGATTAAAACAGCAGGGCTTCCTAAGATGGTAACTGGGCTAACAGAGGCAAGCACTTGGCAATGAGAAGAATAAAACTTGGGATTTGGGGAGGATTTAAAACTTACTTGAGAGCTGGTGAGATTGCTTAATGGTTAAGGTGTTTGCCTGCAAAGCCAAAGGATCCAGGTTTGATTCCCCAGGATCCACCTAAGCCAGATGCACAAGGGGGGGCACGCGTCTGGAGTTTGTTTGCAGTGGCTGGAAGCCCTGGCATGTCCATTCTCTCTCTCCCTCTATCTGCCTCTTTCTCTCAAATAAATAAATACATGAACAAAATTAAATTTAAAAAACCTTACTTATGGGCCAGAGGAATTGCTCAGCACTTAAAGGTGCTTGCTGGCAAAGCAAAGCCAGATGCACAAGTAGCACACGCACCTGGAGTTACTTGGCCACGGGCGGAAGCCCTGGCGCACCCACTCTCTCTCTTTCTCTGCCTCCTTGTCTTTCAAATAAATAAATAAATATTAAAAAACTTACCTGATGTACGAAGTTTCGATCTATGTTCTGGGGACCCCTCAGGGGTTCCACGGGACGTCCTAGAGGACTGAAGACAGGGAGGAGAGAGAACATGGAGTGGACTTGGCCCTCGCTACCCCAGACCTGCTGCAGGATGGCGCCTATCTACTGGAACATCTCTACAGTGTCATTTGAAGGAGGATCTACGATGCTCAAACTCTGGAAAATCACTCAGACTCCCTTCACCTGCTTCTTATTTTATACAAAAAGCAACTTTTTAAAAATAGTTTTTTTTTTTTGAAATTAATTTTCAAGGAGAGAGAGAGAGAGAGAGAGGGAGAGGGAGAGGACGGGAGGCATGTGTGTCAGGGCCTTTAGCCACTGCAAACTCCAGATGCATGTGCCACTTTGTATATCTGGCTTTATGTGGGTACTGGGGAAGTGAAGCTGAGTCTTTAGGCTTTGAAGGCAGGTGCCTTAAACTGCTGAGTCCAAAAGTATAGAAAGTCATGATCAAAGTCAGTGGTGGCAGACAGACCCGAGACCAGAACTCAGGTCATATGTGAAGTCTTTCTTAGTAAATGTAGTTTAAACAACTACTTATGAAGTTATGCACATTGTCATTTTAGTATGTGTGTAAAGAGACCATGCTTATGCATGACTTCATGGGTGATTTCTTATAAATGCATACACCTACCATGAGTTTTAGAGAATGAGGAAGAGAGAGAGAGAGAGGAAGAGAAAGAGAGAGAATGGGAGTTCCAGGTGCTCCAGCCACTGCAAACAAACTCCATATGCATGCACCACCTTGTACATCCGGCTTATGTGGTCCTGGGGAATCGAACCGAGGTCCTTTGGCTTTGTAGGCAAGTGCCTTAATTGCTAAGCTATTTCTCCAGTCTGTGTTTGGAATTTTATAATTTAGATTTTTGTTTGTGTGTGTGTGTGTTTTTGAGGTAGGGTGTCTCTTTAGTCCAAACTGACCTGGAATTCACTCTATAGTCCCAGGCTGGCCTCAAACTCACAGTGATCCACCTACCTCGGCCTCCCAAGTGCTGGGATTAAAGGCATGCACCACTATGCCCAGCTGATTTGGAATTTTCAAATTTCATTGTTATTATTATTATTGTTATTTTACTTTTCTAAGTTACAAATCACAAAGTAAACTCAGCAGGCCTAAGAAAATGTTGAGTTTTTTTTTCATATACAGAGAACTGTACCCCCAAAGAAAATGTCCTAATGGGGTTAATAAAGGCCAGCATTCCTCAGAGCACTGGGAAATTAATCTGACAGTTCAAACCTCAGAGGGGTTAATGGAAATTGTAAAGCAATAGCTCTGCATATTGAAAAGCCTATAAATAGCTCAAAGTTCTGAACTGCCTCCCGAAGCTGCCAGATCTCCCATATTGACTCCGGCAGCTCTGTGCCACACCAGGATGCGACTTGAATTCATTCCAGCCCCATTGGGAAGACCCCTGAGGCATCCTTCAGCCATGACCAAGGGAGAGGGGGCTGGGGTGGGGGGCAGATGAAAGGCTGCCTGCTTATGAATGATGCACCAGGTCTTCTCACAGCGATGGCGAGGGGTGTGTGTGTGTGTGTGTGTGTGTGTGTGTGTGCATGTGAGCCTGTCTGAGAGGGAAGAGAGATCTGCATATGTGGCTGGAACATGGAGACTTCCTGAAGGTTAGAATCTTTTAATTTTTTTAAACTTATTTGATTGTATGTATGTGTGTGTGTCTGTGTGTCTGTGGTTGCACCAGGGCCTCTTGACACCGCACACAAACCCTATACGCCCATGCTACTCTTTTTATCCAGCTTACATGGGTGGCTTGGGAATTGAGCCAGGCTGGCTGGCTTTGTAAGCAAGTGCCTATAACTACTGAGCCGCCTTCCCAGCCCAGAATCTTTATTTATTATTTATTTACTTTTTGGTAGCAGGATTTCAGGGAAGGGGATGTGGTTGGATTACAATCCTCAGAGACTGACCACTTCCAGGTTCTCACTTTTCATGTGAGTGACCCTCTAAGGCCCAAACAGGGAAGACAACCAGACTGAGGTCGTGAGTCCAGGCTTCTGCCGTCAAGAAAGGGGAGCACCAAGCCCCTCACCCCCGTAGGAATCGGTCTCTCTACCTCTGTGTTTCTGAAGCTGCCTGTCCCTTGCTCTTGCAGCCCGCCGCGGTGGTTCAGATTAGCCGTTCCCCCATATGCACGTGTGTTTTGAAGGCCAGGCCTGAGTAGAGGCGATGCAGGAGGGAGACCTGCTACGGGAGGTGTGTTGTTGGGGGCGGGTTGATGGGCGACACAGGCAGCTTCTCCTTGCCAGTGTCCGGCACACTCTCTTGCTGCAGTTGTCCTTCTGACGTTGGCCAGGAGGTGATGTCCACCCTCTGCCCATGCCGTCGTGAAGCTTCCTCTTGAGTCTGTAAGCCAACATAAACCTTTTCTCCCACAAGTTGCTTTCGGTTAGGCGTTCGGTACCAGCAGCAAGAAGGTAACTGAAACACTGTCTCACCTAGAATTGATGTCCCCAGGTAAATATTTGGTTGATTATTATTATTATCATTTTATTTATTTTTTAAAAAATTTTTTTCAAGGTAGGGTCTCCCTCTAGCCCAGGCTGACTACGAATTCACTCTGGAGTTGCAGGCTGGCCTCAAACTCACGGCGATCCTCCTACCTCTGCCTCCCGAGTGCTGGGATTAAAGGCGTGTGCCACCACACCCGGCTAAATATTTGATTTTCATGCCCAGTACCTAGCAGAAGGTCTTGGCACATTTTGGGTACTCAGAATTTTTTTTTTTTTTTTTTTTTTGTAACTGGACTGACTGGTTGAGCTTTCTTAGGGGGAAACTGTAAAAGAGTCATGGAACGAAGTTTTAAGTAGAAGTCAAGGGCTGCCCATCTTGTCCAAATGAAGAGATAATAATGCCTTTCCCATCTAGAATGTTCACTGTTACCAAAAATGTTCAATCTCTCCTCCTGTTCCCTTGCGAGAAAGACGGGGGAGTTATTATCTTGCTTCATGAATGAGGGTTCTGGGTCCCCAGGAGGCTCAATTCTAGGTCCAGGCCTCAGGGTTGCTCAGAGGCCAGAAATGACCCTCTGTGTGCTTGGTCCAAGTCCCGCTCCTTATTCGGGGACGGCTGTCCTGCTGGGCCAACTTAGGGAAAGCTTGGTGGGGACGTCATAATTGGGCATGGAGGTGGCATCTACTCCGTGATGTGCTTTGATGTCTTCTCCTTGGACGTCAACAGCCCTGCCAAGCTTGCCTTGCTCCCACTGCCCAGACGGCGCAGCGAGTGCTTGGCTCACTACTACCTAAGTGGCTGTGAATGATAAGGGAGCTAGGCCTTAGGCTACCCGTCCCCTGAGCTCCAAGTCCAGCTGCTTTCCCACAGAACATCAGCCCAGAGAATGAAAGACCTCATAGTCTAGGGAGATGGCTGTGCGCATTGACGGGGGGGTTTCCTGCCGAAGGCTGCGTTTGATCTGGGGCTGCTGGGGAGACTCTGACCAGCGCGTTAGAGGAGGCAAGAACGAGGCAAAGGAAAACTCCTTCAGGAGATTTTTTGCATGTGCAAAAAAAAAAAAAAAAAATAAAGGATAGGAGTAAGAAAGAAGTCAAGTATTTCAACAGGGCTCAGAAGAGAAAGAGGGATGCCAGCCAAGCGTGTATAGAGAAGCAGAACACGGCTCTTTCTGTGGGAAGTGCTTTTAAGGCAAAAAGTGTCAATATATGTTATTTTTGTATTTGTGACATTTTAGGCTGTAGCTACTTGAAATCAAAAAAAAGGAGGGGGGGGGGCTGGAGAGATGGCTTAGCAGTTAAGCCACTTGCTTGTGTAGCCTAAGGACCCAAGTTCGACTCCCCAGATGCCACACAAGCCGGATGCACAGGGTGACGCAAGTGCAAGATCGTGCATGCGCACAAGGGGGCGCACGCATCTGGAGTTCATTTGCAGTGGCTGAGGCCCTGGTGCACCCCAGTTCTCTCTCATAAAAGGCCAGTCTGAGCGGGGCGTGGTGGTGCATGCTTTAATCCCAGTGCTTAGGAGGCAGAGGTAGGTGGATTGCCATGAGTTTGAGGCCACCCTGAGACTACATAGTGAATTCCAGGTCAGCTTCAGCCTTTGCTAGAGTGAGACCGTACCTTGAAAAACTAAAAAGGGGGGGGGGCTGGAGGGATGGCTTGATGGTTAAGGCATTTGCCTGCAAAGCTAAGGGACTCAGGTTCGATTCCCCAGGACCCATGTAAACTGGATGCACAGGGTGGCGCATGCTTCCAGAATCCATTTGCAGCAGCTGGAGGCCCTGATGTGCCCATTTTCTCTCCCTCTCTGCCTCTTTCTCTCTCAAATAAAAATAAAAATAAAATATTACAAAAGAAGAGAAAAATCCCCAATCAACCTACCTCATTCCTCGTCAAGCTGAGGAAAACATCAGAGGCAGGACCTGATACCCAGCTGCTAATTTCTATTCTTCGACAGCAGGCCCCTTTCACTTCCTTAGTTTTCACCCTGAGGGAAAAGTGGTGAGGCAGGGCCAGGAATGCTCACTGGAAGCCAGAAACTGGAAACCAGAAGCTGAAAGTGGACTCAGAGCTGGTGGGGACAGAGTCCCTTGGGCAGGAAGGGCAGACAGCACGCTGACCAAAAAGCTGAGTCACTTGGCCAGGGCCAGGGACTTTTTCTGTCTTCCCAGAATCCAGCAGGGCCTGCCTGCATCTTGAGTCCTGAAATCTGGCTCCTTTAAAAAAAAATAAAATTATTGTTGTTCAAGGTTTTGATTGATCTTAGATTTAATTTTGCCTGTAGGTATTCCTGACAAATCTGCAAGCAGGAAACAATATTATTTTTCTCCTCATGAGAAGAGGGTAGGAGCTGACAATAATTTTCTTTTGCGAGAGTGAATGAGTTGAGACATCTGTAGGTAGGAAGGAATAAGAAAGGCTGTGGCTAGGAGGTTGGTAGGGCCTGAAGATGGATGACCCAACTGGATTAGTTGCTACTCCAGCCAAGCAACACCCCTCCAGAAACCAACCAAATCTTCCAGCCACATGGCGACTCCCGCAACCCCTAAACACTCCTAAATCCCAACTGGAGCCTAGATGCTGTCTTTACTATTGCATTTGTCAGATGTAATTTAAAAAATTTCTTTTTTCTTTTTCCTTTCTGTGTTTGTGTGGTAATGGTGATAAAACCTAGGGTCTTTTTGCATGATAGGTCAGCTCTGTGTCACCGAGTTACATCCCTAGGGCTTTGCAACATTTTAGTTTTATATTATTTATTTTTTTTCTCAATTTTTATTAACATTTTCCATGATTATAAAAAATATCCCATGGTAATACCCTCCCTCCCCCCACTTTCCCCTTTGAAATTCCATTCTCCATCATATCCCCTCCCCATCTCAGTCTCTCTTTTATTTTGATGTCATGATCTTTTCCTCCTCTTATGATGGTCTTGTGTAGGTAGTGTCAGGCACGGTGAGGTCATGGATATGCAGGCCATTTTGTGTCTGGAGGAGCATGTTGTAAGGAGTCCTACCATTCCTTTGGCTTATTATTTATTTATTTAGACAAGATCTCTCTAACTAGCCCAGGGTGGCTTTGAACTTGCAGTAATCTTCCTGTCTCTGTCCCCTGCCTGGCCCACTAGAATTACTCAATATGCTTGAAGGAGAAACAGCAAAGTAGCTTTATTTCTAGGTAGCCAGTTCAGTGAGGGGCCAAAAAGAATTCAGTGTTGGATCCAGTCCACTCTCATCCCTCAGTGACAGTGCCCTCTTTTTGAGCCAGCCCCCTGAGCCCAAACCTCTCAGTTCTCTCTCAGGCCCACCTGAGTCTGAGGGTAAAGCCCACCCCAATAAGCTATAAGAGGGCCTTACCAGGTGGGCAAGCCCCATTCCAGCACCATGGAGAGAGCCCTGGCTGCTGGAATGGAGGAAGGCCTTACAGAGACCTTGAGGTTCAGGTGAGGCAAAACAAAAAGCCAAAAAGGAGGCCTTGACAGCGGGGCATGGTGGCACACACCTTTAATCCCAGCACTCGGGAAGCAGACGTAGGAGGATCGCCGTGAGTTTGAGGCCACCCTGAGACTATGTAGTTAATTCCAGGTCAACCTGGGCCAAAGTGAGACTCTACCTCAAAAAAAGAGGGCTTGCCCACCTGGTAAGGCCCTCTTATAGCTTATTGGGGTGGGCTTTACCCTCAGACTCAGGTGGGCCTGAGAGAGAACTGAGAGGTTTGGACTCAGGGGGCTGGCTCAAAAAGAGGGCACTGTCACTGAGGGATGGGAGTGGACTGGATCCAACACTGAATTCTTTTTGGCCCCTCACTGAACTGGCTACCTAGAAATAAAACTACTTTGCTGTTTCTCCTTCAAGCATGTTGAGTAATTCTAGTAGGTCAGGCAGGGGACAGAGACAGGAAGATTACTGCAAGTTCAAAGCCACCCTGGGCTAGTTAGAGAGATCTTGTCTAATAAAATAAAAAATTGCCTTGCACATGCTAGGCAGGCACTCTTCCACTGAGCAACATTCCCAGTTCAGGCAATACTTTTTTTTTTTTAAGTGATTATCAGTTCAGTTTATTTTATTTTTATTTATTTGAGAGAGAAAGAGAGAGAGAGAGAGAGAGAGAGAGAGAGAAAGTAAGTATGGGCATGCCAAGGCCTCTAGTCACTGAAAACAAATTCCAGATATATGCACCACCTTGTACATCTAGCATACATGGGCCCTGGGAAATTGAACCTGGGTTCTTTGCTTTTGCAGGCAAGTAAGTCCCTTAATCACTAAGCCATCTCTCTAGCTCTCAGGCATACTTTTGAGCTAACAAATTGAGCAAGTTGGACTGAGGAATAAACTTTGTTTAAAAAAGTTTCTATTTTTTAAAAAATATATTGGAAAGAGAAAGAAGCAGAGAGAAAGAGAGAGAATGGGCAAACCAGGGCCTTCAGTCACTGTAAATGAACTCCAGACACATGCACCACCATGTGCATCTGGCTTATGTGGGTCCTGGGGAATTGAATCTGGGTCCTGTGGCTTCACCAGCAAAAGCCTTAACTGCTAAGCCATTTCCCCAGCCCCCAAAAGCTTCTAATTCTTTTTTAAAAATTTAATTTTTTATTATGTTTAATTTTATTTACTTATTTGAGAGCGACAGACAGAGAAAGAGAAGGAGGGAGAGGGGGAGAGAGAGAGAGGGAGAGAGGGGGAGAATGGGCGTGCCAGGGCCTCCAGTCACTGCAAACAAACTCCAGATTTGTGTGTCCCCTTGTGCATCTGGCTAACGTGGGTCCTGGGGAATCAAGCCTTGCACCAGGGTCCTTAGGCTTCACAGGCAAGTGCTTAACTGCTAACCCATCTCTCCAGCTCAAGTTTCTAATTTTTAAAAAAAATTTGTAAAATTTAAAAAATATTTATTTACTTATTTGGGAGAGGGAGAGAGGGAGAGAGGGAGAGGGAGAGAGAATGGGTGCTCCAGGGCCTCCAGCCACTGTAAAGGAATTCCAGATGCATGTGCCCCCTTGTGCATCTGGCCTACGTGGGTTCTGGAGAATCAAACTGGGATCCTTTGGCTTTGCAGGTAAACACCTCAACCGCTAAGCCATCTCTTCAGCCCAGTTTCTATTTTTTTTAAAATTAGTTTTATTTATTTATTTGAGAGAGAGAGAGAGAGAGAGAGAGAGAGAGAGAGAGAGAGAGAGGGTGAGGGTGAGGGGGACAGGGAGAGGGGGAAGGGGAGGGGGCGGAGGAAGAATGAGAGTGGATGCACCAGCACCTCTAGTTGCTGCAAACGAGCTCCAGATGCATGTGCCACTTGGTGCATCAGGCTTATGTGGGTACTGGGGAATTGAACCTAGGTCCTTTGGCTTTGCGTAAAAGCAAAGCACTTCAACCATTAAGCCATCTCTCCAGCCCAAAAGCTTCTCATGTTTTACATCCCTGTTGGCATGAACTTGTCCTGAGGAGATGTGAGGAAAGAGCGACTCCCCCTAGATCGCACTCCAAGCACAGACCCAGGTGAACATTCCACTGAAGTCTAACTAGGTGAGCCAATGAGTTTCTGGAGCTTACCTGAACACAGCTTCCCCACCACAAGGTCCCACCTCAGCACAGATGATTTCCCCACAGCTGCATAGATGGAGTTCACCCCCTTCAGGCAACCGTCCACCCTTTACACACTCTGGCGCCTGAGATCACATGCGGCCGGGGCTGAATTACATTCAGCTGGGATGCAGAGGATGGAGGGTGGAGGTGGGTTGCGGCGGCAGGATTGCACAATGGGTGTGTCTGGACCCTTAGGCAAAGGTCTGGGGTCTGTCCTCAGCCCCTCCTTCTAGGAGGGAACATCAACGTGCTCACAGCCACTCTGACCAGGATGGCAATGGCTGTTATGCTAGAAGGCCACCATTCCACAAACACCCCTTCACGGGCGGGCGGGGGGGGGGGTATTGATACAATAATAAAAACAAGCCAGGCAAAGAAACAGCTGCCTTCCCAGTTACGCACACGTGGAACTTTAGCCTGGGAGCTGGGCAGAGTTGGCCAAGAACCATCTGTCCTGGAAAACAGGACATGGTGTCACCTGGGGATACAAAGCGTCCCCCCCCACACCGCCCAGGCCAGGGCTACTTCCATCCTGGGGTGGGAGTAAGGAAGGTCGTGTAGAAACAAGATTATGCTCTTCAAGTGTGTGTGTGTGTGTGTGTGTGTGTGTTGGCTGAGGACAGGCTGTCTGGGAGGCCATTGTTTGCCCCCCCCCCCCCCGGGAGCTCTTGACGGCATACATGCCGGCTTCTAGTATGGAGGCGGCAGAAATGAAAGCGTTACACAGGAATGTCTCCCCTTCCCCTCTCTTCTCTTCTCACCCCCTGGCTTTTCTTAGCACAGGAGCCTGCTCTTTGGGTTCAGGAAGCCCTTGTCTACCCAATACTCATCATCTTTTTTCTTTTTCTTTTTTGGATTTTTTTGAGGTAGGGTCTCACTCTGGTCCAGGCTGACCTGGAATTCACCATGCAGTCTCAGGGTGGCCTCGAACTCACGGCGATCCTCCTACCTCTGCCTCCCCAGAGTGCTGAGTCCTCACCGTCTTTCATAGACTGGAGTCGCAGCCCAGGGCCTTTGTCTCTGTCCTGTCAAGGGTGAACAGTGAGCTGCTCAGCGCCAGCGACGGGTGGTGGCTAATTGTCTTTGTCAC
Organism: Jaculus jaculus; assembly: GCF_020740685.1. Lineage (NCBI taxonomy): Eukaryota > Metazoa > Chordata > Mammalia > Rodentia > Dipodidae > Jaculus > Jaculus jaculus. The sequence goes on from NC_059118.1 coordinate 12,288,578, forward strand.
GGTCGTCTCTGGCGATGGGGAACGTCAGCGCCTTTTTCCAAGGTCACACTAAAGGGTAGAGTCACATTCTGACTTCAAGCTCCGGCACTTAGCTGGCCCGCTGAACTTTTCGTCCAGGGCAACTTGCTGGCCCCTTGGTAGGTGGCGGGAGAGTGCAAGGGGCCTTCCGCTGGCCGGAGAGTGGACGTTCCTGAGCGACTTAGCTGCTGGTTAATGGAGAACGAGTGTTAGCTGTCCCTGTAGCCCTTGGCTCCAGCGGGGCTCAGCTTGTTAGTGATGCAGACTTTAGCCACCCCAGACTATATGCATCCATCCCTTCCTTCCCTCTCTCCTTCCCTCCTTTCCGTGCTGGGAATCGAACTCAGTCCCTCATGCATGTCAAGCAAGAGTTTTACCACTGGGAGACAACCTGCATTTATAACAAGATCCCCCTGTGACTTGAATGCCTATGAAAATCAGGAGAAGACCTGTTTTAGAGGGGCTGGTTGTGTAGGGGTGTGTGTGTGTGTGTGGGGGGCTCGACTTTCATAAGAAGTCAGGGAACAACAGAAGCGCACATCAAGACCTCTGCGAGTGCTCACCCCAGGTCAGAAGCGGGCATTTATTTCTCTGCAAAAATGATTCCCAGGGCATCCAAGACAGCTCACAGAAATGCACTGGGCAGCTCCAGGAGCCAGGTCGCTGTGACGACGCGCAAACGCTAGGTGGCAGGAGAGGGCCGGGCTCGGGCTGCGGGCTGGCGGGGCTCGGTCGCTCGTTAAGGGGCAAGGAGGCGCGGGGCGGCGGCGGCGCAGCACATTGGGTCGTGAAGGACATTGTTGGGATGCTATTAAAGAAACCAAGACTTCTCCAGCAAGCCTGGGGAGGCTGTTTTGTGGAATGAGAGATTTGGGTCCTTATAATTCCTTTTTTTTTTTTTTTGCCTCTAGCCATGTTAAACACACTCACACAGCATCCCCCAGGGATGTCAGCGGCTGGGCACGGCGAGGCTGCGGGGAATTAAGTGTGGGTAAAAAGTTCTCAATCCGCTTGGTTCTGCTCCCGGAGGTCAGGGGAGGCAGCGGCAGCAGACCGTCTGCAGCCCTGCTTAACCAAAGCCAGCCCCTGGGAAGTGAGAGCATATATATATATATCCAGCAATATATATATATATATATATATATATATATATATATATATATATATATATATATATATTGCTGGAGATCTATATCTATATCTATATCTATATATCAATATTTATATCATCTATATCTATATCATCTATATCTATATCATCTATATCTGTAATCCCCAGGTAAATTTCTCTCTTACGGTTCTCTGGTTTTCACCCTCCAAGGGTTCCCTGGGACTGAATTCTGGGGTGGAGCCCTGGGACTCCAGGGGCTGAAGTCCCATCCATAGACTGGGAGGGGGCGGGTCTTGGCTTCTAAGGAAAAGCAAAGGTAGACTTCACGAAATTCTTGGGGTTGCAGGGTCACTTTACAGAGCCTGGCCTCTTTGACTGTATGGGTGGGTGGTTCTAGCAGGTTCCATTTGGTCGGTGGAGCTAAGAGTTGAAGACTTTTCTTTGGAAATCTATTCAAGAAACTGTACTGTTCCCTGCATATTTGATGAGTCTGATGTCTGAAATAACTTGCAGTCATGATAGATGGGTGGAGACATGGTATTCTTAGAGAGTATTTTTTTTTTTTTTTAAAGTTTAAGTTTAGAGTCTGGACTTTTTCAAGTTACTCTTTGTAACCTAAATTTAGGCCTGGATGGATGGCCCGTACTGCACAAATATGCAGGTCTCCTGGCAGTAAGGGTGTGGAATTACAGGATGGATGTTGGAACGTGGACATGTCCCTCCTTTGCTGGAGGCCCAGAGAGAGCCATCGGATTCATTTCAACAAACCCGAGGGGGGAGGGGGAAGCTCACTCTGTGCATAGGACCGAGGGCATACCTGGCATAAATACGATTTTTCTCTGTATGTGGATTAGTTTTCAGCTTACTCACCTGGCTTGCGAGTTAGTATACGGCTCTGCCCGCTAGTGAAGGCAGACAGAGGCGGATGACAGCAACCTTTTCCTATCCCTCCATCCTCCCTCTGTCCTTCCCTTCCTCCACTCTTCCTCCCTCTCTTCCTTTTTGCCTTCCTCTTTTTTATTTTTTTGGTCTCTTCCACTTTTAAAAACGTTCTTGAGTTCTGATGACATTTTAAGCCCCAGGGTCTTTTGCATATCCCAGGTGGAGGAAATGAGTCAGCTATGGTGTTGGGGATTCCAAGGGCACATTTGATCATTTTTTTTTTGTCCTTTTCCAAAGACCTTAATACTATTTTTTGATTTGTTTATTTATTTTGTTATGATAGGAACTTGCCTTGTGTTCCAAGAGGAGAAAAATGAACTAGTTCACTTGAAAGGTTCTTTTGCTTCTTTTATTATTATTATTATTATTTTGCCCAAGGAAATACATTTTCTGCAATAGATAAACTCAAAAACACCCTCAGGAAGTTGCTGTTCAGACTGCAACTCAACCACAGCTTAAGGTGGGCTGCCCTAGTTCTCTAAGTTTAGGGTTCTGCTTTCTCTGAGTAAGTAATGGAACGACGACACAGGTAAGGAAAGATGTCTTATCATCTTTGCTGGAAGGTTGTCAGAGAGGAACGTGCTCTTGCGCACAAGACACAGTGATGGGCAATGGAATGGAAATCTCATGCAGATTGACCCCCAGCCCTCCTCGCTGGGGTCAGACCTGGCACAGGCTACAGCCCCTTCTCTGTGTCTAGGATGGCCTATAGGAAGAATTAGAGAGGCCTGATATTAGACACCTGAAGCTTGCATATAATTGAGCTTCTGGACCTCTAAAATTCTTACATTTTATTCGCAAACACAGGCATCTGCTGCTAATTAAAGTATCAGGGTATAATTATACCCTTTCTTATTAGTAGATATGGAATCTGACAGTTGCTTAGATACAGAATAAGCAAGTCCAGATTGCGTCCTGCACCCTTCCCGGGCTGGGGAGGCAGAACAACGGAGCTTCCACGTGTGCTCCGCAAACGAGTCTTGCTGCCCAGAAAATATAAAGTTCTGAATTATTATCAGTAAATGTGCCTGGGAACAGATGTTAATCCCATCACAACTCGGTGACTTGAGTTTAATATTCCTCCAATTGTTTCTCTCCTTTTGCTCCCCCCGCCCTTGCAGCCCATCCTAACCGTCAGACAGAACGTGCTTCTTCCCTCCCAGCTCGCTCGTGCGGTTAAAGCTGTGACTGCGGGAGGAACGTGGACTAGACTTTCTCAGGGCCGTCTGCAGACAGGAGACACCCGCTCAGAAGGACGGGGCTTTGTTGGGGCTGCCTTGGCCTTGGGGTGTGGTGAAGACTCACTGTGGGCTCAGTGGGGTGGACCCTGTGTCATTCTGAGATGGTCTTTGTTCCTGCTAGATCTGTCCATACACCGTTCCATCAGAGACACTCCCTGCTGACCGTCAGCCCCAGAAGTCTAAGGCCCCGACCTCAGCGTTACTGGTTCCTTAAAGCTAGTCCTTGAAAAAGCGGACTTGGGCCAGAGAGATGGCTCAGAGGTTAAGGTGCTTGCCTGTAATGCCTAATGACCTGGGTTCGATTCCCCAGTACCCACCTAAAGCCAGTGGTGCGTGTATCTGGAGTTCGTTTGCAGGGCTGGAGGCCCTGGCGCACCCATTCTATCTCTTTGTCTCTGCTCTCTCTATCTCTCTCTGCTTGCAAATAAATAAATATTTTTAAAAGTGGACTTGCTGATGCCTTTGCATGCAAGCTGACTTGGAATAGAACACTGCTTCCAACTTAGTCGTTCGCGCTTCAGAATACATGCACCTATTAGATGAGGAAAGGATAGCTCCATAGCCATATTCTACCTTCCCAACCTGGTATGTGGTGCGTGAGCTAACAACGCAGCTTTAAAAAAAATATTATTTATATTTATTTATTTATTTATTTTTGGTTTTTCAAGGGAGGGTCTCACTCTGGCCCAGGCTGACCTGGAACTAACTATGGAGTCTCAGGGTGGCCTCGATCCTCCTACCTCTGCCTCCCAAGTGCTGAGACATTTATTTATTTATTTATTTATTTATTTATTTATTTATTTGAGAGAGAAAGACGCAGAGAGAAGAAGAAAGAGAAAGAAAGTGGGCACTCCAGGGCAACCAGCCACTGCAAACAAACTCCAGACACTTGCACAACACTTTGTGCATCTGGCTTACGTGGGTCCTGGGGAATCGAACCTGGGTCCTTTGGCTTTGTGGGCAAATACCTTAACCGCTAAGCCATCTCTCTAGCCCTGTTTTGCAGTTTTAAATGGTTGGGGAAAAATGAAAAAAAAAAAGACTATTTATCACACATGAAAGTTACATGAAACTCAAATTCTGTGTCCACAAATAAAGTTTTATTGAAATGCAGTTATTCCCATCATTTACATACCACCTGATGTTGCAGTGGAAGAGCTGAGCGGCAGTAATGGAGACCATGTAGTGTGTGAAGGCCCTGGACTAGTGAGCTCATTCTCCAAAGTTTGCTTATTATTAATTCATTATTTTATTTTACTTTATTTGCGAGAGAGAGAGAGAGAGAGAGAGAGAGAGAGAGAGAGAGAGGGAAAATGGGTGTGCCAAGGCCTCCAGATGCTGCAACAGCTTGTGCATGCGATTTACATGGGTCCTGGGGAATTGAAGCTGGTTCTTTGGCTTTGCAAACAAGCACCTTAACCACTAAGCCCCAAGGGTAGTTTTTTATTTTTGTTTTTTTGAGGCAGGGTCTCACTCTAGCCCAGGCTGACCTGGAACTCACTATGTAGTCTCAGGGTGGCCTTGAACTCATAGTGATCCGCTTACCTCTGCCCCTGAATGCTGGGATTAAAGGTGTGTGCCACCACGCCCGGCTCCCAAGGTTAGCTTTTGATGGTGGGGGATGTGGGATGGGGAGAGTCAGGGGCAGGCTAGTCAGGGGAAGAGAACTCCAGAAGCCTGAGGAGCAGTGAGCCAGCCCCGGACCTTTCACAGTGGCCAGCGGTCTCTCCTGCAACACTGATGAACGCCTGTAAGGAACGCAGCAAACAATGGTTTTTCAGTAGCTGCACAGTTCTGATGCAAGGGACTATGTCTGCTGTTTCTTGTTTGTTGTGTATCCTCAGTCCAAAGTGCTCATTCTTTGTCAGACCTAAAGTTTTCCTTCCCAGACAGTGTGTGGGTAGTGGATCTGCATGTGAGAGCCTCAGGTGGAGCTTGGCTTTAGAAAGCAAAGGTCTTCGGTCTTTAGCCCTATGGGCTGGTCCATCAGCAGCTGACATGCGTCACACCCTAGCCTCCTAGGTTGTGGTTGACCCCCAGCAGTTGGGAGCCAAAAGACTTTGGTCACTAAGCTCTTAGCCAGGGTAGAGCCCTATCTTTCCACTAAAGTGCCTTTGTGATTAATCTGGAAAGGATGCAATCAGCCTAGTTAAAGCTTTGATAATCCACTTGATCCATCTCAGTTATCCATCCAAATCCCGGAAGGCATCTTGTAGATCTGAGCTTCATTTCTTTGGGGTTTACAAGAACATCTTCTGAGCATCATATCTTCCTCCTATTTGCCATCTAAATTCTGAATTAGACTCTATTTTTTCTCCACAGCACATCCTCTGGGCTAGTCTAAAGCTTCGAGGTTACTGGAGATCTGACTCATTTATATGAATAAAAAAATGCCCAGTGTCCTTTGATGATGTATTGAAGGGATTGGGGGATAGTTTTGCCTTTTGAGTGACAGCGATTAGCACCTGCGTTGTTTACCCTACGTGGATCTGGGTTTGGAAATCGTAAGCAATGGAAGGATTGTCAAGGGCTGAGTAGCAGGGGCTCCCTGTGGGAGCCGTAGTCCGAAGGGTTTATTTGAGAAGTAATGTGGAAAATGGTTTATGGAAAACAAATGCAAGTTTTAACTTTCTTTCTTTCTCCCTCTCTCTCTCTATTTCCCCCTTCCTTCCTTCCTTCCTTCCTTCCTTCCTTCCATCCATCCTTCCTTCCTTCCTTCCTTCCTTCCTTCCTTCCTTCCTTCCTTCCTTCCTTCCTTCCTTCCTTCCTTCCTTCCTTCCTTCCTTCCTTTTGTATGTATGTGAGAGAAAGAGAATGGGCGCACCAGGGCCTCTTACCACTGCAAACGAACTCTGGATGCCTGCGCCACCTTGTGCATCTGGCTTATGTGGGTCCCGGGGAATCTCGCCTCGAACCAGGATCCTTAGGCTCCTCAGGCAAGCGCCTTTACCATTAAGCCAACTCTGCAGCCCAGTGCTTCTTTCCTTAAGCTGCTTCTTGACAGGTATTTGGTCACAGCAACCAGTAAAGCAACTAACACATCCACCTTTAAAATTTTGTTTTAAAAAATCACTTACTTAATCAATTAACTGTTTAAATGGGTTCAAAATCCAAAAGGGAGAGAGCATACGAAGAACACAGCGCACCCGTCACACTGGGAGTTTTCTGAGTGGCCCCTTTCAAGTCTATAGCACGGCCGACCACAAACGAGGTCACAGCCCCCCCTCCTTCCGCGCACCCACGTTGCTTCGCTCTGGGGCTCTGCAGCTTCTGCAGCGCTGAGCTGTGGAGGATGTTTCCGCGGCCCTTGCTTGAATCTGGGCTGGACTTGCGACTGGCTGTGGTCAGTGGAAGGTGGCAGCTGTGGCCCAGCGCTGGCTCCGAGCCGCAGTGATGCGTGCTGCCTTTCTCACCCTGGCACACGCGCCATGAGAGCAAGCCCGGGGTTAGCCTGCAGGAGGAGGGCGCTCATGGGCTCGATCATCCCAGCAAGGGCAAAAGCCACAAGGACCAAACGTGTTGGACGCGCGTGATGAACACTTAGGGTGCCAGCATGCGTTGAGGAGACGGCGGTGGGAGGCGAGCTGGAGAAGTGGTCAGGAGCCCCGTCAGCCAGAGTGAAGACTTTGGTGGGCTTTTGTTTCTCGTGTGTGACGGCAACCACGGATCACATGTGCAAACCAACGCACGGACGCAGGTGTGACTGGTCAGCCAGGGAACAGGAAGGGGCACATCATTCCCAGCAGGTGACAAGAGCAGCCATTGCTTGGCATGGACCGCCTGTCTAGGATGTGATTCTCACAGGACAGCAAATTGCACATCACTCCACGACAAGCTCAGCTGACAGTGAACAGAGGTGGGGAAGGCAAAGTGGCCAAGCCCTGAGCATCATGTAACCTGATTCCTGCTGATTTCTTTCTGGATTTGGGCTCCTCAGTGGACATCAGATTCATTCTTTTTTTTTTTTTTGTTCATTTTTATTTATTTATTTGAGAGTGACAGAGACAGAAGGAGGCAGATAGAGAGAGAGAGAGAGAGAGAGAGAGAGAATTTGCGCGCCAGGGCTTCCAGCCACTGCAAACGAACTCCAGACGTGTGTGCCCCCTTGTGCATCTGGCTAACGTGGGTCCTGGAGAATTGAGCCTTGAACCGGGGTCCTTAGGCTTCACAGGCAAGTGCTTAACCGCTAAGCCATCTCTCCAGCCCCAGATTCATTCTTTTTTAAGAAAAATATTTATTTATGAATGAAGAAGAGCAAGCGAGCGAGCGAGCGAGCGAGAGAGAGAGAGAGAGAGAAGGAGGAGGAGGAGGGGAGGAGGGAGAAATGGGCACTCCAGGGCCTCCTGCCACTGCAAGTTCACTCCAGACATGCATCACTTCGTGCAGCTGGCTTTATGTGGGTACTGGGGAATCAAGCCTGGGCTGTCAGGCTTTTGGAAGCAAGTGCCTTTAACTGCTGAGCCATTTCTCCAGGCCCAGATTAGTTCTTGTATTGATAGTTGACTTCTAACACTTACATTGAGGGTTCAGTCGTGGTGAAACGGTGCTCATCAGTAAAGAAATAATAAACAAGCCTCTTGCGCTGGCCTGCAAGAAAACACAAGGCAGTCATACCAGTTACTTTCTAAGTGTTTTGAACAAATACTTCTCAAAAAACCAGTTTAAGGGCTGGAGAGATGGCTTGGTGGTTAAGGCGTTTGCCTGCCCAAGGACCCATGTTCAAGTCTCCAGGCCCCACATAAGCCGGGTGCACAAGGTGATGCAAGCGCTCAAGGTTGAACATGTGTGCAAGGGTGCACACACATCTGGAGTTTGCCGTGGCTGGAGGCCCTGGCATGCCAATTCTCTCTCTCTCTGTCATAAAAATATTACAAAGTTACAGAATGAATCAGTTTAAGGGAGAAAGGTTCCCCCACTTTTTTCCAGCTGACAGTTCCACAGGGTAGAGTCTATCATGACGGGAAAATCATGGATGGGGAAGCGAGTCAGTGTCTGTCACACCATCACATCAGCAGAGATGAGGACTCAGCTAGCTCTCTCCATACAGTCTAGAAACCTAGGCCATGGGATGGCGCCACAGTGAAGGTGGATCCTCCCATGTCAACTCACCTGACCTAGAAATGTGTTTCCACAGCGGTTCTAAACCCTGCCTAGTCAGTGACCAGAGACTAGCCACCACAACAGTCATGATCAGCAACAGGTTCAAATCTCAGCTGGCCTAGTCCATAGTACTTTTTTTTTTTTTCTTTTCTGCTTTCCCCGACAAAGTGAGAGATTTCTGATGTCAATGGATTTCAGCAGTATGAAGGTACCCGTGATGCTGGAGAAAGAATTCGTCAGCAAAATAACTGCCACTAAAACTTAGTGGCTCATGGTTCTGTACGCCAGCAAGGTAGAAGGTCTCCTGACATGGGGTGGCTTCAACGATCTCTGCCAGATTTCTAGTCATTTGTGGGCAGTTAGCATGATGGCTGGTGGTTGGAAGGCTGCTGGCTGGGACCCTTTACTTCTCCGCTGTCTCATCCTTCAGGAGACTAGATTGGGCTCATTCACACATATTTTCTTTCTTTCTTTTAAAAATATTTTTATTTATTTATTTGAGAGAGAGAGAGAGAGAGAGAGAGAGAGAGAGAGAGAGAGAGAGAGAGCAAGAGAGAGAGAGCACTCCAGGGCCTCTAGCCACTGCAGATGAATTCCAGACACATGTGCCACCTTGTGCATCTGGCTTACGTGGGTCCTATGGAATTGAACTGAGGTCCTTTGTCTTTTTGGTGGGCAAATGCCAAAAGCCCCACATATAGTTTCTTAGGCAGTAAGAGAGCCCCAATGTGAACATACTAATTTTATACTTATTGTTAATATCTCATTGGCCAAAACAAATCTCAAGGTGAGTCCAGATGCAAGTATGGGGAAGTGGTTCTATCCCAAGGTGGGAGAAGTTATGAATCACATAGCAATGGACTTATGACATTTTTCATATGCTCTTTCATGGAGAATAAGAGAATGTATTCATTCAGTTATATATATACATATACATACATACACACACACACACACACACACACACACACACACACACACACATATATATATACATTTTTTTTTTTTTTTTAGTTTTTTGAAGTAGGGTCTCTGGCCCAGGCTGACCTGGAATTCACTATGGAGTCTCAGGGTGGCCTCGAACTCATGGCGATCCTCCTACCTCTGCCTCCCGAGTGCTGGGATTAAAGGAGTGCACCACCAAGCCCGGCTCTTTCAGTTATATTTTTATTCAATCACTGTCAAGAGAAAAATGTACATTTGGTTCTGGGGATTGACTACAGGGCTTCATACTTGCTACAGAAGTGCTCTACCACTGAGGCACAGCCTCAGCCCGAGAGATTACCAGAATTGCTTCGTTTCTTCTATTCAGGGTATTGATGATAATTCACATGGCTGACATTAAGCTTTATGATTTTATCTGTGTATGCTACCTGTCATGGAAGCTAGAGGAAGGCATTTTTTTCCTGGCAAGTATGACAACATGATGATCATCTACACTGACAAAGAAGGATTTTTCTCTTTGAACTTTTTTTTTTTTTTTTAAATATGAGAGTGAGTGAGCGAGCGAGAGAGAGAATTGGCACGTCAGGGACTTAGCCACTATAAACAAACTCCAGATGAATGCGGCCCTTCTGTGCACGTGTGCCACCCATGTGTTCACCTTGTGCATCTGGCTTATGTGGGTTCTGGGCAGTTGAACCTAAGTCCTTAGGCTTTGCAGGCAAACGCCTTAACTGTTACGCCATCTCTCCAGCCTGCTTTGAACATTCTGAGCATATTATTACTCATCCAAGGATAGGGGTGCTATATAGTTCGATGCATATTTATTTATATTTTAGTCTCAGACAATTCATTTGAAGCAAAGCTGAGTCCCCCCCGCCTCCCACCTTGGGAAGTGAGGGCATTGTTCAAAGTTAGGAAGAGAATATGAAGTCAGGGGGCTCTAGACCTCTTTCTACACAGAGACAGTCTTTCTGGTTTCAGTCTGCTGTCAAGCAAGATACATGATGACCCTGGGAAGGACATTAAATTTTTTTATACTTACGTATATATATTAACTTATTTCTGACAACTTTATACTTGCATACAATGCCATTCAATCATACTTATTGCCATTATCCTCTTATCCTGATCCCATCAACCCTCTTCTTTCCAACTAGTCCCCCTTCCTGTTTTCATGATATTTTGGGGGTGGGGTGGGGTTGGAGGTAGGGTCTCACTCTGTAGTTGCAGGCTGTCCTTGAACTCACAGAAATTCTCCTACCTTTGCTTCCTAAATTCTGAGAGTAAAGGACTATGCTATCACACCTGCCCCCTCTTTTTTTTTTTTTTTGAGTTTAACTTAGGGTTGCTTTCATGAGCACAGGTGAGGGGTACTTACTGGAGTGGGGACAATGTACCATGAACAAACCCTGCATTTGGTCTGTTGTAAAGCTGCTTCTTTGACTCCCTCAAGAGTTAGAATTAAAAAAAAAAAAAGTTAGAATGAGTGTTGGAGACATAGCTGAGCTAGTAAAGTACATGTTTATCTGGCATGCAAGAAGCCCCGGGCTTGCTCCCCAGGTGCGGTGGTTTGAGTTCAGGTGTACCCCATCAATTTAGGTGTTCTGAATGCTGGGTTCTCAGCTGATGGAGATTTGGGAATTAACGCCTCCTGGAGGGAGTGTATTGTAGGGGGTGGGCTTATGGGTGTTATAACCAGTTTCCCTTTGCCACTGTTTGGCACACTCTCCTGTTTCTGTTGTCCACCTTATGTGGGCCAGGGGGTGATGTCCACCCTCTGTTCATGCCATCGTTTTCCCCTGCCATTGTGGAGCTTCCCCCTTCAGGCTGTAAGCCAAAATAAGCCTCTTTTTCCCCACAAGCTGCTCTTGGTTGAGTGATTTCTACCAGCAATGTGAACTTGACCGCAACACCAGGACAGCACAAACTGGGCAGAGGTGGTGCATGCTTGTAACTGCAGACTTGGGAAGTGGATGCAGGAGGATCAGGAGTTTAACATCATCCTCCAGCCTGGGCTACATAAGCCCCTGTATTAGAGAGGAAGAGAGAGAGAGAGAGAGAGAGGGAGGGAAATGAATTTCACATGGAGACAACCTGTTGTTTTAGAAGGCATGGCCACCAACTCTTTGCTCTTACAGCCCTATGCAAAATTCTTCAATGAGTCTCCAACTCCCTCCTCATCTAGGATAAAGCTTTTGGTGGTCTGTTTCTTGCCTTGCCCTTCTCAAGAAACCTACCTTGTGGATGCTGAGGCCAAGTGGCTTCATATTTGGGCAAGACCTCCATGGGGAGGATTTGTCACTATGACGTCACCTTCATCCTGCAGGGATGTAAATCCTGTTGACTGGATGTACCTTGTTCTCTTTTGGATGATCTCCTAGATCGCAATAACGTCAAGGAGATTAAAGTGGACAGGCATGCAGGCCGTGGAAATGGAGAGCAGGATGGACCTGGATGGTTGGGATTAAAATGGACAGTCTGGAAATGAGGGCCGGGCATGGTGGTGCACATCTTTAATCCCAGCACTTGGGAGGCAGAGGAAGGAGGATTTCTGTGAGTTCGAGGCCAGCCTGAGACTGCATAGTGAATCCCAGGTCAGCCTGGGCCAGAGTAAGACTCTACATCAAAAAAAAAAAAAAAAAAAAAGAAACAATTTATTTTAGCCAGGTATAGTGGTACACACCTTTAATCCTACCACTCTGGAGGCCAGCCTGGGCTGCAGAGTGAGTTTCAGGTCAGTCTGAGCTAGAGTGACCTTGTTTCAAAAAAAAAAAAAAAAGGAAATAACTTATTTTTATATAAATATATTTTCTAGAGCATACCTTTAAAGTGCCTCCATCCCTTAGTTGGATTGTTATTTGAAAGACATAGTTTTAAAATGCACAATATGATTTCTGCCCTTTTAAAGCAGGATACTTAAAAAAAATCATTTTAGCCTTAAGATAACTTTTGTTTTTAACTGTGGGAAATTTCAAAACATAGATGAAAGCTAGAGTATCCTATGGCAAACCCCATGAACTAACAACAGACCACGACCACCCACAGCTGGCCGCGTTTCGTCTCTGTCCCCTCTCCCCTGCATTCCCGTTGTGGAAAGTCACCGTCGCTGTGCTGACCTAGGGTACCCACACGAGCGTCTCACAAGGGAGCATGGGCTGGCTGGCCCACGTGGGGAGGGAGATTACTAATGGATATGCAGTGAACCTTCCTCTTTTGGGTAGTTTTTTTGGTTTTTCGAGGTAGGGTCTCACTCTAGCCCAGGCTGACCTGGAATTCACTATGGAGTCTCAGGGTGGCCTCGAACTCACGGTGATCCTCCTACGTCTGCCTCCCGAGTGCTGGGATTAAAGGTGTGCGCCACTGTGCCCGGCTTCTCTTTGGGGTCGTTTATACATCAGAATCCGTGCCTTCCCCCATACTTTCCCTAGCCCCGTCTCCCATAATGTATGTGTACCTGAAAAGGTGTGTACAGGTGAGGGAGTTCAAATTCTGTGTCAAAAGCAAGAACATGCGGAATTTGACACTTTTTGTGATGGTTAGTCTTTAAAATTTTTAAAAAGTATTTTAAAAATATTTATTTGCAAGGGGGGGGAGGGAGAGAGAAAATGAGAATATGGGTATACCAGGGCCTTCAGCCACTGCACTCAAACTCCAGACGCATGGGCCACTTTGTACATCTGGCTTTATGTAGGTACTAGGGAATGGAACCTGGGTCCTTAGGCTTTGTAGGCAAGCGCTTTAACCGCTAAGCAATCTCTCTCCAGCCCTTAAAGTTTTTTTTTGATTGCCTACCTCCATAAATACACCCTGACCACAATCCCCTCCCAACACTCTCTTTTATCCTCTCCCTTCACCCCCTCTACTGAGCCCCTACTTCTTTCCAACTAGTTCCTCTTCTATTTTGAAACATATTTTTAAAAAGATTTATTTAATTAATTATTTATGACAGAGAGAGAGAGAGAGAGAGAGAGAGAGAGAGAGAGAGAGAGGGAGGGAGGGAGGGAGGATGGGTGTACCAGGGCCTCTAGCTACTGCAAATGAACTTGAGAGTCATGCACCACCATGTGCTTCTGGCTTACATGGGTCCTGGGGGAATTGAATCTGGGTCCTTAGGCTTTGCAGGCATGTGCCTTAATTGCTAAACCATCGATCCAGCCCATCCCCCCCCCCATATTATGCAAGGCTTGTGCAGGTAATGACAGCCCCTGTGAGGTCATAAATACAATTGCTACTTTGTGTCTGGAAGACAGTATTCCAAAGCACTTCTCCTTTAGCTCTCACATTCTTTCTGCCACCTCTTCTGCAATGGTCCCCAGGCCTTGGAGGGTGGGATAGAGCTGTCTCCATTTAGTGCTGACCACTCCACTGTCTCTTCTTCTCAGCACTGAGATGAGTTCTGAGTCTCCCCACCATCTGAAAAGAGAAGCTTCTTTAACCAAAAGTGAGGATAGCATTACTCTTTGGGCATACACATAAGCATTTAGAGAGCAGTTTGGTAGGTGCAATATACTGCATTCCTTAGTTTTGAACGTCAGCTTGATGGGAGACATAACTGTAGGCATGTCTGTGACGGCTCTTCCAGAGGGTTTTGGTTATCGTTGTTGTTTATTTTTATTTATTTATTTGAGAGTGACAGACACAGAGAGAAAGACGGGGGCGGGGGAAGAGAGAGAGAGAGAGAGAGAGAGAGAGAGGGAGAGAGGGAGAGGGGGAATGGAGGGAGGGAGAGAGAGAATGGGCCAGCCAGGGCCTCAGCCACTGCAAACAAACTCCAGACGCGTGCACCCCCATGTGCATCTGGCTTACACGCCCAGCATAAAACTCAAAGTGTTTTATCAGATTGTGCTACAGTAGTTCTCCCCCCCCTTAAAAATAAACCATCATTCATAGATCATTCATAGATGCAAATAAATGGAAAAATACTCATGTTTTTGGGAAAGATCTTGAGACATACACAAAGGATTCGGAGTCACCTGTAAGCACCATCTGCTGGGCGACGGGGCGGCTTGGGTCTCGGTCCGGGCCAGGGGCTCTGAGCTGCGCTCAGGTCCGCAGCACACGGGACAGGGAAGACTTCAGGTTGCCAGATCAGCCGGGAAAGCTCCCCGTCATGCTGTGACCTATCAGAGGGTGTGGCATCGAGTCCCGAAGCCGCCCTTTCCTGAGAAGTGTCCGAGAACTTCCTGGGTTTCTGGTGATAGGCTTTGGGGTGAACCTAGGGACAAGCCCCACAACTGGGTTGGGGGCAGTGGGAATAGCCCAGTAGTCAGGGTCACTAAGATCAAGAGAATAAAAACACAGGATCCTCCAGACTAGCCCCCACCTCCCCCTTCAACCTCCTCTGCCCTTTCCAGCACTTTCTCACTGCTGTCACTCCTACAAAGGTAGAAAAGTGAGCATTCTGGGCACGTCTGACCATCTAAAATTTTTTTTAAAATTTTTATTTATTTATTTATTTGAGAGCGACAGACACAGAGAGAAACTCAGATAGAGGGAGAGAGAATGGGCGCGCCAGGGCTTCCAGCCTCTGCAAACGAACTCCAGACGCGTGCGCCCCCTTGTGCATCTGGCTAACGTGGGACCTGGGGAACCGAGCCTCGAACCGGGGTCCTTAGGCCTCACAGGCAAGCGCTTAACCGCTAAGCCATCTCTCCAGCCCTGACCATCTAAATTTAAACGGAGGAAACTGGGCTCTGGAAGCTGTTGGACTCACCGCCTCTCCTGTATTCTTTCTTCAGTCTCTGCCGTCCGTGTTTCCCTTTTGCGCGTCATCCACCTTGCACAGGTATTTGGTGACAGTATGTCTCTCAGGATGAAAACCTGAAGGTGTACCATCAATTCTGAACACCGAGGACACTCAAGATAGGATTCCCTAGGGGAACACAACCACCCTTATTTTTTAAAAGATTTTTTTTTTTTTTTTCGAGGTAGGGTCTCACTCTAGCTCAGGCTGACCTGGAATTTACTACGTAGTCTCAGGGTGGTCTTGAACTCATGGTGATCCTTCTACTTCTGCTTCCTGAGGATTAAAGGCATGCATTGGCATGCCCAGCTTTTTTTTTTTTTTTTACAGAGTTTTACAATTTTTTTTTTAAATTTTTGAGTAGGGTTTCACTCTAGCTCAGGCTGACCTGGAATTCACTCTGCACTCTCAGGGTGACCTTGAACTCATGGTGATCCTCCTATCTCTGCCTCCCGACTGCTGGGATTAAAGGTGTGAGCCACCACGCCTGGCCCAACAAGTTTTTAAAAATAGGGTTTTATTTATTTATTTGAGAGGGAGAAAGAGAGGAGAGAGAGAGAGAGAGAGAGAGAGGGAGAGGGAGAGAGAGAGAAAGTGAAAGAGAATGGGTGCGCCAGGGCCCCCAGCCACTGCAAACAAACTCCAGACACGTGCGCCCCCTTGCGCATCTGGCTAACGTGGGTCCTGGGAAATCAAACCTAGGTCCTTTGGCTTTGCAGGCAAATGCCTGAACTGCTAAGCCATTTCTCCAGCCCTCCCTTTTTTTCTCCAAATGTTTGTGTATGTGTATAATCTCTTTTGATTACCATGCCCTCCCATCACTCTTCCTTGGCCCCCTCCACCACGTCCTTCCACTGAACGCCCTCCTCCTCTCTTGTCTTTAGTATTTTAATGGCTTTCTTTTTCTACCTTTCTTCATTACCCATGATGCCATGCTTGTGGGCCCACTACTGTGTGGGTAATGACACCCACAGTGAGGTCAGGAATATAAGTCACCTGTGTCTGGAGTGCACCACGCTGGGGCATTCCTCCTCACACTCTGGCATTGACCTTCTTGTTTTTTTTTGAGGTTAGCTCAACAGACCTTACCCCCCCCCCCCTTTATTTTTTGTTTTTTCGAGGTAGGGTCTCACACTAGTCCAGACTGACCTGGAATTCACTCTGTCGTCTGGAACTCACAGCGATCCTCCTCCCTCTGCCTCCCGAGTGCTGGGATTAAAGGCGTGCGCCGCCACGCCCGGCCTCCCCCCCTCCCTTTTTTACAACTGAGTGTGAGAGTGAGAGAGAGTGAAGGAGAGAGTGAGAACGAGAGAGATTTGGTGTGTGGGACCTGGAGAGTCAAACATGAGCCCTCAGGCTTCTTGGGTAAGCACCTTAACCACAAAGGCATCTCTCTAGCCCTATTTATTTACTTATTTATTTTGGGGAGACAGTGAGATACACAGAGAGAAGCAGACACAGAGACAGAAGTAGACAAAGATACTTCGAGTGTGCCAGAGCCTCCTGCCATTTTGTACATTTGGCTTTTCCTGGTTCTTGGTGTTGCAGTCAGGTTCACGTTGCTGGTAGAAATCACCCAGCCAAGAGCAGCTTCTGGGAAACAGAGGTTTATTTTGGCTTACAGACTCGAGGGGAAGCTCCACAATGACAGGGGAAAATGATGGCAAGAGCAAAGGGTGGATATCACCCCCTGGCCAACATAAGGTGGACAATAGCAACAGGACAGTGTGCCAAACATTGGCTTGGGGACACTAGCTCTAACACCCATAAACCCACCCCCAACAATACACCGCCTCCAGGAGGTGTTAATTCCCAAATCTCCATCAGCTGGGGAACCTAGCATTCAGAACACCTAAGTTTATGTGGGACACCTGAATCAAACCACCACACTTGGGAATCGAACCTGGGCCATCAGGCTTTGGAAGCAAATGCCTTTAACTACTGAGCTGTCTCTCCATCCCTGGCACTTACATTTTTTTCTACTTCCTCTTCTGCCATGTTCTCTGAGCCTTGGCAGACCATCCTTATTTTGCTCATTGTTTGCAGTTTATTAAGACAAGGGGACATGTTGGGGATGAGGAGATAGCCCAGTGGTTAAAGGTTCTTGCTTGTAAAAACCTGTGGATCCAGGTTCAGTTCCCAGGAACCCACATAAGGAAAGACACACAAAGTGGTGAATGCATCTGGATTTTGTTTGCAGTGGCAGAAGGCCTCGGTTCATGCCTACTTACCTCCCCCTCAAATAAATAAATAAAATATTTTATTTTTAAAGAAAGGGGCATGTTGGTAGCTGGGTATAATGGTCACATCTATAATGCTGGTGTGTGTGCATGAGAGAGGTCACGGTGGGGAGATGGAGGCAGACAGATCTTGAGTTTCAGGTCAGCTTGGGGGTAAGTAGTGAGACCCTGTCTCAAACCAAACCAAACAAAAAAGAGGACAGCTGAGGGCGACTTGGTGGTTGGTGGAGTTGATGCTTCCAGCAGCATATACTTGCTCGTTGCTGTCGCTGCCGAGCATTGCCTGTTGGGAGTCTATTTCGAGCAGAGGGGTGTGAGGTGGAGATGCTGGAGCTTTTGGCTAAGGCTTCGCCCTCTTAGCATTTACCCGTGTCTTCTTTCCCGGTCTTTCCCAAGCTGCTGCGGTTCGTGAGCTCCTAGTCCTCCTCTTTTTCTCGCGGCCACTGCCCAGGCTTCCGTTTCCCATATGGGCCCATCTTGTAAAAATATTTTATTTAATGACAGAGAGAGGGAGAGGGAGAGAGAGAGAGAGAGAGAGAGAGAGAGAGAGAGAGAGAGAGAGAGAGAGAGGGAGGGAGGGAGAGGGAATGAATGGGTGCACCAGGGCCTCTAGACACTACAACCAAACTCCAGATCCATGTGCCATCTTGAGCATCTGGCTTACATGGGCCCTGGGGAATTGAACCTGAGTTCTTAGGCTTCACAGGCAAACACTTTGACTGCTAAGCCTTCTCACCAGCCCAGGACCCATCTTTTTTTTTTTTTTTTTTATCATGCACATTCCACATACACCCATTTCTCTTTCTCTTTCCATTTTGTTCAAGTTTCTTTGGGCTCATACATTTACAGGATCCAACACTGTGTTTTTTCAAGTTGAGAATAAGTGCTCTCTCCCCTTCCCTCCCCTCCCCTTCCCTCCCCTCCCCTCCCCTCCCCTCCCCTCCCCTCCCCTCCCCTCCTCTCCTCTCCTCTCCTGTCCCCTCCCCTCCCCTCCTCTCCTCTCCTCTTTTCTCCCCTCCTTCTGTACCATGTCTTCTCCCCTCTTCTCCTCTCCTCTCCCCTCCCTTTCTTTTTCCCTCCCTCCCTCCCTCTCCTTTTCCATTTCTCTCTTTCCCTATCTCTCAGAAAAGCAAACAAATTATTTTAAAAAGATACTACCTAAGGAAAATTAACCAGTCATGTCTCTCCCTGAAGCCATGACAAGCTAAGACAATGAGTTTGCGCTTGTTGAAATGAAGGAGGTGGTTCTCTTAAGCCAACCTGGCATGCAGTTCAATGGATTACAGAGCTCCAGAAACTTGACCTTGAACCAGTGTTTGTTTTGTACAAAAAACCCCCCTAAAAACCAAAAACAACAACAGCAAAATAAAACCCGTTGTACATGGGGTACTGTCTGTCCTCAGACAGCCGGGAGCCACATCCTGCAGTGAAGTGATGAACGTGACTCATCCTTATTAGAGAGAGTGTGTGTGTTCACACAGACTCACAGGCACTCCTCTGTCACAGTCGTGACTGTGGCTCTGCCCTTGTGGAGGACGGTCCTCCCCACCCCAGGCCACCCAGAATACCAGAATATCTTCAAAGACCTTGCCAGCTTGCATCCCAAAGTCCAGCCTGTGAGTATGGTTTCCCCAAAGCAAAGATCTGGAGAAGTCCTGTGTCCTGTCTGTCCTAACCACATACTGGAGCTGTCAGCGGAAGAGTGCTTTCCAGCGTCACAGGCTCCCCGTTCCCTTCTCACAGTTCCACAGAGTTTCTGCTTTGTGTGACTCCAGAATGCCTGTGTAGCATGCTTTCACAGTGGCTCTTTTATCTTTTTTTATTTTAAGGTTTATTTATTTATTTGAGAGAGAAGGAGGGAGAGGGAGAGATTTTAAGGTTTATTTATTTATTTGAGAGCAAAAAGGAGAGAAAGAGAGAGAGAGAGAGGGAGGGAGAGAGAATGCATGCCAAGGCCTCCAGCCACTGTAAACAAACTCCAGATGCATGGGTCCCCTTGTGCATCTGGCTTCCATGAGTCCTAGAGAATCGAACTGGGATCCTTTGGCTTTGCAGGCAAATGCCTTAGCTACTAAGCCATTTCTCCAGCCCCCTCTTTTGTCTTTTTATTTTGTTTTTTTGAAGTAGGGTCTCACTCTAGCTCAGGCTGACTTGGAATTCACTATATAGTCTCAGGGTGGCCTTGAACTCTCAGTGATCCTCCTACCTCCAGGGCGCTGGGATTAAAGGTGTGCACCACCTTGCCTGGCTCCTTTTTTGTCTTTTAAAAAAATATTTTATTGGGCTGGAGGGATGGCTTAGTGGTTAAGGCATTTGCCTGAAAAGCCAAAGGATCCCTGTTTGATTCTCCAGGACTGACGTAAGCTAGATGCACAAGTGGGCACATGCATCTAGAATTTGTTTGCAGTGGCTGGAGGCCCTGGCATGCCCATTCTCTCTCTCTCTCTGCCTCTTTCTCTCTCTCAAATAAATAAAATATAAAAATATTTTATTTGCTTATTTACTAGAGAGAGAGAGAGAGAGAGAGAGCGAGCAAGAGCACGGGCACTCCAGGGCCTCCAGTCAATGCAAATGAACTCCAGACGCATGCGCCACTGTGTGCATCTGGCCTATGTGGGTACTGGGGAATGGAACCTGGGTCCTTTGGCTCTGCAGGCAAACTCTTTAACTACTAAGCCATCCCCAGGCTGACCTGGAATTCACTATGTAGTCTTCAGCTGGCCTCGAACTCATTAGCCTCCCAAGTGCTGGGATTAAAGATGTGAGCCACCATGCCCAGCTCAATCTTTAATACTGGGTATCGGGTGGGGATGTGTGTGAACAACAGAACTTAATCTGAGCAGTTAGGCATCAGGGCTGGGGAGAGAGCTCAGTTGGTAAAGTGCTTATCTTGTAAGCTTGAGGAGCTGAGTTTGAACCCCAGAGCACACACACAAATGCTGCGCGTGAGTGCATTCACTGGGGGTGTGGGGACAGAAGGCTCCCTGGTGCTCACTGGATAGCCAGGCGAGCCAACGTGGTGAGCTCTAGGCCAACGAGAGACTCTGTCTCTAAAGCAAGGTGGGCTGAGTGGAGGGATGGTCTAGTGGTTAAGGTGCTTGCCTGAGAAGCCTAAGGACCCACGTTTGACTCTACAGGTCCCATGCAAGCCAGACACACAGTGATGCAAGTGTGCAAGGCGGCACATGCACATGGGGGGTTTACACACCTCTAGAGTTTGATTTCAATGGCTGAGGCCCTGGCACGGCACCAATTCTCTTTCTCACTTTCACATTAAAAAAAAAAACAAACAAAACCTGAGGTGGACAGCATTCCTCAGGTACAACATTTGAGTTTCTTTTCTGGCATCCACATGGATGTGGACACACACCCCCCTCCACACATTAAAAAACGTAAATGAGGGCTGGAGAGATGGCTCAGTGGTTGGGGCGCTTGCCTGCAAAGCCTAGGGACTTGGGTTCGACTCCCCAGTGCCCATGTAAAGCCAAATGCATACGGTAGTGTTTGCTTCTGGAGTTCATTTGCAGTGGCTGGTGACCCTGGTGTGCCCATTTTCTATCTCTCCCTCTCTCTGTCTCAAATCAATAAGTAAATGAAACAAAAATTAATTTACATACAATAAGCTGAGCACACCTTAAGTGTGTATGTAGGTGAGTCTTTACAAGTGTGTGCATCCATATGACCCCCCAGCAGATCAAGGTACGAAAGATTTCCACCAGCTCAGAAAACGCCCTTCCATCCCATTCCCCACTCTGCAGAGAATCGCGACTGTGACGTGTCACTAAAAATCAGTGGGGGGCTCTCATGCCTTGATTGACAGTACCTTGTTTGTTTATACTTTTTTTTCTCTCTGTCTTTTTTAAAAAATTTTTATTGGTGGGCTGGAGAGACTGCGTAGCGGTTAAGCGCTCGCCTGTGAAGCCTAAGGACCCCGGTTCGAGGCTCGGTTCCCCAGGTCCCACGTTAGCCAGATGCACAAGGGGGCGCATGCGTCTGGAGTTCGTTTGCAGAGGCTGGAAGCCCTGGCGCGCCCATTCTCTCTCTCTCTCTCCCTCTGTCTGTCTTTCTCTCTGTGTCTGTCGCTCTCAAATAAATAAATAAATAAATTAAAAAAAAATTTTATTGAGGTAGAGTTTCACTCTAGTTCAGGCTGACCTGGAACTCACTAGTAGTCTCAGGATGGCCTCGAACTCATGGCGATCCTCCTACCTCTGCCTCCCGAGTGCTGGGATTAAAGGCGTGCGCCACCATGCCCAGTTGTTTATACTTTTTTGTGCCCTGGTTTCTCTGACTTAGCCTCTTGTCTGTGAGAATCATCTGTGTGGTTGCCTGTGCCGGTGGCTCCTCCTGTTTTATTGAGGAGTATTTAGTCCTTGTAGAGCTTGGCACATTGTTTCAGTTCTTCTTTTATTAGTAGACATTTTTATTCTGGTTTTGGGTTATTTTGAGTAAAGCTATAGGGAACGTTTATGTACAAATCTTATTGTGGATGCACACCTTAAGTTTTGAAATTTATTTGTTAGCATGTGTATGCATGGGCGTGTGCACGTGTGTGTGTCTATGTATATGCATGCGTGTGTGTGTATATGTGTGTGTGTCTAGGTATATGTGTGGTTGTGTGTGTATGTGTGTCTAGGTATATGCAAGGGTGTGTGTGTGTGTGTGTGTGTGTGTGTGTGTCTAGACGTATTCATGGGTGTGTGCTTGTGTGTACACATGTGTGTCTATGTATATGCATGGGTTCCCCAAGGTTTCTTAGTCCTATAAAGAGTTGACCATTTGGTTTCACATTGGTGCCTGGCGAACTGAGTCTGGGCCAGCAGGCCTGGCAAGTGAGTGCCTATAACCACTGACCCTGCTCCTCAGCTCCTATTCTTTCATTTGTTTGTGATTTTTTAAAACATTTTTTTATGAGAGAAAGAGAGAGAATTGGCACACCTGAGCCTCTAGCCACTGCAGTTGAACTGCAGATGTGTGCGCCACCTTGTGCTCATATGTGACCTTGTGTGCCTGCGTACCTCATGCATCTGGCTTACATGGGCTCTGGAGAGTCAAACTTGGGTCGTTGGGCTTTGCAGGCAAGCGCCTTAATCTGTAAACCATTTCTCCAGCCTTAAACATTTTTTGAATTGACAGCTTCCATGACTATAAACAACACGCCATGATCGTAATCCCCTCCCACCACATCCTTCCTTTCCTCCCTCCCAAACCTCCTTCTCTATTAAATCTCTTCCTTCCAACTAGTCTCTCTTCTATTTTGATGCCATGGGGATTCTTTTTTTCTCTTTGTTGCTTTGTGGTTTTGGGACAGGGTGTTGCTATTGTAGCTCTGACTAGTCTGGAACATAACTAGATAGTCCAGGATGACCTTGAGCTGATAGCAATGCCCCTGCCCAGCCTCCTAAATGCTGGGATCATAGGTATGAACCGCCACACCTGGCTCTAAAGTGAATTAAACACAGGATGAAAAAGTGGCGTCAACAGATTTTCAGTTCGTCCATGTGGCAAAACTAAAATTCATGGCTGATGATAGGATTTCAAGACAGACTAAAGATGAGCCTTCTGCGCTGCCTGACCTCATTTGAACACGCTCGTCCACTGAGGCTCTGTGGAGGAATGAATTCACCCTGGTGCCTCGGGCTTGGTCATAAGGTTTCTTTTTTTTTTTTTTTTTTTTGTTTTTCGAGGTAGGGTCTCACTCTGGCTCAGGCTGACCTGGAATTCACTATGGAGTCTCAGGGTGGCCTCGAACTCACAGCGATCCTCCTACCTCTGCCTCCCGAGTGCTGGGATTAAAGGCGTGCGCCATCACGCCCGGCATAAGGTTTCTTAAAGGAAGGGAGGCTCCAAAGGGACCTCACTGTCACTGGAGACCCTCATGTGTGTGCACTGGGGGGGGGGGGGGACATCCTGAGTCTTCCTGTTGTCCCCACTCCGGCAATGGCTCGGACAGGGAAGGCAGCGCTGCCCTTGCGCCTGGTCGGTGCAGTTTCCGCTCAGCGGATCCTCTGCGCCCTCTCCACGCGCCCCAGCGCCGGTGAGGTCAGGGCCCGAGACGGACGGTGAAATCTCACCTGCCCGCTGCGAGCTACGCTCACCGTCCTCGAGAAGTGCAAAGCATAAATTGTCTCTGAACGCTGATAAACAGTGAGGAGGAGGGGAAAAAAAAAAAAAAGCCCTGACAAAATATTACAACTTAATTGTATTTCTCAGCTGGGCTCAGGAAACCTACTTTCTCCTCCGGCGAACACTGTTTACCGAGTCTCCCGGCCCCACAATAATTATTTCTTTAGCCCACGGCGGGCTGGCACCTTCGCCTGGGATGGGCTCTCCTGCCAGGGAAGCCGAACACAGCCTCGCAGGTGCCCCAGTTGCGGAGATTTGCCTTGTCAGGGCCACGTGGCTCACTGCCCCGGGAGGTGGCAAGAGGAACAGTCACCCCCACCTCCAACCCCCAGAGTAGGAGTTGTTGGGGCGGCAGTGGTTTTTCTGGTCACAGGTGTTTGCAATTTTAAATAAATGTGCAGCGTCAGGTCTGAGCAGCCCATCAGCTGAGACTCCTAATGAGGGCTGAGCAGGGAAATAAGATTGGTCCTCTCTGTGCGCTTGTCATTACGTTAGATGGACCCATCATATTCAAGCCTAACTATATATATAAAAAAAAAAAAACCCAACTTGGGACTTGGAATAACTGTTTGGTAGTGTGAGAAGTAAGCGGGGAGGCTACCTGTCAGAAATGTTGTGTGCTCCAAAAGTCCTTGTCCAGGGAAATTTGTGGCGGCTGCTGCCTTTTCCCGTGGAGAGGTATCTTTGTGCCTCCGGGGGCCTTTCAAAAGAATTGTACTTCAGGTATTCATCCAGAAAGAGGATCCAGGGCTGGAGAAATGGCTTAGCAGTTAAGGAGCTCACCTGTGAAGCCTAAGGATCCTGGTTCGATTCCCCAGATCCCAAGTAAGCCAACTGTACACGCTGGTGCCTGCGTCTGGAATTTGTTTGCAGTGGCTAGAGACCCTGGTGAGTCCAATCTTCCTCCCCCCACCTTTTCTCTAATAAATATATAAAATAAAAGCAAAAAAAAAAAAAAAAGGGTCTATAGCAGCACCCAGGGGTGAGCCAGAAGGCCCACCAAGGCCCACCTCGAGCTCTTGGGAAGGCCTGCTTCACCTAGAGTTTATTTGCTCTTGCCTCTTGTCTGTTCGCTCATTCGTCCACGTGGCGCCCTTGGCTTAAGTGTTTGAACACTTGGTCTTGATACAGGTCGTGGTATTGGCTTGGGAAATCTCATACCTTTGCGTGGTAGGGCCTAGCTAGAGGAAGAGAGTCTCTGAAGGACGGGCCTTGAGGCTGATAGCTCAGCCCCATTTCCTTCAGTCTCTCTGCCTTTTGATCTGCCCACACTATGTAGCCTTGGGGTGGCCTTGAACTCACAGCGATCCTCCCTTCTCTGCCTGTTTAATCCTTCCTCCTTATGTTGCTTCTTGCTGGTCACAACAGTGAGAAAAGTAACTCATCTAAGACGTTACTGTAAAGTTCCAGCCTCTGCTGAACTCCCTCCTTAACACCACTACACAAGTAACCACAGTTATGCCACATGCAGCAGAGCCCAGCAGCTCTTGGTCTCATGAACAGGAACACACACACTTGTCGCTTTGACCACTGAGTTCTGGGTGGATTGTGATACTGTGACAGATAAGTGAAACAGGTTACGATGGAAGAGTCTGGGCCATTGGGGCTTTCTTTGGGTAACAATTCCCAGTAGACACAGACACCTCCTACCTCCTAGATTCCTCTGCCTAGGCTTGCTTTCTTTTTTAAAATTTTTGTATACTCTGGTTTCTCTTCAGATCGTATAAATCTTTTGCCTTTTAAACTTTTTGTTTATTTTTATTTATTTGAGAACAACAGACAAAGAGAGAAAGAAGCCAATAGATAGAGAGAGAATGGGTGTGTCAGGGCCTCCAGCCACTGCAATCGAACTCTAGACGCGTGCACCACCTTGTGCATCTGGCTTACGTGGGTCCTGGGGAATCAAGCCTTGAACTTAGGTCCTTAGGCTTCACAGGCAAGCACTTAACTGGTAAGCCATCTCTCCAGCCCTGCCTAGACTTTTTTAATGAGAGAGAGAGAGAGAGAGAGAGAGAGAGAGAGAGAGAAAGAATTGGCACTCCAGGGCCTCCAGCCGTTGCAACTGAACGCCAGGCGTGTGTGGCACTTAGCGCTTGTACTTGCATCACCTTGTGCGTCTGGCTTTTGTAGGATATGAAGAGTCAAACATGGGTCCTTAGGTGTCACAGGCAAATGCCTTAAATGCTAGGCTATCTCTCCAGCCATAAATTTTTAAGTAATTATCTTTATTATTATGAACTTTATGGTATGAACAAGTTGCATATTGGGGGCTGGAAAGATGGCTAAATGGCTAAGGTATTTGCCTGAAAAGCCTAAAGACCCAGGTTCAATTCCTCAGTATCTATGTAAAGCCAGAATGCACATGGTGGTGCATGTGTCTGGAGTTGCAGTAGCTGGAGGCCCTGACACACCCATCTGGTCTCTTTCTCTCTCTCTATCTGCCTTTATCTCTCTCTCAAATAAATAAATAAAATGTTGCATATTAGTCATATTCCCATCAGGTTATACTCTTTATTTTTTTATTTATTTGAGAGAGAGAGAGAGAGAGAGAGAGAGATTGAGAGAGAGAGAGAGAGAGAGAGGTTGAGAGGGACAAGAGAGGCAGAAAGAGAGGGAATGGATATGCCAGGGCCTCCAGCCACTGCAAATGAACTCCAGACATATGTGCCACCTTGTGCATCTGGCTTACTTGGGTCCTGGGGAATTGAACCTGTGTCCTTTGGCTTTGCAGGCAGACGCCTTAACTGCCAAGCCATCTCCCCAGCCTGGGTTATGCCTCTCTCCCACCCCCATTCTGCTTAGGGCCCTCGGTACAGTCATGAATGTACCAATCAGCCTCAGTGCAGGGGACAGTGTCTCAGGATACACCTTCCCACCCTGTGGCTCTTAACAATCTTTCTGTCCCCTGTTCTGCAATGTTCTCTGAGCCTTGGTGAAATGTTATAAGTCTTCGTTACTGTTGAGCTCTCTGCTTCCTCTGAGTCTCTGCTTTGACGAGGTTTGAGTCTTCCCGGTATCTACCAGCAGCTCCATGGAGAGGGTCGTCAGGACAGCGCTGGAGTTTGAGCCGCCGCTTCCTCTCCTGGGTCTCCTGGTCCCTGGTAGGCGTGATACAGATGACTCTTCTCAGGCTGACCTGGGTGTTTCTTTCTCTCCCTCTCATTTATTCTGCTTTCTTCTATTCCATTACGGAAGGCAGTCTGTCCCAGGCATTCAAGAGTCGTTAGAGGGTGGTGACCAATGGTCCTTTCATTCCCGAGTCTCCTGTAATCTTTCCCTTCATCACCCATGCGTGGTTATATCTGAGTCTGAATTTCCTCTCTTCTTGCTTTTGCCTGTTCTATAGCCAAGGATCCCCTAAGGATTCAGAGGTTTCTAAATATGCACCATTGCCCCCCCTCCCCCGCATCCTTTTGTTCTCTGTCCTAACACTGGAACGAAATTAGGTCTCTTTATCTTTTTTTTTTTTTTTTTTTAAAGTGAACAGGTTTAGCCATTGTTAGCTGGGCTGAAAATGCTATTTGTGAACCATTGTCAACCAAGGCCTGGGAGCAACGCTGACAGCTCCTTCATTATGCACCATTAATGATGTACACACCGCAGTTGAGGAACCTTGTGAGTCCATTTCTCTGCTTTAATTCTGTGCTGTGTTGTAGGCTACGTTAATGAGTACAGAATTCTCAAAGGTCATAATCTGAATACATTTCCCTTTCTTCTTTTTAGGGCAATGGGGATAGGATTCAAAACACTTAAAATGAAATTTACTTCATTTGGCTAACAATGTCCTCGACTGCACTAATTACACTGAGATATGTATTCATCTGCCGGTCATTTGGACAGATCTGAGCGAGCCTGATTTCTTATAAGACCCATGTCTCTAAACTCTCTTTCTCTCTAGCTCTCTCTCTGTGTGTGTTAGTTGCTTCTTCCATTGATTATGAGAAATAACTGAGGGGGGGAAAAAAGTCCACCCAAACCCTTACAATATGGAAAGTGCAAATCTAGCAAAACCAGCATTGAATTTTCCAGGGAGTCATTTATCATCCTTAGAAAGTTCTAGTTCTCTACAAATACAAGAGAGAAAGGAGTGGTAATTGCTCTACTCAGCTAATTGACAGAACTGTGTCAGGAAAAGGAGGCATTTCAGCGCTGCCTCTGACGATGACATTTGAAGGTTGTTCCCATTCTCTCTGCTCTGCTAAATTAGGTAATCATTATTTCCCTGTGAATCTTATTAATCTAATGGTTGCTTCTCCCACAAGACCCTCAGTGAGATTCAAGATTCAGATAGAAATGTGAAAATGAAATGCCGAAGGTCAGAACCCAGTTTGGTCAGCTGAGTTGCACTCCCTAGTTTTGTGGTTCTGTTCATAAATCAGAGAGGAGAAGAGGGAATAAGTTTAAATAGTAGTCAGGGGAATTCAAGTCATCTGTTAAGAAGGACCTTTTCATTATTTGAAGGGAACTCAGAAGGTTTGACATGTCTGCTGTGGATTAAAAAAAAAAAAGTGTGTGTGTGTGTTTTGTGTATATGTTTGCCTTGACATGTGCCATGGTCAGGGGACAACCTCAAGGTGCTGGTGCCTGCCTTCCATCGTGTTTGAGACAGAGCCTCTCTTGTTGTGAGCTCCAGGATTCTTTCGACTCTGCCCTCCCATCTATTGGAATGATAGACATGTGACCCACTTGTGTCTGGCTTTCCATAGATGCTGGGGTTTGAACTCCAGTTATCAGGCTTGCAGAGCAAGGGCCTTTAACCCTGAGCTGTCTCCCAGCTCTTCTGCTGTGGATTTTTTTTTTTTTTTTGAGAGAGAGAGAGAGAGAGAGAGAGAGAGAGCGCGAGCGAGAGCGAGCGAGCGCGCGGGCGCCTCAGACACTGAAATCAACCTCTAGACACTTGTGCCACCTAGTGGACATGTGTGACCTTGCGCTTGCCTCACCTGTGTGTCTGACTATCGTGGCACCTGGAGAGCCAAACATGGGTCTTTAGGCTGTGCAGACAAGCTCCTTAACTGCTAAGCCATCTCTCCAGCCCTGCTGCGATTTTTGAGAACAGGAGTGGAAGCCAACAAGTTGGAAAAGCCAGAATAATGGTTTTAAAAATATTTTTAAAATGTATTTATTTATTTATGAGAGAGACAGAAAGAGGCAGACAGAGAGAGTAAATGTGGGAAGGCCAGGGCTTCTGACCACTTGCAAATGAACTCCAGAAGCACATAGTTTGTTCACCGGGCTTTATGTGGGTACTGGGCAACTGAACCTGGGCTGTCTGGCTTAGAAAGTAAGTATTACTGAGCTGTCTCTCCCGCCATCCCCTACCCCCAAAATAGTGGTTTTTAAGCCACTTCTCTTTTCAGGTGGCTTTTCCATAGCTACTTTAAGCTCCACTAATGTTGCAGTCAGGTTCGCATTGCTGGTAGAAATCACCCAACCAAGAGCAGCTTGTGGGAAAAAGAGGTTTAGTTTGGCTTACAGGCTCGAGGGGGAAGCTCCATGATGGCAGGGGAAAATGATGACATGAGCAGAGGGTGGACATCACCCCCTAGCCAACATAAGGTGGACAATAGCAACAGGAGAGAGTGCCAAACACTGGCATGGGGAAACTGGCTATACCACCCATAAGCCCTCCCCCAACAATACACTGCCTCCAGGAGGTGTTAATTCCCAAATCTCCAGCTGGGAACCTAGCATTCAGAACGTTATAAGTTTATGGGGGACACCTGAATCAAACCACCACAACTAACATTTAAGGTCAGTGACAAACTCCACTTTTTACTTTTGTTGTAAGAAAGACAAGTCTTAATCAAATAGAAAACTTATAGCTTGGAAGGTCATAGACCCCAGGGGGAAGCTCTCATTTTCCTTTGTCATATGCCCCTCAAAAATCCTTCTAAGTGGGCTGGAAATATTGCTCAGTGGTTAAAGGGGCTTGCTTACAAAGCCTTATGGCCAAAGTTTGATTGCCCAGTACCCATGTCAAGCCAGGTGCACAATGGGATGCATGTCTGGAGTCTTTTTGCAAGGACAGGAGGCCCTGGCACACCCATCCTCTCCCTTACCCCTCTCTGTCAAAGAAATATATATATTCTTGCCTTTTCAAGGTAGGGTCTTGCTCTAGTTCAGGCTGACCTGGAATTCATTATGGAGTCTCAGGGTGACCTCGAACTCACGGTGATCCTCCTACCTTGGCCTCCCGAGTGCTGGGACTAAAGGCGTGTGCCACCTCGCCCAGCTCAAATAAATATTTTTTAAAAGAAGGCTTCTTTAAAAAAAATTTTTTTTTGTTCATTTTTATCTATTTATTTGAAAATGCCAGAGAGAAAGGGGGAGAAAGACAGATAGAGAGACAATGGGCACACCAGGGCCTCCAGCCACTGCAAACGAACTCCAGACGCATGCGCCCCCTTGTGCATCTGGCTAACGTGGGTCCTGGGGAATCTAGCCTTGAACTGGGGTCCTTAGGCTTCACAGGCAAGCCCCCAACCGCTAAGCCATCTCTCCAGCCCAAAAGAAGACTTCTTTTAAGTGTATATGCTCAAGACTTTTGATTAATGCCTACTTCACTTTGGTTACAGAGCCTTTTTTTTTTTTTTTTAAAACAAATGGTGGCAAATACTGAGGAGACCCAGGACTCATCAAAAATGATAAGAAAGCCAGGCGTGGTGGTGCACGCCTTTAATCCCAACACTCGGGAGGCAGAGGTAGGAGGATCGCTGTGAGTTCGAGGCCACCCTGAGAATACAGAGTGAATTCCAGGTCAGCCTGGGCTAGAGCGAGACTACCTCAAAAGACAAAAAGGAAGACATCAGGAGACGCAAACCTCAACAAAGCCGAACATAGAGCTCAGCACCAGAGAAGTTTCCTACCACGCCCCCCAAGGCTCGGAACATTGCCGAAGGAGCGTGAGGGCCACAGGAAGCGGAGCTGTACTACGGGGGTCGTCCTCCAGCAGGCACTAACGAGTGCGTTCACCGTCCCACAGTAGTCCCCAGTACCCTCAAGACAGGCGCGGTTATGAGCCCATCAGCCTTTTATTTATTTATTTATTTGAGAGCGACAGACACAGAGAGAAAGACAGATAGAGGGAGAGAGAGAGAATGGGCGCGCCAGGGCTTCCAGCCTCTGCAAACGAACTCCAGACGCGTGCGCCCCCTTGTGCATCTGGCTAACGTGGGACCTGGGGAACCGAGCCTCGAACCGGGGTCCTTAGGCTTCACAGGCAAGTGCTTAACCGCTACGCCATCTCTCCAGCCCCCCATCAACCTTTTTTAAAAGAAATATTTTTATTTAAATTTATCTGAGAGAGAGAGAGAGAAGGAGAGATACAGAAAGGGGGGGGGGAGAGAGAGAGAGAGAGAGAGAGAGAGAGAGAGAGAGAAAGGGCCCACCAGGGTCTCCAGCCACTGCAAAGGAACTCCAGATGCACGTGCCCCTTTGTGCATCTGGCTTACGTGGGTCCTGGGGAGTCGAACCTAGGTCCTTTGGCTCTGTAGGCAAACGCCTTAACCGCTAAGCCATCTCTCCAGCCCCAAGGCAGTTTGTTGACGAAGCCAGCACTTCCTCAGCTGACAGGAGTGACAGACACCCTCAACGGCACTTGGGAAATAGCTGTGTGCCTTGTGACAGTCAGGGCAGCCTGTGTGGGGAGCCTGGCTGGTGGGGGCTGCGTCGGTCTGTGCGCGATACTCTAATGGAGAGCCACAGATGACGCAGGCGAGGGTGGGCAGGACGCACTGGGACGCAGAGGCTGAGAAGTCCAAACTTGAGGGGGTGATACGGTACCTGCTGCAGGAGAGGGGTGGAGACACAAGACCAGGCTCGTATTAGTCCGGGTTCTCTGGAGGAACACAACCCCTAGAATGAATTATATTAAAAAGGGAAGTTATTGGATTAGCTTATGGTAGTCCAATAGCAGTTGCAGGCCAGAGAATCAAGGAACCCGGTGGCTGCTCAGTCCACGTGGTCAGCTGGGGTTTGATCCACGAGGGTCTTCGCTTGACACTGGTCTTCAGTCCGTGCTGGTCTTCGGTCCACGCTGGGAGGCAGTGAGCAGCTCTGGCAGCCAAGTGGAAGAAGAAAGGGGTTCTTTCCCCCCAGAGCTTCCTTATGTAAAGTCCCCCTTTGAGAGGGGCGCCCGCTCTAGGGGAAGGGCTCACTCTGGGGGAAGGACTTCCTCCTTCAGTGAATCCTTCCTGGAATTACTAAACAGATCAAATTGACATCACCTTAACTATCACAGGGCTGAATCATTCTTTAATCAGGAACCTACCCTCACGATCATGCCAGTCCTAAGGGCAGAGCCTTCATGGGAGAATCACCTCTTAAAAGTCCCATCTCCTATACTGGTAGTTAATTCCAGCCTGAATTTGGGGGGGAGATAAGCATTCAAACTATAGCAGTGCATATTACAGTCTATGTTTGACCTTGGGCAAGACTTCTTCCATCTACCTTGAAGATCTTTCTGCCCAGAAATACCCCCAAATTCTCCCTGACCTCACATCCCTATCCTCTCTCCTCCTCGCTACCTTGTCAGTGATCCCCAAGGTGGCCTCAGGAAGGGCAGGTCGCACCTTCCACTGGGACGGAGAGACTTGATAAATGCATCTTGGGACATTTCCAGCTTCCTGCTCCTTCTGTCTTCTCCAAGTCCACCTGAACAAATAGGAGTTGAAAGAAGACCTCTGTAGATTCGAAACAAAATCTAGAATATATTGCTTAAAAGTAAATGACCCTTGAGCTGGGGAGATGGCTTAGTGGCTAAGGCACTTGCCTGCAAAGCCAAAGGACCTCGGTTCGATCCTCCAGGACCCACATAAGCCACATGTACAAGGTGGCATATGCGTCTGGAGTTTGTTTGCAGTGGCTGGGGGCCACACACATTCTCTCCTTCTCTCTCTCTGTAAATAAATAAATAAAAATGTCAGAAAACAAAAATGACCTATGGTGACACATGCCTGTAATCCCAGAAACCAGGAGGTTGAGATGGGAGAATTGCAAGTGTGAGGCCAGCCTAGACCCCATCTCAATAGAAAGCCCCCAAAACAAACAAACAAAGAAAACCAAACAAAAATGGCATAGGACCTGAATTGACCTTTTAGACCTTTTCAGTTTTTATTTGGGCTAGTGACTCTGCAAACTAAGTATTTATTTTAGTAATCATTTTGATCAATTCAGTAAACAATATTTAATATTTAACATAAAAACTTTTATAAAAGTAGGTCTAGCTCCCCCAGTCCTGCACCTAGGGAGATAAAAATTTCATGTTTTCCTCTGGCATGCTAGTCAACATCAGATCTTGAATCAATGGACAGATACCAGAGTCTCTGGTTCCCACTGCTAGGTGAGGGATCTTTGACAGTGTCCTTGTCGAGAAAGGAGGTCGAGCGATTCACGTTTTCATGAAACAAAGCAGCAAATTGTGTGAGAGCTTTCTTCATTCCGTTGTAGGGTAGAATTAAGTCATTTTTTTCTCCCCTGTTCATGAGATGTTTTCCTTTGTAACTTCAATCACCACAGCAAAGCTCAATAAATGACATAAAAATATTCACCATTTGAAAAAAAAAAAAGATCACTTAGAAACAAACATTCATTAGTTGATCTGTTCCAAGAAGACAGATTTAACTGTTTATGTCCTTTTTTCCCCCCTTTTCATCCTCCCTGAAATTGCTACTGTCACTGTGTCCCTTGGGGTGGGTTCCATGTTTGGTGACAACCCATGGCCTTCTAAAGCCGTCATGACAGCGGGTCAGGCTGAGCATCTGGGTGGTGGCACCTGTTTCTCTGGGCTTGGTTCAGTTTCATGGTCTTGCTCTTCTCCTGAGCTGGGGGATGTCTACAGGGTAGAAGCAAAAAGTGGAGGAAAAACTGTTGATCTCAGCCACAATCCCCACACCAGGCTTGCACGTAGCGCTGACTTTCATGTGGAGGAACAGTGCCCATCTTGTGCCAAGTAGGCACGGGGTGAGTCTCTTGTGGTCAGTTACGTGTGGTCGCTGTAAAAGGAATGCATCAAGTTTCATCTCTGTGCTTAGTTTTGGTAGCATATGACTCATTTTCATAGCTCTACAACTAAAATGTGGTAGTTAAGACGGTATAAAGTGATATTTATAGGGTAATTTTGAGTAAGCTTGTCATAATTTTCTTTCCTGAGTAAGTCTGTGTGTCCTTTGTTGTAACTAATTACACTGACAGCTTTTCAGAGGGAGTGGTAGGCTAGAGGTTATCTAAATATGAAGCCAAAGGTTTGACATCAGCTAGGAGTGAATGATTTTTATTTCCTAACATATATTTTAATGTAACATAAACTTACTGGCTTATTTTTTTCCCCCCTGAACACTATCATTTTTATTTCATTTTTTCTTTTTAGTTTTGTCGTTGAGGCAGAAAGAAAATTGCAACAGTCTCCCTTTCCCCTGTCTAGGCACTGAGTAGCCTTACACAGGATGCTTCAGTTGAAATGATGGGGCTTAGCTTTCCTATGTGTGGGTTCTACCTCAAGCAACACACACACACACACACACACACACACACACACACACACACACACCCTACCACCACCAACAACACCACCATCACCATCACCAATTCAAACAAGGGCCCACTATTCATTTACCCCTGGCTGGGTGCTCTACAGCTGGAGGTGTCTCTCAGGTTAGGAATTCAGCGGAGCTTCTCCAGTGACTTGGAAAAACTTGGCGTTTTCCATGCCACTCCAGGGACCTCCATTAACTCAACACACTAAAAATAACATTGCGGAACTGCTGAGCGGGTGAGACAGACCGTAAGGCCTGGAGAAGGCTAAATATTACTCACATTGATCAGAACAGCGGGCCCTGCTCCTGAGCTGCCTGCTGCTTGACCCTGAAGCTCATTAAGAATGTTTGTCTATCTGGGGCTTGAGAGGCAGGAGCACCGTGGGCCTGGGGGCTTTGGAAGGGAGAATGATGCTGCTAGCCACGGAGATCTTTTTCTTACCAACCCAGAGCTCCTTTCTCTTTCAGAATAAACGCAGCTCTTGTGTGAACCTGGGCTGCACCTGTCTTTCCCTGCAAGCCTTCTTCACTGACAATAAAGCCTGCTTCTACCTTGACTCTGATGGTGCAAATCTCTTCTTGCCAGAGTGTCCTGGTTCCCCTTAAATCAAGTCCTGGCTCCACAACATGTTAGCTGTGCTGTGTTGGGTCAGTTACCCAACCTTCTCCAGCCTCAGTTTCCTCATTGATAAAACAATAATATTAACTGAAATGAACACCTTTCGACAGGGTGGTTGTGAATTCAGGTGGGATAGAGTTAAAATCATTTAGGGAAATGGAAAAAAAGTCCTAGTTAGCATTCTCTAAATATCTGCAGTATTGAGTTTAGCCAAATGAAAATTTGTGCTATAAAATGGTCATTTCATATATTTTAGCTAGTATGTTAACATGAGATTTTTTTTTTAAAAAATTTTATTTTATTTTATTTATTTGAGAGAGACAAAGAGAAAGAGGCAGATGGATGGAGAGAGAGAATGGGTGCACCAGGGCCTCCAGCCAGTGCAAACAAACTCCAGATTGCGTGCAACACTTTGTGCATCTGGCTTATGTGGGTCTGGGGGAATCAAACCTGGGTCCTTTGGCTTTGCAGGCAAGAGCCTTAGCCACTCAGCCATATCTCCAGCTCCAACATGAGATTTTTTTTTTGTACCCAGATGGGTTCTTTTTAAAAACTTTTTTTGGACAGCATTCTTATATTTACATAGTGTATTTTGATCATAGTCCTCTTCTATCACCTTATTTTCTGTCCGTTCCACTGAACCCCTTCTTCCCAATGAATCCAATCTTCTATTTTGATGTCCTTTTTTATTTTTTGTTTTGCCCTCCTCCATCATACATGATGGCAGTTGATGGATCTAATATTGTTTAGGCCTTGCGCAGGAAAAGACAGCTGCTCTGAGTTTATGAATGCAACAGCCACTTCATGTCCGGAAGACAGTGTTCCAAAGCACTATTCCCCATAGTGTGGCTCTTACATTCTTTCCATCCCCTAACATGAGGTCTTGGGGAAAGTCTTTCCTCACCTCTATGGAGTAAACCTGTGAGATGACAGATAACCTTCTTTTAACACCTGGGGAAATATAGGCTTCAAAGGTTACTGGTACCAAGTTATATGAAGCTCCATGAGTGAAGACATTGTCTGGTTGCTCAGCCTGTGTGTTCTTGCCCTTGGCTATAAGGATCTAAGCTGCCACTGAGAGGCTGGGGGTGGGGGCGGGAGATTGCAGCTGAACGTAACTTTCTCCAAGAGCTCAGCATGCTTGTGGAGCATGAGCTGGTGCTGGCTCACCTGCAGTGGCCCATTCTGCAGCTTTGTGCTCCCTGGCTGAGCTCTGGGTGCTCTTACTAGGGCTGTTTGTCCCTCACAATCCCCGGTGCTCCCATCTCCGGGTGAGTGGAAATCCGAGGACCTTCCCTCTGCTGAGGGGCTCAGCTGGACCGGTCAGTGTGCCCGCTCTGGGTTTGCCTTTGGCCCAGGTGTACTGGCCCAACATCAGTTAACGCTCGAGGCTCGATCGTCTTTCACTGTGAGCTGTCCTATGCAACAGAGTATTTACGAGTGACTGTGGCATCTGTCCAAAAGATGCCAGTTGTGACGGTCCCAAGTCCCTTGAGACATGTGGTCAAGTTAGAGGGATAAAAGTCTCTTTGAAGGATAGAGATATGGCTTGGCAGTTAAGGTGTTTGCCTCCAAAGCCTAAGGACCTGGGTTTGATTCCCATGTAAGCCAGATGCATAAGAGGGGGTGCATGTGTTTGGAGTTGGTTTGCAGTGGCTGCAGGTCCTGGCCCATTCCTTCTTTCTCTCTCTCTGCCTCCCTTTCTTTCTCAAAATTAAATAAAGAAACAAAGATTAAAAAAAACAAAACAAACTCTGCTTTGATTGAAACTACTTGTCCAAGAGCAGACTGATAATTGGGCTGGAGTGATGGTTAAGGCACTTGCCTGTAAAGTCAAAGGCTCTTGGTTTGATTCTCCAGGACCTATAGTAAGCCAGATGCACAAGAGGGGGCCGCATGCATCTGGAGTTCATTTGCAGTAGCCAGAGGCCCTGGTGTGCCCATTCTCTCCATCTTTCTCTCAAATAAATAAATAAATAAAATTAAAATATTTTTAAAAAAGAGTGGAATGATGGTCCTGGCTATGCTGAAATATTAAGGATATTAGC
The DNA here is from genome assembly GCF_020740685.1 of Jaculus jaculus. NCBI lineage: Eukaryota > Metazoa > Chordata > Mammalia > Rodentia > Dipodidae > Jaculus > Jaculus jaculus. The sequence goes on from NC_059118.1 coordinate 12,325,243, forward strand.
CAAAATGATATCTCTCAACAGGGTACTTGCAAATTCAGGTGGGATCGAGTTGAAACCATGTAGGGAAATGGAAATAGCTCTAGTTAGCATTCTCTAAATATTTTAGCATTGTGTTTAGCTGAATAAAAATGTGTGCTATAAAATGGTGCTTTCATATGGTGTAGCCTAGTATATTAACCTGAGAATTTTTTTTTTAAATTGTTGTTCAGAGTAGAGTTTTACTCTAGCCTAGGCTGACTTGGAACTCACTCTGTAGTCCAGGCTGCCCTCAAACTCATGGCAATCCTCCTACCTCAGCCTCCCAAGTGATGTGATTAAAGGTATGTGCCACCACATCTAGCTGCTTGAATTTTTAAAAAATAATTTTTATATGTTTTATTTATTTATTAGAGAGAGAGAGAGAGAGAGAGAGAGAGAGAGAGAGAGAGAGAGAGAGAGAGTCAGAAAGGGAGAATGGGCACACCAGGGCCTCTAGCCACTGCAAACAAACTCCAGACACATGTATCACTTTGTGCCTCTGGCTTTATGTGGGTACTGGAGAATGAACTGAACTTGGATCCTGAGGCTTTACAGGCACACCTTAACCACTGAGAAATCTCTCCAGCCTTGAATTTTTTTTTTTTACCCAGATGCACTTTAATGGCTTTTGAATTTCCAATGTGCATCCATGTACATAATGTATTTTATTTTATTTTTTTTGAGGTAGGGTCTCTCTCTAGCCCAGGCTGACCTGGCACTCACTCTGTAGTCCCAGGCTAGTCTTGAACTCACAGCAATCCTGCTTCCTCTGCCCCGTCAGTGCTGGAATTAAAGGCGTGTGCCACCACGCCCAGCTTTCTATTTCTCACTACCTTTCTTCTTTTGTTCTCCCTCTGCTAGCTCTCTTCCACTGGACCCCTTCTTGATGGTGACATATTTTAGGATTATCAGCTTTGTCAGCTGAGCGTCAAGACACCGGAAGGCATTACTTTCTCTCATCTGCCCCTGCAAAGTGGTGATGCCTTGATGCAATTTTGTTGTTGTTGTTGACACGGGGTCTAGCTACTTAGCCCACATTGACCTTGAACTTGAGATCCTCCTGTATCAGCCTCCTAAATTATGGGAGTATAGGTGTATACCACTACCCTGGGTATAGATGAGTCCTGTTTTCAGGATATTATTTGCCAGTTACAAATGTGAGGGGAGGTGTGTAGTTGCCTAGGCCCTTAGGGGGAAAAGCAATCTTACCAAAGACCAGGTTCACTCAATTTCCTGACAAAACATCTGTCTTCTTGTTTTCCTAGTTAATTATGGATTTTTCATGAGCTCACTCAGCTAATCAAATTTAATGACACTAGATCCAAATCACATCATTGTTATTTTTCAAGGCTACATTGGAACCGTGCCGCATTAACCCGCCGGCAGCCTGGAGACAACCGCAGTCACTCAAACGCTGGGGAAGCAAGGCTTTTATTAGCAGCGCAAACAGCCCTTTCATAACATGTCACCACGGAGATTAGGAAGACGAAATAAAAGCAACAGAAAAGGGAAATTTTCCACAAAGAACATTTTAGGAGGTTTATTACAAAGCAGAAACTTTATTGCAGGACGGGCAATGAGACATGTGTCCTATATTTGCTTCTAGTTCTAATGAAACTTTTGGCTTCTTGGAGAGACACTGCAACAGATCCTCATAAGGCTGGGGCTGCCTCTTCATTTCCATGTCACTAGCGACAACTTGATGCAGCAATTTCCCAGACAGTTTGGCTGTGACCTACCTTAGATCTTGACATTGTGATTTTTCTCCTGCTCCCTCCCTCCCTCCCTCCCTCCCTCTCTCTCTCTCTCTCTCTCTCTCTCTCTCTCTCTCTCTCTCTCTCTTTCTCTCTTTGTCTCCAGGGATGCCTAGTGGGGACCAGACACAGTTGGTACTCTTTCTGCTGCCTCCTGACCATATGCCTCAGATCAGTGAAAAATATTGTGTGTTCAGTAACAAGTTGGATTCGTTGCCCTAGGACTTTACATTGCCTGGAGAAAAATTCATGGCTCTCTCTTTTTAAAAATTTATTGTTTGAGTCACAAGCCAATGTGTCTTTCTTTCTATTTTGTGTTTTTTAATTTTTCTCTTTCTGATGTGTATGTGGGGCACATAGGGAGAGACTTACAAATTTTTATTTTTAATTTATTTGCAAGAGAGAAAGGTGAGAGAATGAGCATGCCAAGGCATCCTGCCCCTGCAAATGAACTTCAGACACATGAACTACTCTGTGCATCTGGCTTCCCATAGGTACTGGGGAATTGAACCCAGGCCATCAGGCTTTGTAAACAAGTGACTTAACCATTGAGCCATCTCTCCATCCTGGGAAAGATCTTTTTTTTTTTTGAGGTAGGGTCTCACTCTAGCTTAGGCTGACCTGGAATTCACTATCTAGTCTCAGAGTGGCCTCGAACTCAAGGTGATCCTCCTACCTCTGCCTCCTGAGAGCTGGGATTAAAGGCGTGCACCACCACACCCAGAGAAAGACATTTAAATAAGCAATGAAAATAATCTTTTTGATTCTACTGCTGAAAGGTCCTGTTAGATCTTTGTGTTGCTTAGACATACCAACTGGGGTGAGCACACCTCATATTTCAATCACTGTTCTTAGGGCATCTGCAGTTCATTTTGGAGCCCTTGCTGTGATCTGAATGTTTCCACCCAAACTCATATTGAGATTTAATCCCCACTGTGAGGTTTAAGAGGTGGCACCTTTAAGAAGTGATTGTGTCAAGAGAAATCTACTCTCATGGAATGACCTAATCCATTAGTGCATAATAGGTTAGCTTAAATTTTTTTTTTTCTGGACTGGAGAGATGGCTCAGCACTTAAGGTGCTTGCCTGTGAAGCTTAAGAACCCAGATTTGATTCCCCAGTACCCACATAAGCCAGATGTACAGGGTGGCACATGTGTCTGGAGTTTGTTTGCAGCTTTTGGAGGCCCTGGTGTGCCTGTTCGTTCTCTCTTTGTCCCTCTTTCTCTCTCTCAAATAAATAAAATATTAATTTTTTTCTTTAAATATTTACTTGAGAAAAAGAGAGAGAAAGAGAATGGGTGCACCAGGACTCTCTGCCACTACAAACAAACTCCAAATGCATGCACCACTTTGCGCATCTAGCGTTACATGGGTACTCGGGAATTGAACTAGAGCATTGCAAGCAAGTACCTTCAACCACTGAGCTATTGCTCCAGCCTCTTGACATTTTCTTTGTGCATGTGTATTTTATGTTTAGTGGTGTGTGTGTGTGTGTGTGTGTGTGTGTGTGTGTGTGTGTGTGGTGGTGCAGATGTGTGGGCCCTGTGGTTGTGGGTGCAGAGGCCAGAGGAGTGTTGGGTGTCTCTCTTGCATCCCACTGATCTGAGTTTTTCCATGAAACGATCTCTGATTCTGGAGCTTGGTGTTTTTATGGGCCCCACAGTATCTCCCATCGCTGGTCCACACAGGACTGGGATTACAGATGTGTGCAGCTATACCAACCTCTTTATGTGGGTGTCAGGTAATCAAACTTGGGCTGTCTCAGACCCTCTCAGCCCTCATACTTGTGTGGAAAGTGCATTTAAATATTTTTTTTTATTATTTATTTATTTATTTATTTGAGAGTGACAGAGAAAGAGAAAGAGAGAGAGAGAGAGAGAGACAGAGAGAGAGAGAGAGAGAGAGAATGGGCGTGCCAGGGCTTCCAGCCACTGCAAACGAACTCCAGACCCATGTGCCCCCTTGTGCATCTGGCTAATGTGGGTCCTGGGGAACCGAGCCTAGAACCGGGGTCCTTAGGCTTCACAAGCAAGAGCTTAACCGCTAAGCCATCTCTCCAGCCCTGGAAAGTGCTTTTAACCACTGAGCCCTATCTAAAACCCTAATGGGCTATCATGATAGTAGATATGCTACAAAAGACAATTTGTCTCTGCCTCCGGCATGGACCCCTTTTACTGAGTGATGCCCTCCCAAACCTCAGAATCTGCAGAGATCTCACCAGTAAGAAAGCCCTCAGCAGGTAGAACATCTTGACTTTGGACTCCTCACAGCCTCTGGAACTCTGAGACAAATAAATGTTTATTCTTTATAAATCTCCTGCTGTCTCATATTCAGAGCAACAGAAAATGAACTAACATGGGCCTAAAATTGCTTTTCAGACTATTGTTTTAAACTTTAAAAAAAAATTGAAACTTGTTTGTTCTTTTGTTAAAAAATATTTTATTTATTCATTTATGAGAGAGAGATAGAGATAGAGAGATGCAGATAGAGAGAAAGAGAGAATGGGTGCACCAGGGCCTTTAGCTACTTTAGCTACTATCTTTAGCTACTGCAAATGAACTCCAGATGCATGTGCTCCCCTGTGTATCTGGCTTACGTGGATCCTGGGGAATCGAACCGGGATCCTTAGGCTTCACAGGCAAACGCCTTAACCACTAAGCCATTTCACCAGCCCTGTTTTAAACTTTTTTATTGACAACTTCCATAATTACAGACAATAAACCATGATAATTCCCTCCCCCCCCACTTAACCCTTCCCAAATCCACTTTCCATCATATCCCCTCCCCCTCTCAATTAGTCTCTCTTTTATTTTGACGTTATCATCTTATTATTATTAACAACAGATTTTGTATGCATGCATCATGTGTTGGTACCCCCTTCTCCCTTGTCTGTCCCCATCTTGCACCCAACCAATGGATGAGAAATTATCCTTTTTTTTTTTTTTTTTTTTTTTCCTGAAAGTGAGAGCACTTATTGGTACAATGTCGCATAAATTTGTGTGAGTTTCCCGATTATCATCAGGAAAAGGTCAAATTGTTTTTTTTTTTTTAAAAATTATTTATTTATTTGAGAGCGACAGACACAGAGAGAAAGACAGATAGTGGGAGAGAGAGAGAATGGGCGCGCCAGGGCTTCCAGCCACTGCAAACGAACTCCAGACGCGTGCGCCCCCTTGTGCATCTGGCTAACGTGGGACCTGGGGAACCGAGCCTCGAACCGGGGTCCTTAGGCTTCACAGGTAAGCGCTTAACCGCTAAGCCATCTCTCCAGCCCTCAAATTGTTTTTTACATAGGAGAACAAGGGGATGGGCAGCTTGATGTTTGGAGTCAGATTGATCTGGCTTTGAACTCTGAGCCTGGGACTCACTAGCTGTGAGCCATTGGGCCAGTTACTTTGCCTTATAGAGTTCCATTTTCCCTTACTTGTGAAATCGCTCTACTACTGCTGGAAACAGTGAGATCACGATGATGTTCCTACGAGGACAGAGTGGAGGCAGCACGTGTGAAATATGAAACACGGTGCTCTGCACCTCGGTAGGCAAGTGCTCAGTCGACCTTAGGGGATGAGTGGTCATTACTTCCAATCTGGGACCAGTCTTGTGATATTTGGTTAATTTAGTAAGTTAAGCTGCCTTCCTCAATTAGTTCCTTCTCCTAACTTCCATGATCTTTTCTTCAAACCGTAGTTCTATGTCCCCTGAATGTATTTTAAGATGTTTTATGAGCAGGGGGACCTCCCATAACAATGCCGATGTTCCTTTCCTTGGAAAGCCTGAGATATAAATAACAAGCAAAGGAGACAGAAAATTTATGCTCCAGAAGTGGGGGAAAAAAAAAATCCATCCTCGGAGAAGTCATCTGAACTTTACTGCAAAAGATGGGAGATGCAATTGGAAATGTGGGGATAATCATATGTTTGTTTTTTAAACACTACACATTACGACTACTGAATGATTGGACTTTGCAATAAAAATGGGCTCCATCATGTTGGTCATATTCCCATAGTTACAGTCTTATGTCCCCTCCTACCCCATTCCACTGAGGGTCCTCCTCAGTGGTGTTATCGGTATTATCTGTGGGATCATGAATACAGTGGAGGGGATTATGATCAAATTACAGTATGATCATGCATTAAAATTATTATTTTTTTAAATATTGATTTTAAGAGAGAGACAGAGAAAGAGAGAGAGAGTGAGCGAGTGAGCCAGGGCCTCTAGCCACTGCAAACAAACTCCACATGCAGGCACCCCCTTGTGCATCTGGCTTACATGGGTCCTGGGGAATCAAACCTGAGTCCTTTGGCTTTGCAGGCAAACACCTTAACCACTAAGCCATCCCTCCATCCTGGGGTATTTCTTTTTGAAAATATTTTGTCATTTATTTATTTGAGAGAGAGGCGAGGGGGTAGGGTAGAGAATGGACACACCAGGGCCTCCAGCCGCTGCAAAAGAACTCCAGCTTCATGTGCCACCTTGTGCATTTGGCTTACATGGGTCCTGGGTAATCAAACCGTGGCCCTTTGTCTTTGCAGGCAAGCGCCTTAACTGCTAAGCCATCTCTGCAGCCTGAGATGGGATATTTCAATACATGTATACAATATGAAATGCCCAGATCAGGGTAATTGACTTATCTGTCACCTCAAACATTTATCATTTCTTTTCTTTCTTTTTTTGTAGTGAAATTTTGAGATCTTAAATTTTATTTTAGAAATTACTAATTTCATGAAATTTCTTTGTCTTCTAAAAAACGGAAATAATTTCTTGCATAACACAATATATATACAATAACCAGAAGTGGGGTCATTGCTTCTAGACACCTGACTGTGGCTTTTGGCCCTTTGGAGTTGATTTTTGAGAGTAATGTGGAAGGATTTGGAATTTTGGCCTAAGAGATGTCATGCAATGCTGTAAGTACAGCTTGATGGACTATTCTGGTCAGAGTTGAAAGACCTGAATGCAGTAAGAACAATGGATTGTGAGGTTTGGTTTATGAGAGTGAGAAAAAGAGCTTTGCTTGGACTGGGCTAGAAGCAGATTGTGTGAGAGGCTAGCTGTTATGCCCATGTCCTGAGAACTTATGCAGGGTTGCATTGCATAGAAATGGACTGACGTGAGCAGAGGGATATAGCACTGAAAAATCTTTGGGCTGAAACTGCTGCATTCAGCTGCAACTGAGATTACAACCAGCTGACCTGCATTGGAATGACAGGAAGAAGGGACCTGAATGCTGAAGGAGTGTCTTGTTCTTCAAGGTCTGTTTTATTCCCCCCTGGATTAACAAGTTGGTAGCCTGCCTGGTATTATGGAGTATAAGAAATGCAGGAAAGACAGGGTCATTGAATTTGCAACATGATTTTGTATTTTGGCAATGGCCATGGGCAGTGTGAAGCAGGCTTATTAAATTACCTGTGTGGAGCACGATGGAGCCATGAGGATGAACTATGGGTTGCAATAGAGACCCAGTGGAGATGCCAGGACTATGGGATGGCTGCCAACACCGGATGAAGATTTTCGGGGCTGTGAGTAGCCTAGCTGGAGGGTGGAACTGGAACTCCTGAGACTCATCTCCAGTTAGAATTGACTTGGAGACTCATCACTGGTTAGAGTTGTTGGACTTAGAGCTATAGAGTTTGATGTCTGCCCTGTTTAAATCTTATATTGGCTGAATATTTCTGTGCTCTGCCCAATGCCATCTTTTGCAGTGTGAATGTTTATTCTATGCCATTATGGTTTTTTTTTTTTTTTAATTGGGTATTGTGGCACAGTTAAAAGAGCTTGGATTCTGGGGATGTTTGAACATCATTGGGATTAGTAAAAACTATTTTACGTAGTGCATGGTTATCAGTTTACAGGGGTCAGGGGTGGAATGTGGTGGTTTGATTAAAGTGTCCCCTGTAAACTTAGGCGTTCTGAATGCCATGTCCTCAGCTGATGGCAATTTGGGAATTAAACCCTCCTGGAGGCAGTGTATTGTTGGGGGCGGGCTTATGGGTATTATAGCCAGCTTCTTCTTGCCAGTGTTTGGCACATTCTCCTGTTGCTGTTGTCCATCTGATGTTGGCCAGGAGGTGATGTCCACCCTATGCTCATGCCATTGGTTTCTCCTGCCATCATGGAGCTTCCCCTCAAGTCTATAAGCCAAAATAAACCTTTCTTCCCCACAAGCTTCTCTTGGTTGTGTGTTTTCTGCCATCATTAGTGTATGAGAGTTCCCCGTTATCTAGATGCTTGCTGACATCTGCTATTATTTATTTATTTTTTGGTAATAGCCATAGTAGGGGTAAGATGATATCTCATTGGGGTTTTGATTTGCTTCTCTGTGATATTAACTTTTTTTAAATTTTTTACTTTTCAAAGTTAGGGTCTCACTTTAGCTCAGGCTGACCTGGAATTCACTGTGCAGTCTCAGGGTGGCCTTGAACTCGTGGCAATCTTCCTACTTTTGCCTCCCAAGTGCTGGGATTAAAGGCATGCACCACCATGCCCAACGGTATTAACATTTACAAAAGAATATTTATTTGCAAGGAGAGAGAGAGGTAGAGAGAGAGAAAGAGGGAGAGAGAATTAACGGGTGCACCAGTGCTGCTGCCCCTGCATGGATCTCCAGATCCATGCGCCACTTTGTGCATTTGGCTCTATGCGGGCAGTGGGGAATCCGACACAGGTTGTTAGGCTTTGCAGGCAAGCGCCTTAACCACTGAGCAATCTCTCTAGCCCTGATCTGAGCATTTAATAGAGTTTAAAAATTATTGTTATTATTATTGTTATTATTTTTGGCTTTTCAGGGTAGGGTCTTGCTCTAGCCCAGGCTGACCTGGAATTCATTATGGAGTCTCAGGGTAGCCTCAAACTCATAGTGATCCTCCTACCTCTGCCTTCCAGGAGCTGGGATTAAAGGCGTGCACCACCACACCCGGCTAGTATTATTATTATTTTTAAAATTATTTAAAAAATATATTTTATTTATTTATGAGAGAGAGAGAGAGAGAGAGAGAGAGAGAGAGAGAGAGAGAGAGAGAGAATGGGCACTCCAGGGCCTCCAGCCACTGCAAATGAACTCCTGATGTATGCGCCTCTTGTGCTTCTGGCCTACTTGGGTCCTGGAGAGTCGAACTGGGATCCTTCGGCTTTGCAGACAAACACCTTAACTGCTAAGCCATCTCTCCAGTCCCCCCTTTTTTTGAGGTAAGGTGTCGCTTTAGTCCAGGCTACCTAGAATTCACTATGTAGTCTCAGGCTGGCCTCAAACTCATGGCAATCCTCCTACCACTCTGCCTTCCAGGTGCTGGGATTAAAGGCATATACCACCACACCTAACTTTTAATTTTTTTTGATTTGAGCATTTTTGATATATTTGTTGGCCAGTTGTATATGTATTTGTTTGAGAACTATTCTTCAGATACTTGGCTGATTTTTTTTTTTTTTTAGTTAAGTTATTATGATTTTGCTGTTGTGTTCCTTATGTGTTGGATATTAATTCCTTGTGAACTAAATAGTGTGAAAATATCTCCTCCCAATCTGTAGGCTATCCCTCAACTGTTGATTCTTCCCTTTGCTACGGAGAAGCTTCAAAAGTATTTTTGATCAAAAGTATTTTTGATAAGAAATCAAAGCTTTGAAAATTCTACAACTAAAACTAAACAAGACTCAAGCCAATGGGACTCATGCATTCAGGATGACTTTCCCAAGGAGTCTCCAGGACTAAAATGAGCTAAGACAAAGCAAGGGTCTGTTAGGGACACCCCTGGGACAACTTCCTTCTCCCACCATCTCAGCTTGTAGCCATGCTCAGTAACCCAGTGAGGTAACTGTGAACCTTTTGATGTGCAGGGAGGTTTGAGATCTCACTAAAACTTTTTTTGTTTTTGGTGGGGACAGACAGAGAAGAGAGGTGGGGCTGGAGTTCAGATCTTCAGCACTTACATGAGATGCCAGATGTGGTGGTGCGGGTCTGTAATCCCAGTGCTGGGGAGGTCAAGACATGAAGACCTCTAGAACTTGCTGGCCAGTGCGTCTAGCTACATTCTAGATCCACTGAAGAAGTCACAAAGAGAGTGACTGAGGAAGACATCTGGTGCTTACCTTGGGCCTCCACATGCACACATGTGTGCTCATATGAACACACACATAAACATGCAAAAAAAATAGAGTTTATGGCCAGGCGTGGTGGCACACGTCTTTAATTCCAGCACTCAGGGGCAGAGGTAGGAGAATCACTGAGAGTTTGAGGTCACCCTGAGGCTACATAGTGAATTCCAGGTCAGCCTGGGCTAGAGCGAGACCTTACCTCAAACCCCCCCACCAAAACAAACAAAAAAACCCAAAACCCCCAACCCCCCCCAATAGAGCTTATTTGGAAGTTGCTAGGAGTATTATTTGCTTTCTTAGGATATTTTTTAAAAAAATATTTTTATTTATTTATTTATTTGAGAGCGACAGACACAGAGAGAAAGACAGATAGAGGGAGAGAGAGAGAGAATGGGCGCGCCAGGGCTTCCAGCCTCTGCAAACGAACTCCAGACATGTGCGCCCCCTTGTGCATTTGGCTAATGTGGGACCTGGGGAACCGAGCCTCGAACCGGGGTCCTTAGGCTTCACAGGCAAGCGCTTAACTGCTAAGCCATCTCTCCAGCCCCAGGATGATTTTTTATTACATATTTTTATTTATTTATTTATTTGTGAGAGAGAAGGAGAGGGAGAGAGAGAGAGAGAGAAAGAGAGAGAAGACATATGGGTGTGCCAGGGCCTCTTGTCATTGCAAATGAACTCCAGATGCATGCACCACTTAGTGGGTCTGATTTATCGAACATGGACAAGCAGGCTTTGTAAGCCAGTGCCTTTATCCTCTGACTCTTCTCTCTGGGCCAGGCTGAGGTTTTCTTTTCTTTTCTTCTTCTTCTTTTTTTTTAAATTTTTTCGGTTTTTCCAGGTAGGGTCTCACTCTAGCCCATGCTGACCTGGAATTCACTATGTAGTCTCAGGGTGGCCTCGAACTCAAGGCGATCCTCCTACCTCTGCCTCCCGAGCGCTGGGATTAAAGGCGTGCGTCACGGCGCCCAGCAAGGGTGAGGTTTTGAGGTAAGCCAGAGGTGTGAGCACTTGAGGGGACAGGAGTGGGACAGGGTTGATGAGAGGCGAGTATGAAACACTGTGTCCAAAGGCTGCTGCCTAGATCAGCTCAGCAGTTTACCACAGTCCTCAAGGGATGACATCGCTATATCGGACAGGTGTGATTGATGCTTTGAGAAGTCTAGCAGCTTCCTACAGGTCACATAGGGTGTTGGTTTCCTCACCGCCGTGACCAAGTACGTGGTGGAAAGCGATGAGCTCACTTTGGCTTAGGGCTGGAGGGCGCAGCCCATCACACTGGGCAGGCTTGGCGGCAGGAGCACGAAGTGGCTGATCACGTCGTCTCTGCTGTCAGGAGGCAGAGTGTGGGCTGGCAGTGGGGGCTGGGCTATAGAAACCTCAAGGCCTGTCCCTAGTGACCCATTTCTTCTAGTGAGTCTCCTAAAGGCTCCACATCCTTCCAAAACATTCCTACCATCTGGTGGCCAAGTGTTCAAACCATTCAAACCCTGGCACTGAAGTAGCCAGAGATAGAACTGACATTGAAACCCAGTTGTGTCGAATTCTAAAGCCCTTGAAAAAAGCGTCTGTGGTGGCTTGATTCCGGCATTCCCCATGAACTTAGGTGTCTCGAATGCCAGGTCCCCAGCTGGTAGAGATTTGGGAATTAACACCTCCTGGAGGGATTGTATTGTTGGGGGCGGGCTTATCGGTATTATAGCCAGTTTCCTCATGCCAGTTTTTGGCACACCCTCCTGTTGCTGTGGTACACCTTATGTGGGCCAGGGGGTGATGTCCACCCTCTGCTCATGTCATCATTTCCCCCCTGTCATCATGGAGCTTCCCTTCGAGCCTGTAAGCCAAAGTAAACTTTTTATTCCCCCACAGGTCGGGTGATTTCTGCCAACAATGCCAACCTGACTGCAACAGCGTCCTAAGAAGCTATTTTCCTCTTATGTCTCAGGGGAAAATGATTGAAAAGAATTGAGAATAATCAAAACAGACGAACGACAGTGGAGGGAGAATACGGAGAGAGGACAGTGGACGGAGGTGGGAGAGGGTTATGATCAGGACATATTGTGACATACGTATGGAGGTTGTCAGGAAAACCAAACAAAACAAAATACAACAGCCAGGAATAAGGGCATTAACATGCTCAACCACTGAACTCCAGCCTGTTTTGCCAAATGTGAACAAGGATCAAAGTCAGAATTTGGGTGCAGGGGAGATGGGTCAGTGGGTAAAGGTGCTTGCCTCCAAAGCCTGAGGGCCCAGGTTCAATTCCCCCGTCCCCACGTAAAGCCAGATGCACAAAGTGGTGCATGCATCTAGAGTTTGTTCGTAGTGGCTGGAGGCCCTGGCGCACCCATTCCCTATCCCTCTGTTTCTTTCTCTCTGCTAGCAAATCAATCCATCAATCAATCATAATTTGAATAATTTATCAAATATTTCTTCCCTTACGAGCAAACAAAACAATAACACCTAGAAAAATGTTGTGCTCAAAGTTTTGTGCTTATAGGGATGGGACGCTGGCTGAGCATGCTTGCAAAGCCTGCTGGTCCAGCTTTGATTCTCCACCACCCACGTAAAGCCAAATACAAAAAGTGGCTCAAGAATCTGGTGTTCATTCGTAGTGGCAAGAGACCCTGGCATGCCCACCTGCCACCCCCCACCAAATAAATAAATCACAATCCTAGAAAAGTGTTGCGTCTATAGCAGGGAAGGTCTATTGAGTCAGTTTGTCTGGGTCAAGTGCACCGACCCCTGCATTCCTGACAGAAGCATTTATAAAAGAAGGAAGATGGCAGTTGGGGACTTCATGTGGAGGTTAGAGTGAAAGCAGGTGTGAGTGGGTCCAACTGAAGGCAGATGGCTCCTATAGCATTTGAGTCCATAGGCAAATTAGGCCGGGCCTTAGTGGTTGCAGGAGGTGTGGTAAACTCCACCTTATATAATGATTTGCAGACCGTCCATGTCCCACTGAGCATCCTCTTCTGGCCTGTGGCCACCCAGCTTCCTTGAATCTACACACCAGCATTGCAGAGGGCTGTGATGAGTGGGTGCTGCCATCCACCCCCATGGAGACCCTCAAGTCAGTGGTGGCTCGCTTTGATGCTGGAGAAGTGATCACCCAAGGAGAGCTGGTCTCCAGGCAGGTGAGCGATGACCTCGCGGGGCGAGCAGCAGCAGCCTTTGGGCTCGTCCTGGATGATGTGTCCTTGACACACCTGACCTTCGGGAAGGAGTTCACCGAAGCAGTGGAAGCCTGACGGGGGGCTCAGCAGGAAGCAGAGGGGGCCAGATTTGTGGTGGGAAAAGGCTGACCAGCAGCAGGAGGCAGCCATCACCTCTGCTGAGGACATCACCCACCTGCCGGCCGGGTGGCCCGTCCTCCTCCAGCTGCCCCAGGCGAGGCCCACCCTGCCTGAGCCTCCTTGGGCCAAGACCACCAGGCCATAGCTTTGATGATTCTCTGAACACCACCACCGTCCTCCTGTCCCCAACTCAGAAATCACTGTGACATTTCATGATTGGTTTAAAGTGAAGGAAAGAAAATCAAATCACTTCAGAGAAAAGAAAGAAAGAAAGAAAGAAAGAAAGAAAGAAAGAAAGAAAGAAAGAAAGAAAGAAAGGAAGGAGGAAGGTGGGGCTTGGAGACATGGCTCAGAAGTGCCTTTGCCGGCTTGCAAAGCCTAACGACCTAGGGTTCTGTTCTCCACTACCCACAGTATAGCCAGATGTGCACAGTGTCGCACGCATCTGGAGTTTGTTTGCAGTGGCTGGAGGCCCTGGTGCATCCATTCTCTCTGCCTCTCTTCCTTCTGTCTCTCTCTCTGCTTGCAAATAAACAAACAAAATAAAATAAAAAAGAAAGATGGTGCTTGGAGAGGGAATCATGCAGTCATCATGACAGCTTTGAGAAATGGGAAAGATACCGAAAACTGAAAACGAATATCTATTGAAAGAGATTTTAATTTCCTTGTAAAATAATGGAGCGAAGACCAGGAGAGAAGAAATCTATAGTCCTGCGGAGGGTAATAGGACGTGAGAGATGAACAGCTCAGGTCTGTAAACAAAACACCCGACAGCTCCTCACTGATGGAATTATAAAATTAGTGGATGAAGGGAAAATGAATTTAATACATTTGCATTGCTGTTAGTGCACAAGAGGAGGTGTGAAAATCTACACTGATTGGATATAACATTTTAGCTATGTATTTGATATTAGGTTTGGATGGAATTTTCCTTTTTAAAGGAGAGTTAAACTAGATTTTGTTAGAATTGCTGTGAGCATGCTTGAAGGTGGGCATTGTAACTGTTTCAGATACTGCAAAGAATCATGATATGAAGTGTACAAAAATAAACAATGTGTTCCTCATACATTCCTCTCTCCCCCTCCAAAATACTCCAAATAATGCCACAACAAGAAATGGCTTTGGGCTTATTTCAAATAAAAAAAAAAATACATCTGATTTAATACAAAATGTATTTTTTTTTTTTTTTACCTAAAGAAGCTCTTGGAGCTCTTTTTTTCTATGCATGTGCACATATGTGTCTCTTCAGGTGCATAAGTGCGCGTGTGTGTGTGTGTTTGTGAGGAGGTTAGGGGACAATCACAAGTGTCATTCCTCAGGTATACTATTTACTTCTTTTTCTTTCTGTCTACCTCACTCTAGTTCCAGGCTGGCCTTGAACTCACAGTGACCCTCCTACCTCTGCCTCATAAGTGCTGGGATTAAAGGCATGTACCACCATGCCCAGCTTTGTCTACCTCTTTTTTATTTTTATGTTTTTTGGTTTTTCGAGGTAGGGTCTCACTCTAGCTCAGGCTGACCTGGAATTCACTATGCAGTCTCAAGGTGCCCTTGAACTCATAGCTACCATCCTACCTCTGCCTCCTGAGTGCTGAGATTAAAGAGGTGCACAACCATGCCTGGCTTTGTCTACCTCTTTTTTAAAAAAAACATTTATTTGAGAGAGAGAGAGAGAGAGAGAGAGAGAGAGGGAGAGAGAGAGGGAGAGAAAGAGAGGGTGAGCTCACCAGGGCCTCTAGCCACTGCAAGCGAACTCCAGGTGCATGTGCCACATTGTGCATCTGGCTTTACTGGGTACTGGGGAATTAAACTTAGGTCTTTTGGCTTTGCTGGCAAGTGTCTTAACCACTAAGTCATCTCTCCAGCCCCTGTGTACCTCTTTTTGAGATAGTCTTTCATTGACTAGCCAATGAGGCCCAGGGATTCTCCTGTCTCTGCCTCCCTAGCACTGGGTTTAGAACTATGTACTGCCACATCTGATATCATGTGTGTGTATTGAGGATCAAACTCAGCTTCTCATGCTTGCAGAACAAGAATCCCACCAACAGAGCCATCTCCCTAGGTCCAGTGGAATGTCTATGAAAGATACCTTTTTAAAATTAAAAAAAAATTATGAGGGGGGGGGGAGAATGGATGCGCCAGGGCCTTCAGCCACTGAAAACAAATTTTTATTGACAACTTTCATAAATATAAACAGTATACCATGATCACAATCTCCTCCCACCACTCTCATTTTTCTCCTTCCGCAGCCCCCTCCACGGAATCCCTTCTGCTTTCCCACTAGCTTCTTGTCTCTTTTAATGCCATCATTTCCCCCCTCCTATTATGCAGATCTTACGCAGATAGTGTCAGCCACTGTGAGGTCATGAGGTCTAGGCCACTTTGTGTCTGCAAGATAGCATTGTAAGCACTGTTCTACTTCCTTTGGTTCTTACATTCTTTCCACCCCCTTTTTAAAAAATTTGAGAGAGGCTTTGCGGTTAAGCGCTTGCCTGTGAAGCCTAAGGACCCCGGTTCAAGGCTCGGTTCCCCAGGACCCACGTTAGCCAGATGCACAAGGGGGCGCACGCATCTGGAGTTCGTTTGCAGTGGCTGGAAGCCCTGGCGCGCCCACTCTCAATCTCACTCTCTCTATCTGCCTCTTTCTCTCTGTCACTCTCATATAAATCAATAAAAATGAACAAAAAAAAAAAATTGAGAGAGAGAGAGAGAGAGAGAGAGAGAGAGAGAGAGAGAGAGAGAGGGAGAATGGGTGCACCAGTACCTTCAACTGCTGCAACCGAACTCCAGACGCGTGCGCCCATCCTTTGTGCGCATGTGCCACATAGTGTGTTTGCATCACTGTGCGTCTGGCTTATGTGGGACCTGGAGATTTGACCGTGAGTTCTTAGGCTTTGCGGGCAAGCGCCTTAACCACTAAGCCCTCACTCCAGCCCTCCACCACCTCTTCTGCAATGGTTCCTGAGCCTTGGAGGTTGTGATAGAAATGTCTCCCTTAGGGCTGAACACTCCACTGTCACTTCTTCTCAGTGCTTCTGTGAGTTTGGAGTCGCCCCAGTGGTCACCACCATCTGAAAAGAGAAGCTTCTCTAACCAAAAGTGAGAGAAGCATTAACATCTGGACATAAACCTAAGTAGAGTGCCTGTTCTAATTTGAGTCAGAGTCTCTTACAGATCTTGGAGCTTGTTTTTTCCTTTCCACCTCATGAGCTCTGGCAATTCTTGGGTGTGTGTGGGTGCTCTCCTGCAGAACTGAGGTGACAGACATGTGCCCAGCTGTTCCATGTGGGCCATCACGGCTAAGCTCAGTGGCTCGGCCTCCTCAGGCCCTCATGCTTACACAGGAAGTGCTCTTAACGGTTGAGCCATCTCGTAGGCCCCTTGTTGAGCATGCAATGCGATTGGTGGTTATAAGACTTTCAGGGAAGCATATCACCCTGTGATACTTTGGATCTCAGTGAAAGGGTTTGGGGCTGGCTGAAGTCTAGTTCCAGCGAATTATCTTTGATTTGGTGAGGTAGATATGAAACCACCATTTTAACTGTAGTTAAGTGTATTCTAAGTAAGTGTATGCTTGGTGACATTAAACACACTCATAGTGTTGTACACCTGCCACTACCTTCCGTTTCCAGAACATTCTCTGTAATCATTAAACGGCTCTTTTCCCTCCCCACCCCCCCAGCCCCTAAAAGCACATATTCCACACTGCATCTGTGTGTGGATTTAGATTGGATGTTTCCCATAAGCTCATGTGTTTTGGATGCTTGGTCCCTAACTGATGGCTATTTGGGAGGCGGAGCCTCGCTGACTCTCTTGCTGCTGTTTCCTGCTGTGGCGAGAAGAGGCCCCCCTGTACTGCACCATCTTTACCCTGCCACCGTGAGCTTTCCCCCACACTAACCATAAGCCCCAATAAACCCTCTCTTACCATCAGCTGCTTTTGGTCAGGTGTTTCCCCGACCTCCCCCGTGCCCACCCCCCCCCCCCAGCAATGCAAAGGTAATCACCACATTTGACTCTTCTGTGTACCTGTGTAAGTGGAATCATGCTTATATCTGTTTTTGTAATATTTTTATTTATTTGCAAGGTGTGTGTGTGGGGGGAGACAGAGAGATAGAGGGAGAGAGAAGGAATATGGGCACGGGTGGGCCTCCTGCCACTGCCCACAAACTCCAGATAGATGCATGTGCCACTACGTGCTTCTGACTTTATGTGGGTTCTGGGGAATGGAACCCAGGCCATCGTCTTTGAAAACAAACACATCAACCACTGAGCAATCTTTCCAGCCCAACGTATCTGTTTTTGTGTCTGTTTCAAGATTCATTCATGTTTAGTATTTGTTAGAACGTGTGTGTGTGTTGTGTGATATTTTCTGAGAATCAAACCCAGGGCCTCATACATTTTAGACAAGTGCTTTGCCACTGAGCTACATCCTCAGCCCCTCCAATTCTTTCCCTTTTTTTTTATGAGAGGGAGAGAGAGAGAGAGAGAGAGAGAGAGAGAGAGAGAGAGAGGGGAGAGAGAACGAACTGACACACCAGGACCTCTAGCCACTGCAATCAAACTCCAGACACGTGTGTCATCTTGTGGGCATGTATGACCTTGCACACTCGAATCACCTTGTGCATATGGCTTATGTGGGATCTGGAGAGTTGAACATGGGTCCTTAGGCTTCACAGGCAAGTGTGTCAACTGCTAAGCCATCTCTCCAGCCCCGGTCCTTTCCCTTGTAAGCTGAACAATAACGTCCCATTGTGTGTGTACACTATGTCGTATCTACTCATCTGCTGGTGGACACGGGTTCTTCCCACCTTTGGCTATTTGAAAAATGCGATTGTGAACATTGCTGTACAGATATCCGTTGAAGTTCCTGATTTTCTTTCACTTAAGTTGTTGCATTAAACTTTTCCTGGGGAGATTGGAACAAACATCTACTCACCCGTAGATAGGGCACTGATGACAGACCATAGACACTATTCCAGGGCAGGAGAGACAGCTGGCTTCAGCAAGCGCACTTGCTGTGCAAGCATGAGGAAGGACCTGAGGGGGGTCCCAAGACTGCTCAGGTTGAAATTTCCAGAACCCATGTAAAAGAGCTGGGCATTACCACATGCACCTGTAACCCCAGTCCCACACAGGGGCAGAAACCTGAGGATCTTCAGAGCCCCACGAACTCTAGGATTAATAAAAAGAGTCTCTGGCTCAAAACAAGATGAGGAGAAAGTGCAATGGAGCAGTTCACGCTATGTTCTGCTATGGCCTCTGAAGGCAAGCGTAGAGGGTACCACAAGGACACACGCATATGCTTATTCCACAAACACACATACACACACACACCACAAACACACACGCAGCACCTTACACACAAACACACAAAGAAAAACAAAAGAAAAAAGGACCCATTCTATCCAAGTCTAGCTTAGTGAACAAGTGAGTATATTGGCATTACTTATGTGACTGAGGTAAAGGGTTACTTATAGGAGCATGGGTGACTGAAGGGCAGCTGCATGACCACAAAGTCTACCAGGCTTAGGTGATGTCGTCAGAGAAGCTACACATCTGCAGCACACTGCATGACTTGAAGCCATATTAGCTGGTTGGAAAGTTTCTTTTGCCATGCAATTCTTACTCCTTATATAAGTTTAGGGAGGGGCCTTGTGAATGGTGTTAAGTTTCAGTAACTTTCTTATTTTTAGTGTTTTATTTACTTATTTGAGAGAGAAGGGGTGGGGGAGAGAATGGGTGCTCCAGGGCCTCTAACCACTGCAAATAAACTCCAGATGCATGCGCCCTCTTGTGCATCTGGCTTATGTGGGTCCTGAGGAATCGAACTGGGGTCCTTAGGCCTCACAGGCAGGTGCCTTAACTGATAAGCAATCTCTTTAGCCCAGTTTCAGGAACTTTCTGAGGCTCATGACGCTCTTGTTTACTTCCTGACCATTGTCACAGTGACAGTAATCTGACTGACTCTACTTGATAGAGTTTAGGATTTATTGTCTCTTCTAAATTTAAGGGTCTTTAACTTCTTGTATATCTTTTTATGTATTTTTTTTAAACTGGGCTCTTGGGATCGAACTTGGGTATTCAGGCTCGAAGACTATGCACTGAACCATCTCCCCAGTCCTCACATAACTGAATGAAAAGTCTGCTGTGAGGAAGCTGGATTTTTCTGACTAGCCCTTGAGAGGCATTGAGAATAAATGGTCACCAAACCTTTGCTTCAGTAATGATTGGTGAGTGGTCACCATGAACCTGCCACTGCTGAACACAAGATTGTGACACAGATGTAAATAACACATTATCTATGTTCTCAAGAACATTAAAAATTTTTTTTTGTTCATTTTTATTTATTTGAGAGTGATGGAGGGGGGGGGCAGATAGAGAGAGAGAATGGGCGCGCCAGGGCTTCCAGCCACTGCAAACGAACTCCAGACGTGTGCGCCCTCTTGTGCATCTGGCTAATGTGGGTCCTGGGGAATTGAGCCTCGAACTGGGGTCCTTAGGCTTCACAGGCAAGCGCTTAACTGCTAAGCCATCTCTCCAGCCCATCAAGAGCACTTTTTTTAATGTGTGTGAGAGAGAAAGAGAACTGGTGCACCAGGGCCTCCAGCCAGTGCAATCAAATTCCAGATATGTGCGCACCCTTGTGCACATGTGTGACCTTGCGTGCTTGCATCACTTTGTGCGTCTGGCTTACCTGGGTCCTTGGGAGTTGAATATGAGTCCTTAGGCTTCTCAAGCAAGCACCTCAACCACTAAGCCCTCTCTCCAGCCCGAGAGCATTTTGTTTATGTTGGACAAAGATGGACTTAGCGTTTCCAACAGGTCTTAAAAAGTCTTACACTTTCAGGGATGTTATTTTTTTCCCCCCATCCCATCAGAGCCATGGCTCGGAAGTTCCTTCTGGTGAGCTTCAGACACTAAAGCAATGAGGAATGTCTTCCCACTGGTAGTCAGCCCAGCCTGCCACCTTTGTGTGTGTGTGTGTGTGTGTGTGTGTGTGTGTGTGTGTGTGTGTGTGTGCGCTCCTGTGCTGTTTGGGGAAGTCTAATCAAGTGCATCTCCTTCTAGCTTCTTGTTTGGTGACATCCCGTTGGTCACTTGCAACTTTCCATGGTGGAAGTCACTCTACCACAAAGTTAGCAAACAAATGCTGCCCATCAGAGCCTCCTCTCCGCCTTGGTCTTACTAGCACCACAGTGGGAAAGAGTTACCATGAGGATGAAAAGCCCTTGAACATCTTCCACAGCAGGCGTGTCGGCATAGGAGCCTTGTAACTCTTGCTTCCAAAGGCTGACCGCATGACCTACTCCTTCTAAG
Source organism: Jaculus jaculus (assembly GCF_020740685.1). NCBI lineage: Eukaryota > Metazoa > Chordata > Mammalia > Rodentia > Dipodidae > Jaculus > Jaculus jaculus. The sequence goes on from NC_059118.1 coordinate 12,345,720, forward strand.
GCCTCTTAGCCCTGTGGGTGTTGTTGATTTTTGTCCCTCAGGGACATCCTCACGCCCCTTCCCAACTCTATGACTCCATTTGTCTCTTTTTTTTCTTTCTTTTTTTTTTTTTAAATTATTTTATTTATTTATTTGTGACAGAGAGAAAGAGAGAGGGTGGGGCAGGGAGGGAGAGAGAATGGGAGTGCCAGGGCCTCCAGCCACTGCAAGCGAACTCCACATGCATGTGCTGCCCTGTGCATCTGGCTTACGTGGGTCCTGGAGGATCAAACCTGGTCCTCGGGCTTTTCTGGCAAGTGCCGTAACTGCTAAGCCATTTCTCCAGCCCACTTGTCTGTTTTCTGATAACGTCTAGTCACTCTGTGGTTGGGGATTTGAACCCTGACAGGCAGCCAGCACCGTTTCCCTTGCCCACATTTCCACAAACCTTGGGACTCTTTTGCCTCCTCTCCATCGCGTGTACATGAAATGTGACATAAATATTGTGTGGGGAGCCAGCTGGGCTCTCTAAAATATGGAGGATGACCTATATAACGAGACCTCTAGGAGACAAGAGAAGTCCTTTCATAAGAGGAATTGTGTGGGCAAATATGCAGGAGAGAGGCAGAGAGCACCAACGAAGACGCGATTTAATGAGCTAAAAATGTCCTTGACAATTAACTTCTATGTCTGTGTAGTTTGGGTGATGGGAGTTTTTCTCCGGAGGACTGTCACCGGAGCGCAGTCTGGTTAGGTGACGCGGCGGCCTCTTTCACACCCCCGCAGGCAGTGTGTGGGTGGCGGCAGCGACGGCGTGGGGGTCCTGGAGGCAGAGTGACCTCCTTAGTCGTTTTCTGGAAACACTCAGTTCGCAGACACGGAACTGCAGTTTACAGGAAGCTATCCGTCTTTCTCAAAACAGCTCAGGAAAGGCATCCATTTTCTTTAATATAAATCCTCTTTGTCTTGTGATGTATAAATCATCCCGTCGGCCGAAAGAAGCCCCTGGAGGTATCAATCCAAAACACCGCCCCGCAGCCTGGCCTGGCCGTGGAAGATAAATCCTCTGCGGCCGGTGCCTGAAGGTGAGCTTCATCCTGCTGCTCACTGCATCTCCCTCCCAGAGCCCTCCCGTCTTCGTCTCGGCAATCAGGATGGCTTGTCAGGGTTGGCACGACCTCAGCCAGGTGCAGTCGCTTGGCTACAAAGATGGCAGTGACCTTGGGATGACTCAGGAGGCACCATGGTGTTGAGAAGAAGTGACAGAGGAGTGCTCAGCACTGCAGTATCTCTATCACACCTTCCAAGCCTCAGGGTCCATTGCTGAAGAGGTGGCGGAAAGAATGTAAGAGCCAAAGGAAGGGTAGGACTTCTTACAACGTGCTCCCTCCAGACACAAAATAGCCTGGATATCCATGACCTCATAGTGCCTGACACTGCCTACACAAGACCATCATAACAGGAGGAAAAGATGATGACATCAAAATACAAGAGAGGGCCTGGAGAGATGGCTTAGCGGTTAAGCGCTTGCCTGTGAAGCCTAAGGACCTCGGTTCAAGGCTCGATTCCCCAGGACCTACGTTAGCCAGATGCACAAGGGGGTACACGCGTCTGGAGTTCGTTTGCAGTGGCTGGAAGTCCTAGTGTGCCCATTCTCTCTCTCTCTCACTCTCTTTCTCTCTCTGCCTCTTTCACTCTCGATCTCTCTCATATAAATAAATAAATAAATAAATTTAAAAATACAAGAGAGACTGATTGAGGGGGCAGGGGATATGATGGAGAGTGGAGGTTCAAAAGGGAAAGTGAGGGGAGGGAGGTAATTACCATGGGATATTGTTTACAGTCATGGAAGTTGTCAACAATAAGAAAAAGAAGAGCGCAGAGAAGACTCTGCCTGATGGTGACTCCACATCAAGTGACTAAATAACAAACATATTTTTTAAAAAAAATTTATTTATTTATTTATTTGAGAGCGACAGACACAGAGAGAAAGACAGATAGAGGGAGAGAGAGAATGGGCGCGCCAGGGCTTCCAGCCTCTGCAAACGAACTCCAGACGTGTGCGCCCCCTTGTGCATCTGGCTAACGTGGGACCTGGGGAACCGAGCCTCGAACCGGGGTCCTTAGGCTTCACAGGCAAGTGCTTAACCGCTAAGCCATCTCTCCAGCCCTCATTTTTATTTATTTATTAGCAACAGAGAAAGAGGGAGAGAGAAAGAGAGAGAGAGAGAGAGAGAGAGAGAGAGAGAGAGAGAGAGAGAGAGAGAAAGAGAGAGAGAATGGGCGTGCCAGGGCCTCTAGCCACTGCAAACTAACTCTGGATGCATGTGTCATCTTATGCATCTGGCTAACGTGGGTCCTGGGGAATTGAGCCTCGAACTGGTGTCCTTAGGCTTCACAGGCAAGCGCTTAACCGCTAAGCCATCTCTCCAGCCAAATAACGAACATATTTTAAAGGTCTCTTTATAGGAGAGTAAAGCTGTTGGCCACGCTCTTGTCAGACCTCATCCCCATTGTTTCTGCAACCGCACAGATCTCTGGAGGTAAAAGATAATGAATGCCAAGGCCATCTCTGTGTGCAGTCTGGTTTGGTAGAGGCGGCAAACTGGGGCAAGGTCCTCTCTAGATTCCCAGTCAGATTGGCATCCTTGGTACCAGCCTTCTCCTGAGCATTGCTGTTGGGTGCCTGGAACCCTCTGGGCATTGCAGCCCCTTCCTTTGTGCTGGAGCAGCAGATAGGGACGAGTGACTGGCTGGTGCTGGATGGGAGATGCGAGGTGTCACTTGTACCCCAGAGCTGCCTGTGAGACTGAGTGGAACGGAACTGGATGGCAAGACCTTACTGCTGATGACGCCACAGGCTTGGGCTGCAGGTCACTGAGAAGTCCAGCTGGAAGCTTCCTCCCTGTTGACTAGCTGTCATGATGCTGGAAAGAGCTAGGGAGCCTCGTGGGGGAGCAAAGTTACCAACAGTCTTCACCAGCAATTCACCTTGCCAGCTACACAGCTGGCCAGCCAGGCAAAATGTGCCAACTGGTACAATGGTGGCATGTCTGTTATGGAGGAAACTGACTCCCTGGTACTGAAAACCTAGTCACAACTTACGTCTGGGGATGTCATAAGACTTGGCGGTGGTGGGGGAAGAGACTATGGTTGTTTGGCTAAATGGACCCCTACCGAGTTGCCCTCTACATATTAATGTTTATGCCCCCTCTATTAATGCCACTCTCACTTTTGGTTAGAGAAGCTTCGCTTTCCAGAGGCTGGTGACTATTAGGGAGGTTCAAAACTCATCCATGTGCTGAGAAGAAGCGACCGTGGAGTGCTCAGCACTGAGTCATCTTTACCACGCCCCCCAAGGCTCAGGGGCCTTTGTGGAAGAGGTGGCAGAAAGCATGTTAGAGCCACAGGGTGGGCACGGGGGCTTTGGAACACTGTCTTCCAGACATAAAGGGGCCTTTACCTTCACGACCTCACAGTGGCTGATGCTACCTACTCAAGACCTGCATAAGATGGGGCAGAAATGATGATATAGCAATAGAAGAGACACTAGTTGGAAAGAAGAGGGGTTCAGTGGAGGGGGACAAAGGAGGGCGGAGGGGGGTTATGATCAGTGAACATTGTGTTTATGTGTGGAGGCTGTTAATACATTTTTACATATTGTACTTTTGTTTATTTATTTATGAGAGAGATAGATAGAGATAGAGAGATAGATAGAGAGAGAGAGAGAGAGAGAGAGAGAGAGAGAGAGAGAGAGAGAGAGAGAGGGAGAAAGGGAGGGAGAGGGAGAGGATGGGCATGGCAGGACCTCTAGCTACTACAAATGAACTCTAGCTGCATGTGCCACCTTGTACATCTGGCTTATGTGGGTTCTGGGGAATCGAACCTGGGTCTTCAGGCTTCATAGGTAAGTGCAAGTGCCTTAACTGATAAGCTATTTTCCAGACTTGTTAATAAGTTCATTAAAAAATGATATAAATACACACACACACACACACACACACACACACACACACACACACACACGACTGCATAGAGGTTAGATTTCACCTGAAAGTTTTGTATTTCCTGGCTTTGGCTTCATAACAGTCTTGCTGTCTGACTACCTTACAGATTTCTCCCGAGAGAACTCTCTCAATAAATCACTTGGACACAAATCCTTTTCTCAGTGCTGGATTTGGGGAAAGACCAACTTAACCAGGTCCAACTCAAGTTGACCCGAAGACCTCCCAGGGATCTACTTGTTCTGAGAGCGAGGAAGCTGTACCGTGGCCCTGAGGGTCAGTTTAAATGTCCCCTTGAGGAAATTGAAGCCTCTTGATCTTAATGACTTTGCTCTGTGCATAATATACTTGATTGGAACTTTGACCTGAAACCCATGGCTGCATGCAGTAGATGTGAATCGGGTTAATTCCAAGGAGGTGCTCCTCCCCTGGGTCCCCGGCTACCTTGGTTTGCTGGGTGGTTTTCTCAAGCATGAGAAGCCATCATCTTGCTCTCAGGGAATTCGCTGTTTTGATGGGCAGAACCCATCAAAATGAAGTAGTCTGTGCAAACTGTCTATGAGAAGTGTTACACTGTGTACACCAGATTGGAGTTTAGTAGCATGAGAAATCATTTTGGGACATGTAAAGCAAGGAAGTTTTTTATTTTTTTAAGGAAGTTTAAATAAACATTTTATTTTAAGCTGGGTATGGTGGTGCATGCCTTTAATCCCAGCACTCGGGAGGCAGAGGTAGGAGGATTGCCATGAGTTCGAGGCCACCCTGAGACTACATGGTGAATTCCAGGTCACCTTGGGGCTATAGTGAGACCCTACCTCGAAAACCCAATACATACATACATACATACATACATACATACATACACACATACACACACACACATATATATATATAAATTTTTATTTATTTGTTTCATAGAAGAGACAGAGAGAAAGAGAGAGAAAGAGAAGGAGAGAGAATGGATATGCCAGGGCCTCCAACAGCTGCAAACAAACTCCAGCTGCATGTGCCACCTTGTGCATCTGGCTTACGTGTATCCTGGGGAATCGAGCCTCGAACCGAGGTCCTTAGGCTTCACAGGCAAGCACTTAACTGCTAAGCCATCTGTCCAGCCCCAGATTCCTTTGAAGAGCCCAAACCAAAGTAACACCATGGCAGGCTTTAAAAATATTAATAGGTCTAAGTTTCTGTTGCCCTGCAGGGCCCAAGTTACTGACACAGCACTTTTCAGTTACTGGAAAAACCACAAACTGCCCAGTACCTGAAATAACCCTGTAATGGGCCAATCAAAAAGGACCAATTAGATTTTATACATTCCTGTGGCTCTTGTGGCTATAGATAACTTTGCTTAACGGTCCTCAGCTACTGTGTAACCAATCAGCTTGTAACATGTGTACTCTTGCTAAATGTCAACCAATCATGTAACTGCCACGTTGGAAATTCCCCTTTTCTTTGTTTGAACCTAATAAAAGTTCCTCCCAGATGCCATTCAGGGCTCTTGGATGGACCCACTGCGTTGGAAAAGTCTGGAGCCCAAGCTTAAGCCCGAAATAAAGCTCTTTGCTGTTGCATATGTGTCTGACTCTCTTGGTGGTCTTTGGGGACTCCGCTGTCTGGGCATAACACCTTTTTCTTGATGGAAACATATTTCTAGGCCTTTCTTTCTAGAAAATACGTTGCAAGCATATGTTTGTTGATAGAGAATTTGTCTGGCTGAGCTGATGGTGCAGTTATGCATTGCCAGTTATTTGGGAGGCTGAGGCAGGAGGGTCCCAAGTTCAAGACCAGTCTGGTGGGGCTGGGGAGATGACTCAGTGGCTGAGAGTGCTGGCCCCATAAGCCTGGGAAGACTGGAGACCATGTGGCTTTGATTCGCCAGTAGCCATGTAAAAAGCTGCGCACAGCTACGCACGTCTCTACGGTCAGTCCTGTGGGAGGGGAGACTGGAGAACTGCTGGGCTCACTGGATGAGAAGATGAGAGACTCCATCTGAAGGAGACATGGAGGTGAATGATAGCGGACACTCAGTGTTCTCCTCTGGCCTCCTCATCCTGTGCACGGGTCTGCATGTATCTGTGCATACAAATGCATATACCTCACATAACTTACCACACATACTGCACACACACACACACACACACACACACACACGCACATTCACCAAAAATAAAAATACATAAAGATCAGCCTGGGCTACAGAGTTTGTTCAAGCCGGCCCAAACTCCAGAAACATGCTCCACCTTGTACATCTGGCTTGTGTGGGTCCTGGGGAATTAGTCCTGGGTCCTTAGGCTTTGCAGGCAAGTGCCTTAACCACTAAGTCATCTCCCCAGCCCATTTTAGCCTTTTAAAGCATTTTATTTATATATTTATGAGAGAGTGAGAGAGTGTGCACGAGAGAGAATTGGTGTGCCACGGCATCATTTGCAACCACTGCAAACGAGCTCCAGATGCGTGTCCCACCTTGTGCACATGCATCACCTTGTGCATCTGGCTTATGTGGGTTCTGGGGAATCAAACCGGGAGCCTTAGGCTTTGCAGGCAAGTGCCTTAACCTCTAAGCCATCTCTCCAGCCCTATCTTAGCCCTTAAAAAATATTTATTTGGGCTGGAGAGATGGCTTAGTGGTTAAACTCTCGCCTGTGAAGCCTAAGGACCCCGGTTCGAGGCTCGGTTCCCCAGGTCCCACGTTAGCCAGGTGCACAAGGGGGCGCACGCGTCTGGAGTTCATTTGCAGAGGCTGGAAGCCCTGGCGCGCCCATCCTCTCTCTCTCCCTCTATCTGTCTTTCTCTCTGTGTCTGTCGCTCTCAAATAAATAAATAAAAAATGAACAAAAAATATTAAAAAAATTTTATTTGCACGTGTGTGTGTGTGTGTGTGTGTGTGTGCATGTGCCAGTTTCTGTCACTGCTGAAAATGAATGCCCATCCAGCTTTACATGGGTGGCTGGAGAATTGAACCTGGGATGGCAGGCTTTGCAAAGCAAGGACCTTTAATTACTGAGCCATCTCCTCAGCCACTATTTTAGTCTTTATTTATTTATTTGAGAGAAATATACATATACATACATACGTATATACATATATATATAGATAGATAGATAGATAGATAGATAGATAGAGAGAGAGAGAGAGAGAGAGAATGAGTGTGCTAGGGCCTCCAGCCACTGCAAATGAACTCCAGATGCATGTACCACCTTGTGCATCTGGCTTATGTGGGTCCTGAGGGATCAAACTGGGGTCCTTTGGCTTTGCAGGCACACACGTTAACCGCTACATTTCTCCAGCCCCTATTTTAGTCTTTAATGAAGGCCTCTGGGTTAGTATTTTCAACATGGTGACACAGCATTTGAGAAAATCAACTAAGGGATGAAAAAATTAGTTTGGCTCATGATTTCGGGGGGAGGGGGGCAGGGAGGTTCAGCCCATGGTTTCCAGGCTCCATTGCTATGGCTTTTTTTTGGGGGGGGGGTGAGGCAGAGTATCATGGAAGATAGAATGCAGTGCCAGGAGTAATGGAGCAAAGCTGCTGTCCTCGTGTGGCCAGGAAGCAGAGAAATAGGAGCAGACTGAGGACAAGATATATCCTTCAGGGCTCAGTGAGAGAAGAGGGTGGGGAGGGGAGGCAGGAGAAGTTGGTGGGAGGGATTATTATCATAACACATCATGTACATGTATGGAAATTATCAATAAAAACTTAAAAAAATTGCTGGTTGTGATGGCGCACACCTTTAATCCCAGCACTCGGGAGGCAACAGGTAGAAGGATCTCAGTGAGTTTGAGGTCACCTTGAGACTTCATAGTGGATTCCAGATCAGCCTGGGCTAGAGTGAGACAACAACAAAAAATGTTAAAAAAATAAAACCAACCAAACAGAAAATGATATTAAAAAAAATAAAAGGAAAGAGGAACATGGCTCAGTGACTCAAGGCACTTGCTTGCAAAGCCTGCCTGTCTGTGTTCAATTCCCTAGCATCCATGTAAAACCAGATGCGAAACGTTGTTTGTTTGCGGTGGCAAGAGACCCCGGTTCTTGTGTGCGTGCATGTTTGCACGTGTGTGCGTGTGCACACACATACGCACACCCCCCCCCGATAAAAATATGAGTGTTTAACTGATTCCCTGAATGGGGAAGTGTGCCTTGAAATAATCAGAAATGCAAAAGATATCCCTTTCATATGTACACCTTTAGACTGACTTGCCTAAGGAGGCCTGGTTTCTGTCACCTCCTAATAACGCCATTAAGTTATGAATCCATCAACGAATTAATCCATCGACTAGGTCACACGACCCCACCTATGATTTAATCACTTCCCCAAATTGGTAGCAGCTGGGGACCTAGCTCACTGTGCGTGGGGGACACTTCATCTCTAGACAAGAGTAGGCTCACAATCACATTTGTTCACTTAACTTGTCTTGGAAATATCAAGAAATGGGGAGAAGAAGTGTTTTCTTTTTGAAAGCAAATAGCTCCTTGTAGCACTAATGGTAAAAAAAAATAATAATAAACATCAGAAATAGGAAAAATAGATTTGAATGTCTTTTGCTCCTGTTGCAACACTCTGAAATTTAACACCCGACCACGTAGAAATCTATCTTCTCGAGAACCCCAAACTTGAGTGCTCCCCTAGGAACTGGGCGAAGCATTTACTAATGAACGTGCTTGCAGCCCAGATGAATATTCCAGGAACGTCAGGGGCCTTGTTTATCCCAATGGGCGCAGTTGTGCGCTGAAGATCGTATAAAGTTTCATTTCTTTCTTTCTTTATTTTGCAGAGAAACATCTGTCGTTCAAAGTTATTTCTTTAGGGCTGCAGTGAACGTACTTCTCCAAGCCCATTTTGCTCGCTGTCACCCCAGATTCTGTCATAAATCCCTTTCTATCTGCTTGCTTCATCATTAGAAGCCGTTCTGTGCGGAGCAGAGCTTCTTTGCGGGGCGAGCTGTCATTGATGTGCCTCACTTGTTGCCTCCTTCTCAGCCCAGCAGGAAATTATCTTCTGCTTAAATGACCTCCTTTCCTTTCCTCACCGCACCATCATTTTCATATAATTTTCTCTTTTCCACACGATCTCATGGAGTCCATATGCTGACTGTGTGTGGCAGGGACTCATGTCCTCAGAACAGCATTCCCTTCTTGGATGAAAGGAAGGGACCTTGGGTTGGACAGATTGCCCAGTGGTTAAAGGCACTTGCTTTGCAAAGCCTGACGACCCAGGTTTGATTCTCCAGTGCCCATGTCAAGCCAGATGCACAAGTGGCACATACGTCTGAAGATTGTTTGCAATGACAAGAGGCCCTGGCATGCCCATCCCCTCTCTTTTTCTCTCATTCTCATTCTACAAATGAACTCCAGACACGTGTAGCACTTTGTGTGTCTAGGAGCTTTTCATAGGTGCTGGGGAATGAAACCTGGGCCGTCAGGCCCTGCAAGCAGTCCCCTTGAACTGCTGAACCATCTTTCCAACCCAACAACAGGATATTCTTTGTTTCAGTAGAGGCTGTAAAAAGGTAACAAAAAAAAAAAAATACATGCTGTCTCCTTTCTTTTTTAAAAAATTACTTATTTATTTATTATTATAGAGAGAGAGACAGAGGCAGAGAAACAGAGAGAGAATGAGCAGGCCAGGACCTCTAGCCACTGCAAATAGTGTGTGGGTTCTGGGGAGTCAAACCTCTGTCCTTAGGTTTGGAAGGCAAGTGCATTAACCGCTGAGCCATCTCTCCAGCCCTGTCTCCTTACTTTCCAAAGTGAGGTACTCGACCACCTAGACAAGGGTTTGAAGGAAGTGGCAGGAAACTAGCTTTATGACCTTGTCAGCCCCCAGCCTGAGAATAACACGTGTTTGAGTTTAAAAAGTAAGCAAGATGCGATGGTACTCCTCATGGTAGCTTGAAGTCGAAGGAGAGGCAGCTTAAAGAGATCATTTGGAGCCTTGGAAAGTGGGCTCTGGAGGGTCCTTGACTTATGCATGAGAGACGCCTCTGAAGACAAGATGGGCGGAGCTGGCTGCCTGGCTCTGACATGACAAACACAGTCTCAGTGGTGATCTAGATACTTGGTTTTCTGGGTGTGAGTTATGGACTTTGACTTGATGAGGATATAACCATTACCCAGGGGCAGAAGAGACATTGCCTGTACTAGTAAGGCAGGTGGGACCAAACATCCGGTGGGGAAACTTCATTGAAAAATCACAATCATATCCCAAGGGGGGATTTTTTTATGAGAGAGAGGAAGAGAGTGAATTGCTTTCTGTTTGCACTTGAGTTTAGTCATATCAATATAATGGTATATTGGGGGTTCTCTTGCTTATTTGTAACACATTTGTTATCCGGGACTATTTGGGATGAATTTTGGTCTTTTAAAAAATTTACTTGCAGCCAGGCATGTTGGCTCATGCCTTTAATCCCAGCACTTGGGAGGCAGAGGTAGGAGGATCACCATGAGCTTGAGGCCACCTTGAGATTATATAGTAAATTCCAGGTTAGACTGAGCTAGAGTGAAACCCTACCTCAACCCCCCGAAAATAACCAACCCCCCCAAAAAAAAACCCCAAAAATTTATTTGCAAGGAGAGAGTGAGAGCGAGAGCAAACACGTACACCTGCATGTGCATGAGAGAGAATGGGCACCCCAGGGCCTCCAGTCTCTGCAAATGAAGTTCAGATGCATGCATCACCTTATGCGTCTGGATTTACGTGGGTCCTGAGAAATCAAACCTGGGAACTTAGGCTTCACAGGCAAATGCCTTAACTGCCGAGCCACCTTTCTAGCCCTAGTATTTTTCTTTTCTTTTTAAAAACTTATTTATTTGAGAGAGTGAGAGAGAAAGAGTAAGGTGGGGGAGGGGAGAGAGAGAGAGAGAGAGAGAGAGAGAGGGAGAGAGTGGGAAAATGGGCATTCCAGGGCCTCCAGCCACTGCAAACAAACTCCAGACACATGTGCCCCCTGGTGCATCTGGCTTACGTGGGTCCTGGGGAGTCAAACCTGGGTACTTTGGCTTTGCAAGCAAGTGCCTTAAACGCTAAGCCATCTCTCCAGCCCCCTCGTGTTTTCTTCATGGGGAAGATGAGTGACGCGTTCCCCTCCTCTCTAGTGAGAACTTTGGTGCATGAGCTACTATATAATTTGATTGTATTCCAGTCGCATTACCTTCTTTTGTTCCCTCTCCCCACTTCCATTCCACAGAGGAACCTCCTCTTTCCAAGTAAGCCTTCCTTTGTTTTGTTGTCTCATTCCTTTGTTCTCCTCCACCTTTTCCTTACTAGTGTTTTAAAAGAAAAGACAATTTTTGAAAGTTAATTTTGTTTCTGTTTTTGGCTTCTGCTTCTTCCTAATTTTATTTGTTACAATTGCTGTCAGAAATCATCCGTGAGATGGCGACTCACTAGACCTAAACTTTGCTTCATAGCAAATAGTTGTGCTTGTGTAACGACAGGCCCGGGCACTGCCTCGTTATGGTTAGGGTTTATCGATGTTTCATACAACATCGAACCTCTAGTTATTTAGAGGCTCTAGGCCGGTGCACGCTCTCTCTCTCTTTCTCTCTCTCTCTCTCACACACACACACTCATTTATAATATCAAGCTTTTCAATTGTGTTGTTTAAACTATATTTATCTTTGCTAATTTTCAGTTTCCTTCTTCTATAATTTGCCAAGAGAAGCATGTGAAATGTTCTGCTTGACTGCATTTATCCAATTTTCCTTGTAATTATTATTTTTTTTAAAGTACATTTTGAGGCTATGTTGCTAGGTAATATTGTTTTGAAATGAAGACTCCCCCCCCTCTTGGGAATTGTTCCTGTGACATATAAGATGTTCCTATTTATCTGTTATAATTAAGGTGACTACATAATTTATCAACTGAACAGAGATGCTTTGGGAGGGAACAGGGAGCCTCATGCTAAGGAGGAGGCTTTAATTGAGCTGTGGTGGGCGAAGCCCGGCCCAGCCTGGAAGGATGAGGACGCCTGCTCTCTGCGCATAACGCCTGGGGTCGCGGTGGTTTTCAATGAACTCCGTATTCCTTGATCGGAAGGGTCTCTCCACGAGTGTTCATCACTGCTGGGAGTCCTGAGGGTTTGGGCTGTGGAAGTATTTCCTCTACATTGGTTTTGTTTTGCTTCTGGAAGCACCTGGGAAGACAACTGGCTTGTGTTTTTTTTTTTTTTTTTGAGGTAGGGTCTCACTCTAGCCCAGGCTGACCTGGAATTCACTGTGAAGTCTCAGGGTGGCCTTGAACTCACGGCGATCCTCCTACCTCTGCCTCCCGAGTGCTGGGATTGAAGGCGCGTGCCACCATACCTACACACATATATTTTTTAAAAGACTTTTTATTGGGGCTGGAGAGATGGCTTAGCGGTTCAGGCGTTTGCCTGCAAAGCTAAAGGACCCAGGTTCTACTCCCCAGGACCCACGTAAGACAGATGCATAAGGGGTGCACACATCTGGAGTTTGTTTGCAGTGGCTGGAGGCCCTGGTGTACCCATTCTCTCTCTCTCTCCCTCTCTCTCTACCTGCCTATTTCCGTATCTGTCTCTCTCAAATAAATAAATAAAATATTAAAAAACTTTTCATTAACAACCTCCAAACATGTGAACAGTATACCGTGATTCCTCCACCCCCTCTTTTCCCTCCAGAACACCCTGCACCGAGTCTCTTCTTCTTTCCAACTAAGTCACTCTTCTGTTTTGATGTCATCATGTTCTTTTCCCTCCCACTGCGCAGGTCTTGTGCAGCTCGTAGGAGCCCCGGGAGCTGCTTTGTGCCTGGAAGTCCACATTTTTCACGCATACCTTTTATAAAAGTTTTAAATGATTTTATAGCTTTTGTCAGGTGTAACACGGGAATCTGAATCCTGGATCTTGGTTCCAGAGATCCTAAACCACATTACACTTCCTGCACAGGGAGAGGCCTATCTAATAGGCTATGGTAAATTACATCCAGTTGTAGCTGGCTTATAAGCTGGGCATAACAAGGTTTCTCCATTTTACTTACTGCCTTTGGTAATGAAGCTAATAATGAAAACTTTTTTTAGTCTCATTCTGTTACCAACCAGCTAACTTAGTCACGCCAGGCACAGCTTTTCTTTTTGCATGCACATGTGTGTGTGTTCAACTGTGTGTGTGTGTGTGTGTGTGTAGGCCAGAGGTTGATAGCAGGTCTCCTCCTCAGGCACAGGGTCTTCCCCTCAATCTGGAGTTCACCACTTGCCTAGCCAGCCAGTGAGCCCCAAAGACCCCTGTGCTGCCTCCCCAGCACTAGGATCACAGGTACCCGAGGCCATGCTTGGCTTTTGTGTGGATGCTGGGGAAACAAACTCAGGTCCTCATACTTGTGTGGGAAGCATTTGACCAACTGAGCCATCTCCCCAGCCCCCATGCACAGCTTTAAAAGAATATTTTATGGGCTGGAGAGATGGTTTAGCGGTTAAGCGCTTGCCTGTGAAGCCTAAGGACCCCGGTTCGAGGCTCGGTTCCCCAGGTCCCACGTTAGCCAGATGCACAAGGGGGCGCACGCGTCTGGAGTTCGTTTGCAGAGGCTGGAAGCCCTGGCGCGCCCATTCTCTCTCTCTCCCTCTATCTGTCTTTCTCTCTGTGTCTGTTGCTCTCAAATAAATAAATAAAAAAAAATTAAAAAAAAAAGAATATTTTATTTTATTTTATTTTTTGTTTATTTATTTGAGAGTGACAAGCACAGGGAGAGAAAGAGACAGAAAGAGAGAGAGAGAGAGAGAGAGAGAGAGAGAGAGAGAGAGAGAGAGAGAGAGAGAGGGAGGGAGAGAATGAGCCTGCCAGGGCCTCCAGCCACTGCAAACGAACTCTAGATGTGTGCACCCCCTTGTGCATGTGGCTAACCTGGGTCCTGGGGAATTGTGCCTCGAACTGCGGTCCTTAGGCTTCACAGGCAAGCACTTAACTGCTAAGCCATAGCTCCAGCCCTTAAGAGAATATTTTAGTTATTATTTGCAAGCAGAGAGAGGGGAGCAGGGAGAGAATGGGTACACCAGGGACTCTAGCTACTTCAAATGAACTCCAGATGCGTGTGCTACTTTGTGCATTTGGTTTTACAGGGGTACTGAGGAATCGAACCTGGGCCATTAGCCATTGGCATTGCAGGCAAGTGCCTTAACTGCTGAGCCATCTCTCCAGCTGTATGCACAGTTTTAAAACATAAGCTTGAAATCTCTGGGGATTCTAACACATGTGAGTAGTGAAAGATCTGTTCTCTTGAACTATACAAGGCACAAGCACTATAGCTTTTTTTTTTTTAAAATTTTTATTTATTTATTTGAGAGCGACAGACACAGAGAGAAAGACAGATAGAGGGAGAGAGAGAATGGGCGCGCCAGGGCTTCCAGCCTCTGCAAACGAACTCCAGATGCGTGCGCCCCCTTGTGCATCTGGCTAACGTGGGACCTGGGGAACCGAGCCTCGAATCGGGGTCCTTAGGCTTCACAGGCAAGTGCTTAACCGCTAAGCCATCTCTCCAGCCCTATAGCTTTTTAAAAAATTTTATTTATTTATTTGAGAACAAGAGAGAGCGAGAGAGAGAGAGAGAGAGAGAGAGAGAGATAGAGAGAGAAAGAGAGAGGGAGAGAATGGGCACGCCAGGGCCTCCAGCTACTGCAAACGAACTCCAGACACGTACACCCCCTTGTGCATCTGGCTAACATGGGTCCTGGGGCATCGAGACTCGAACCGGGGTCCTTAGGCTTCACAGGCAAGTGCCTTAACCACTAAGCCATCTCTCCAGCCCAAACTTGAGGTTTTATAGTCTGGTACTACTTCCTGTTTATTTCCTGCTTCCAGACTCTGGCTATACTGTGACCAACTGGCTTTCTGCTGCCGCCACTGTGCATACCTTCCCTGCCCTGATGGGATAGATGCCTTTGAAGTTGTATCCCCTTAAACTCATTCTGGTCCGGTATTTGGTCATAGCAATGATAAAGTAACCGATGCACATGGGGTGGAGGTTGTTGTAGAGACCCCACATGGCGATCAGCCAATGAGCTTCACCTTTCAGAAACACAGAAAGACGTAGGGAGGGTGTTGGAATTCTAGTCGCTTTTCACTTTTACCTTTTGAAGTGGAATGGGACAGAAACCGGGTAAAAAAAATCCACACTTTTTGTATGTGTGTGTGCATGTGTGAATGCTCGTGTGTGTGTGTGTGTGTGTGTGTGTGCAGGCCAAAGGACAATGTCAGTTGTCATCCTCAGGTATACTGCTCATCTCCTTTGAGACAGGTTCTCTCCTCAACCTCCAGGCTCACCCATTAGGTTAGGCTGGCTGGCCAGTGAGCTCTAGGAATCCTCCTATCTCTGCCTCCCCGGTGCTGGGGTCCCAGGTATGAGCCCAGGGCTGGAGAGATGACTTAGTGGTTAAGGCACTTGCCTGTGAAGCCTAAGGGCCCAGGTTCAATCCCCCAGTACCCATACAAGTCAGATGCACTAGGTGGCATGTGTGAATGGAGTTTGTTTGCAATGGCTTAAGGCCCTGGTGTGCCCATTCTCTCTCTCTCTCTTTCTATCTGTCTCTTTATTTTTCTCTCTCTTTCTCAAAAAAAAAAAAAAAAAAAAAAGAACCAACAAAACAGGTGTGAGCCCACTACACCTGGTATTTTACATAGGTACTGGGAATGGAACTCATTCATGCTTGTGAAACAAGCACTTACCCAATAAACCATCTTCCTAGCCCTTCTTTGTAATTTTATTAAATATATGCAACCATAAATCCAATTTTTTTTTGGTTTTGGTTTCTTGAGGTAGGGTCTCATTCTAGGCCAGGCTGACCTGGAATTCACTATGTAGTGTCAGGGTGGCCTCAAACTCATGGTGACCTTCCTACCTCTGCCTCCCGAGTGCTGGTATTAAAGGTGTTTGCCACCACGCCCGGCCATAAAACCAACTTTTAATATCATATGCATAACAACTATGAAACCAAAGCAAATTGACAAATTGTTTTCAAATAAAATTGCAAGGGAAGGATGAAATTAAAATGAAACTGATTTCCATGTGTCAGGTGGCACTGGGTACCTCCCTGGACCGAGGCCCCTCTCCCTTTCAGCCCGATGTCACTGTAAGAACCTAGCCCATGAGCCACTGTCTTTCTGGGCCACCCACCCACAGGGACTGCTCTGCCCAAGGTCGCATTCCTCCCCGTGACTATACGCGTAGTGTGCAGCTAGCGGGTGTGCAGAAATGAAGCCTCAAGTTCAGACTGTGCTGAAGGGACGGGTGAACTGCAGAGCCTCCAAAGGGGTGACCAGGCCTTGTCGCATTACATCACGGGCCAGCTCATTCCTCTGTCATCCCAACTTTCTTCCTTCCGTGTGCACACAGGAAACTCTAGGAGTTCTCCCCCGTAAAACTTCGCCATGCACCTCCTCATCTCAGAATCTGATTCTGGAGAGCCCAACCTGAGACAGGCATTGGTGAGACCTGTGGCCATTTCCACTGTTGTGCCTCGAACAGCGAGCGCAGTGCCTACTGGTCATAACAGATGCTCACTGAACGCTTGCCGGCTGAGGGGATGATAGATCTGAAGAGGTTAAGGATGGCCACCACAATTCTGGCTTTGACATTAGTTTGATGGTGAGGTCATGGGAGTGGATGTAATATCGCAATTTCTCTGCTTCACAGTTGTTAAAGCATAGTCCATTGTTTTCTTCATACGCTCTTACCCTCTGCTGTCTCCTTTAAGTGCACATTTAAGCATGGTTTTCTTTTTAATGTGTGTGCGTATGTGTATATGTTCAGGTCTGTGTATAGGGGCCCATAGAGCAGCCTTGAATCATTCCTCAGGGACCATCCACTTTTTTCTCTTTTTCGAGGTAGGGTCTCACTAGCTCAGGCTGACCTGGAACTCACTCTGTAGTCTCAGGCTGGCCTTGAATGCACAGTGATCCACCTACCTCTATCTCCCTAGTGCTGAGATTAAAGACATGCACCACCACCCTAGTTTTTCTTAATTAAAAAAAATATTTATTTACTTGTTTTTATTTTTTTGTGGTAGGGTTTTGCTCTAGCCCAGATTATTTGTTTATGAGAGAAAATGGATGTGCCAGGGCCTCCTGCCACTGCAAACCAACTCCAGACACACATGCCACTTTGTGTGTCTAGTTTTACATGTGTACTGGGGACTCAAACTCTGATCATTAGGCTTTGTAAGCAAGTGCTTTTAACTGCTGAGCCATCTCTCCAGCCCACCAGCTACCTTTTTGCAGATAGAGTCTCTTATTGGCTTGGAGTTTACCAGTTAGGCTGGACCAGCTGGCCAGGGAGCCCCAGGAATCCAGCTGTCTCTGTCTCCCCAGTACTAGGATTATAGTCATGTGCTATTGCATCTGGCATTTTATTTATTTATTTATTTATTTATTTATTTATTTATTTATTTATTTATTTGAGTGAGAGAGAGAGAGAGAGGGAGAGACAGAGATAGAGAGGCAGATAGAGACTGGGTGTGCCAGGACCTTTAGCCACTGCAAACAAACTCCAGACGCATGCATTACCATATGCATCTAGCTTATGTGGGTACTGGGGAATCGAACATGAGCCCTTAGGATTCTCAGGCAAGCACCTTGACTGCTAAGCCATCTCTCTAGCCAGAATCTGGCATTTTTATTTTATTTTATTTTTCTTTTCGAAGCAGGAACTCACCTTATTGTTACAGGTGGTTGTCTATATAATGTTGAGAACGAGGGTGGAGATTCTAGGATGGGAGGAGAGGTAAGGGCCAATAGTAAACCACAACTTTCGAAATGATTGGTTCTAAGCTTGCATGCGGGAATTTCAGCTCCTATGTGGAAGTAACAGGCCAGAGGCCATTAGGCGTCTTGCTGAGTCCTAGCTGGCCAGAGGCAGATCACCAAACTTTATGGGCTCAGAAAGTTCCACTAGGCCTCACGCCTGGGCCTTTCAAGGCCCAACATCTCCCCCTTTTGTTTTTGTGAGAGCATTAGTCACCATGGCCCCTGTCTTAGGTTGTCCCCCTCTGGGGATCTTACCTGTCACTGGGTACCAGGTGTTTAGCTCTCTGAGAACCCACTCCATGGGCTGGCTTAGGTTGTCTCAGTCAGTCTGAGATCTTACCCATCATTGGTCACATGGAGGGCAGAGGAGGTGGCAGTGGGTCATCTGAGGAACTTAATTCCTGAGTTGCCAGCCTGTGATAATGTACCTCAACCTGATGGATTTTTAGTGTCTCTAGCCTCTGGTGAATGAATTGTGTAATTTTGTTAATAACACAAGGCTCAACAGTGAGGATAAGGATAAGGATAAGGATAAGGATAAGGATAAGGAGAAGGATAAGGAGAAGGAGAAGGAGAAGGAGAGGAAGGGTCCAAGTAGAGGGAGGTAGGGTAAGAAGCCATGTAGGCCTGTCCACAGTGGGTTGTCTTGGAGGTCCCACTGTCTCTTCTCCAGGTCTTCTTGAAGTCTTTTGATTTTGTCCTGAAAAATTCATGATCTATTAGCATAGAAACAGCATTTTTCCTGTAGAAACAAGCATATGCCTCCCTTTTTGGCTGTTAAAAGGTCTAGTCCCCTCCTGTTTTGTAGGACTACCTCAGCCAGGGAATATAGCTGTTGTTGGAGATCAAGGATAGTGCTGGACATGGCTTTTATGTCACTGATCAGCTGGAGAGAGAGTTTTTTGTAGAGATGAACTGCCATACCCATCCTGGCTGTTCCGGTGGCCATGCCTGTGGTTATTCCCATCCCAACGAGTAAAGGTATCATCTGTACAGTTCTCTTAGGTCTCCCTCTTATATAATCAAATGAGGGCATAGGGAGGGCCTCATTTCCAGGAATGATATCTACATCTGGGATTAAGGTGGCTGGGGCACAAAGGCCCATCCAATTAGTGGGCAGAAAGTCATAGGCCATCCCACTTCCACAAGCATAAACCATTCCAGAAGGTGGGCAGCATTGAGCACTGGGCTCAGTTTTGTTGAAAGTACAGAAGGAAGGATGAATGTATCCCACATCTATACTGGAATTATTAGGGGAAGGCGGGGCCCAAATGCAAGTTCCAGAAGGAGACATTGGGAAAAGCTGGACGGGGATGGGGAAGGTGGCTGAGCAATTTTTTAGGGTCATATGGGCAACTGTAGTTGTATCATTGATGATTACTGCAAGCAGTCAGGGAGGCCCAGATCAGAGGCAAAGCCAGCAATCCTCTGCAAGGGAGGGAGTTGTTTGGTTTAGTAGGGTGAAGACCATTTTAGGAGCAGTCCTCAGGGGTGGGACACTCCCTGGAGAAGTGATTGTCAGTATCCCCTTGTTGGGACAAATATTTTAGGTCTCTTGCTGGTACCCAAATGGGTCTTTCTTCTTGAGGAAAGACACATCCAAACCCTCTCCCAGCTGTGAGGAGTGGGTCTGGTCCTCTCCAGGCCCCAGACAATGGGTCTCTCCATTTGACCTTGATTGAGCCACACAGGCACACCGATTGACCTCCTCAATGAGAATGCCTCACATGGGACACCAGTCTGCCGGGTTCCTGTAGCCCCACGTCGGGTGCCAGACTGCTGGGCTCCCCTGGCAGGTAGTGCTGAGGAAGGACCAGGACCCCTGGTTCCTCCAAAGGGGTTGAGGAGGAGGATGAGTGTCGATGGCCATGAACACACCACCAAGCCGGGAGTCTTGTTGAAGCAGGAACTCCTGGCATTTTTATATGGGTATTGGGAATCCAATTCAGGTCCTTGTGCTTGTGAGGCAAGCACTTTACTGACTTGAGCTTTGTCTCCAGCCCCGAGTATGGTTGCCTTGAGGTGTGCTGAAGAGTTTCGAATGCATTAGATGGTGTCGGCACAAATTAGGCTTCCTGACTCCTCCCTGACATTCCTCTCTCGTAACTTACAGTTGAGATTTCCATGTCCTGCCGGCGTCTGGAGTGTTGCGTGCACTCAGGAATGGAGTCCGGGTTTGTGCCTCATTAGACATCAATGCATAAAATGACAATAATTAGATTGAGTGAGGGGGAAGAGACACTTGGTTTTCTGATTGCTCCAAATTTCATTTCCGGAGGTGTCCAGGGAGCACACCCGCAGCGGAGATGGGACATTATCATTTTAACGAGCCCAAGTCTCCCTGTAGTTTATAGCTTCCTCTCACCCATGGCAGATCGGACGGGCAATTGCCTTCCCTCTTAAGGTAGCCTTTTTGGGATCTGAGATTAGGTCAGACACTCCTCCCCACTGTCAGGCAGCCTCATAAAGCCTCTTATGTCTCCTTCCTCTAATTGGAATTCCAGGCCATTAAGTAGTGGCCTAATTTGCCTGCCATGGACTGGTTCTTATGGAGAATTTATCAAAGAAAGAAGGAAAACAGATTTGGGCATGGGTCTCTCCTGAATTATTTTTAAAAATTTTCTTCCTTCCCTCCCGTGCCCTTCCTTTCTCTCTGGCTTTTGTAAAAAAAAAAATTATTTATTTATGAGAGAGAGAGAGAGAAAGAGAGAGAGAGAGAGAGAGACTGAGAGAGAGGGAGAGAAAATGGGCATGGCTGAGCTTTCAGCCACAGCAAATGAACTCCAGACACATGTGCCACCTTGTGCATCTGGCTTATGTGGGTACTCGGGAATTGAACCGGGTCCTTTGTCTTTGCTGGCAAGCGCATTAATGGCTAAGCCATCTCTCCAGCCCTTCTTTGGCCTTTTTAAGATAGTAGCACTATGTAGTCCAGGCTGGTTTGGAACTCACTATTCCCCCTGCCCCAGCCTTGCTAGTGCTGGGACTACAGGTGTGTACCATCACTCCTGGTTTTGTGGTGCTTCTTCTTCTTCTTCTTCTTTTTTTTTTCCAAGGCAGGGTCTCACTCTAGCTCAGGCTGACCTGGAATTCACTATGGAGTCTCAGGGTGGCCTGGACCCTTGGCGATCCCCCTACCTCTGCCTCCCGAGTGCTGGGATTAAAGGCATGCGCCACCAAGCCCGGCTGTGGTGCTTTTTAAAAAAAAATTATTAATTTTTTGTGTATGTGTGTGTGTGTGTGTGTGTCTGTCTGTCTATGAGTGTATGTTTATTCTGGTGTGTTGGTGTGTGCATGTGTGAAGGTCAGAAGACCATTTTGTCCTTTCCTTCTATCTAAGAGCAGACTAGCTGCCCCCTGTGTGTCAGGAATCTCCTGACTTCTTTTCCCGTTTGCCATAAGTGTGTTGGGATTACAAATGTGTGTGCCACTGTCCTCCTGGCTTTATAAGGGTTCTGGGGATCTGAACGCTGGTCATCTGACCTGGGCAGCGAGTGTTTTTTTAGCCACGGAGGCATCTCCCCAGCCCAGTCATGTGTCTTTAAGAGCTGGGTTTGCATTCCTAAGAGAGAGAGAGTGGCTGGATGTGGTTTAGAGAAGGATTTAGGGAGTACAAGTGGAGAAAGGGCACTGAATCAGAGCTGGGCAGAGAGGGCTGGGCACGGGAGGGAACCATGTGTTCTCTGCTGCCTCTTATATGTTATGATCCAGGTGGGAGCAGGGCAGCTGCTGAGCAGAACCTGGGCCAACTGAAACCCCAGAGAGGATGGTGCTGGAAGGTCTGCGATAGACAGACAGTCTCAAAGCAGCTGAGGCATGGACCTAGTGGGACATTCAGCTCTTGGTCACAGGTTCCTATTTCTTTCATGTGTGTGTGTGTGTGTGTGTGAGTGTCTGAAGGTCACAGGATAACGTCAGGTGTCCTTAGGTCCTGCTCACCTTGTTTTGAGAGGTCTCTCACTGGTCTGGAACTCACCTAACCAGGAGAGACTGGCTGGCCAGTGAGCCCCAGAGCTCAGCCTTTCTCCACCTCCTCAGTGCTTGCACTGTAAGAACTCCCAACTACAATGGGATTTTTTTTTCCTTTTAAAATGTGGATCCTGGGCAGGAGAGATGGCTTCACAGTTAAGGTGCCTGTTTGTGAAGCCTGAGGACCCGGGTTCATTTCTCCAGGTCCCATGTAAACCAGATGCAAAAGGTGGCGGCATGCAGCTGGAGTTCGCTTGCAGTGGCTGGAGGCCCTGGTGCACCCATCCTTCCTCTTTCCTTCTCTCCCTCTCTCTGTCTCAAATAAATAAATGACTAAGTAAATAAGTCCTTTAAAAATGTCTATTCTGGTCATCAAAGCTAAGTCCTCATGCAGGTAGAGCAAACACTTCCCCAACTCAATATTTCCTCACTATTTCTTTCCTTTTAGAAAATATTTAAATGGCCTGGAGGGATGACTTAGTGGTTAAGGCGTTTGCCTCCAGATAGGTAGATAGAGAGAATGGGTGTGCCAGGGCCTCCAGCTACTGTAAACAAACTCCAGCCACATGCACCACCTTGTGCATCTGGTTTATGTGGGTCCAGGGGAATTGAACCTGGGTCCTTTGGCTTCACAGGCAAATTCCTTAGCTGCTAAGCTATCTTTCCAGCCCCTGTTTTTTTTTTTTAAAATTATTTATTTGCAAAGGAGAGAGAAAGAAAACGGGAGTGAGAGAGGAATGAATGGGCATGCCAGGGCCTCTTGCCACTGCCATGCGGACTCCAGATCCATGCTCCATTTGGTGCACCTGGCTTTATGCGGATACTGGGGAACTGAACCTGGGCCGTCAGGCTTTGTAAGCAAGTGTCTCTAACCATGGAGCCATCTCTCCAGCACATTTCCTAGTTTTTTCTTTTCTTAAAAAATTTTTATTTTTTGGTTTTTCAAGGTAGGGTCTCAGTCTAGCTCAGGCTGACCTGGGATTCATTATGTATTCTCAGGGTGGTCTCAAACTCATGGCGATCCTCCTACCTCTGCCTCCCGAGGGCTAAGATTAAAGGTGTGCGCCACCATGCCCGGCACATTTCTGATTTCTAATGTGTGTTCACTGGTGCGTGTCTGTCGCTGAGAGGTATCAGGGAATCGCACAGGCCAGGCAAGTCTTAATCAGGAAATACTCTCCCGGGCTCTCAGGACTAGTCCAAGCAGTGTCACTGGCAAGCGGGACTGGGAGCTTCCATCAAACTCTGGACGAGCGCGCTCGTTGGAGACTGTGTCTGTGGCCCTTGCCGCCACTCACGGTTCCAGCTGCCAGTCTCTGCCCAGAGTCTGCTGCTGCGATGGGTCAGAGCTCTAGCTGGCATTTGTTACCAGCCACTGCCCACAGGCCGTCACTCTGTAAATCCCTTAGTCCTGCTGGATCCCTCGAACGAAGCTAATCTGCCATCTGACGCCTGCGCTTCTCACCTTTAATTACAGGCTCCTGGGCTGCTGTCCCTAGGGTCATAAAGGAAAGGGCTTCTCCTCTGCCCTCACATCCTCTTGGCGTCTGTTATTCCTCTCATGGGCGTCTGTGCTCAGGGGCACACAGCTGGACTGCTCTGCTCTTCTTTCTTAGAGGAAAGTCATTGTGGAGGCTGTGACCTTCCCGTTCTCTTCAGTTTTAATTTTTCAGGGGTAAAGAAACCTCACGACAACAAAAACCAAACCAAAACAAAACAAAAGTGTTTTAGAAGCTCTTTCCTCCCCACCCTTAAAGACAGTCTCATAGAGCTCAAGCTGCCTCAGACTCAATAAATAGCTAAAGATGACCTTGAACTCTCTCCATCCTCTGGCCTCCATCTTCTGAGTGCTGGAATTACAGGCACATATATCACCGTTGCAGCCAGCTTTGAGTTGCTGGACAAACACTCAACCCAAAGCGGTTTATAGGAGGAAAAGAGTTTAGTTCGGGCCTACAGAGTTCTAGGAAACACCGTTAAATGGTAGAAGAAGCTGGCTCATTTCCACAGATCCAAGCCGAGACACACCACCAAACAGCCGGCAAACGCTAACACCAGCAAGCTCGAACCGGTAGCATTCCGAGTGCTCTCCACGCACTTTCGGGTTGGCCTCAAGATCTGCCCCTAAGCACATCTGAGGGCTGGAGTCCAAGATCCACCTGCGGGGACGTGCGCCCTGTAACAGGGATCTAGGGGCTCTGTTGTAATCTCAATTTTAACCAAACACCTGTGTCTACAGGGCCATACAATCAAACTGTCTCATTCAAGCTACCATGCCAGGTTTTATGCCATGCTGGGCATTGAACCCAGGGCTTTGTGTATGCTAGGGAAGTATTACCAACTGAGCCAGACCCTCCAGCTATAGAAACTGGTTCTTCTTATTTTTTATTTTTCAAAACTAATTTTGTTTGATTAGTCCCACGGCCATGCTTTTGTGCTCCAGATATTTTTAAGTCTCTGTGTGGGTATGTGTGTGCATCTGCACATAGAAAGCATGTATGTGTGTGTTCATGGGTGTGAGTGCATGTCACATGAGCGTGTGGAGACCAGAGGACAGCTTCAGATGATGGTCCTTACCTTCCACATTATTTGAGGCAGAGTCTCTGCCATTCACCACTGCATAAGCCAGGCTGGATGACCTGCGAGCCTCTGGGTTACTCCTGTGTCTGCCTCCCACCTCTCTGTAGGAAGTGTGGGGTTACAGATGCCCGCGACTGCCCCTGGCCTTTCCAAGGGCTGTAGAACTCTGGACTCAGGCACCCACACTTGCGTTTCAAGCATTTTACCCAAATGAGCCCTCTCCACAACCTAGAAGCTGTTTCTTTTTTTTTTTTTAATTTTTATTTTTTTAGGATTTTATTTATTTATTTGAGAAAGAAAGAGAGAAAAAGAGGCAGAATGGGCATGCCAGGGCCTCCTGCTACTGTAAATGCACTCCAGATGCATGCATCTCCTTGTGTGTTGGGCTTAAATGGGTACTAGTGAATCGAACCTGGGTCCTTTACTTGATGGAAAGATTTCAAAAAATATTTATGAAACAGAGAGAGGGCCTCCTGCAGCTCCAAATAACTCCAGATACATGTGCCATTTTATGCATCTTGTGAGGAAATAAAAGAGCATAACCTATTATATATAAAATAAAAATAGAAAATCCTGTCCATAATCTCATGACTGGTTGTGGAAGCAAGTATTATAATACCTTGTAGTATTTTATTTTTTACTCTATTATATTTGTGTATGTGTGTGTATTAACTGATTTACTTTTTTTTTTTGAGATAGGGTCTCACCATAGCCCAGGCTATCCTAGAGCTCACCCTGTAGCTGAAGGCTGGCCTTGAACTCTTGGCATTCTTCCTACCTCAGCCTTCCAAATGCTGGGATTAAAGGTGTGAGCTACCACTCCTGGCTTCTAATTTCCTTTTCTTTTTCTTTTGAGGTAGGGTCTCACTCTAGCTCAGGCTGACCTGGAATTCACTCTGTAGTCTCAGGGTGTCCTTGAACTCACGGCAACTCTCCTACCCTCTGCCTCCTGAGTGGTGCCCGGCTTCCTAATCTCCTTTTTAATCTCTTTATTTTCTTTCCTTATCTCTCTTCCATGTTTTAAGGTGTATTGTTTGTTGGTGGCCAATGAAACAATTTACAGAGTTTCAAGGCGGAGGTGGCAGTAGAGGGTGAATAAAAATCACCGAGTGGCCGTTGGTTCGTTGGCTCTCCCGTGCTGAGGAGCGGGAAAGGCGGCGTCTTCTGTCTGCGAGGTCGTCGCGCTGTGATCACTGTGTGCTGCTGTGTCGGGGGCTCACCGCAGAAGGGGAAGTCAGGAGGCTGAGCAGTAACGGGATGAACCGTGGTAGATGTGCGCGGTGGTTCAAATGTGAAATGTCCCCCATAGCCTCGTGTGCTTTGTGACTGAGCCTCACACTTAATCCCTAGCTGGCAGAGCCTTTGGGAAGGGGGGCCTTGCTGGAGGAGGTGTGCTACTGGGGGGTGAGCCATGGGATTTTAGAGAGCCAGCTCAGCTCGCTCTCTCTCCTGCCTCCCTGCTCATATGAGACAACGGGGACAGCTTCCTGCCACGCCGGGCCCTTCTCATCGTGACGAAACTTCCCCTTGACACTCGGCTGACATAAACCCAACCGCTGTGCCGTGGCTAGTTGGTTTGCTCAGCTCTCATTCGGCCTGTCGTCCAGATACAGGTTGGAAAACAAGAGCGGTGTCTTTGTCAGCCTTTCCCCCAGCAGTCACTGCTCTAAGGCTAAATTGAATTCTCCTGTTTAGATGCCCTTCATGCAAGGCTGGGAGATAGAAGCAATTCTGTGCCCATCTGGCCTGCTGCTGGCGCCCGCGGCTGGCAAGGTCATAGAAATGCGCTTGCTCCTGAGCATCTCGGGGTCCGTGGGCCTCTCCACGTAGGAGCGTCCAGGACATCAACGGCCACTTCCTGAACTTCAGGCTACAGCTGGGTACGGTGGTCTTGCGGTTGCCTTACAGCTTCTGTTTCTCCAACTTCTCCTTGTTTGGTAACACCCCCTCCGTACTTTACCTAATATTTGGTGTGTTTTCTACAGATCTTTCACTCAGTTTGATGAGCACTCCCTATGAAGGAATGGAAAATCAAGATTAATTAAGTCTTCTTCGTCTTTGTGAGAGGGCCGCAAGGAGTCTGCTTCTCTTCCCCCATGTGTTTAGCAATCTCCAGGGCTACCAATTTTATTCATTCCCCGTAAATGTATTCAATCATTCCTGTAGGGTATCATGCCCAAAACCTCGAGCCAGGAAGCAGAAATCTCAACTTAGCGCAGCACTTGTCTCTAATTAGCTCTGTGGCCTGGAGCACGTGGGACCAGTTCTTTGGGTTTCAACTTCATCTTCCGTAGGATTCGAATTCTTTCTTCTTATCACAGGGTCTCTATAATAAACCAGCATCAGCGATAGCGCTTGTCACTGGCTGACGGCACTGACTAAGAATATGTGTTGCAAGCATGGGGAGCCCAGTAGAAAGAACAGTGGCGTGAGTCCAGTCAGCTTCCCACCCTCACCTCCTCCACAGACCTGGAGTGTGCTCAACTCCACCCTCACCTCCTCCACAGACCTGGGATGTGCTCAACTCCACCCTCACCTCCACCACAGACCTGGGGTGTGCTCAACTCCCCTCCCAGTTAGTCCACAATGTACAGGAAAGGCTGGTGGAGCTGAAAGAACTCACCAAAAAATATTTCCATATCCTGAGATCGATCTATGAAGTCAGTGATGGGAGGAGGCGAACTATTTTTAGGCACATAAATAATTTAGGTCAGATATTCCTGGTAGCTTTGCATTGTAGGCATAACAAACCTTAATATAGATGATTATAAAATGATTTCAATAAACATCTTTGCTGAAAACACAAGCATTTTAATGAGCTCATCTGTAACTCTGCAGGGCCTGCTGAGATATAAATATACATATATATTCATAATATAGATTGTTGTGAGTATATAATAGTTGCATCTCTTTCTTTATTTCCCATCATTACTAATTATTATTTTTGTTTTGAACTGTCCTCCACTTTTTTATGTGAGTAAGAGAGAGAGAGAGAGAGAATTGTCATGCCAGGGCCTCCAGCCACTGCGCTCAAACTCCAGACACTTGCACCACCTTGTGCACATGTGCGACCTTGCACATACATTATCTTGTGCGTCTGGCCTACATGGGATCTGGGCAGTTGAACATGGGTCCTTAGGCTTCACAGGCAAGCACCTTGACCACCAGGCCATTTCTCCAGCTCTCCTCTATCTTTCGAATGAACCAAGACTTGTATTTATTTGTATTCTGGGGCCTTAGAAAATGGGCACACTCACTTTTTCTAGAGCTAGAGCGGATCCAGGATGGTTTCAGCATCCCCACCCTCATGAGAATGGCCTGTCTTGTTTCATGTAGAGCTCCAGCTTCCTGGTTCCTGGTTCCATTGAGGCCCAGAGGAGTTGACCCGGGTCTTGTTGGCAGACAGGCTAGAATACACGGTAATACACTACACATGAGCCACTGGAAGGCAAGAAAGAAGAGCTGGGGAGAGAGCTCAGTCAAGTTCTTGCCTTGCACACTCGAGGAGCTACATTTGATGCACAGAATCCGTGTAAAAATTCTGGGCATTGTGGTATGTGCTTGTAATCCTAGAGCTGGGAAAGAAATGGATCTCTGGGGCTCACTGGGCCAGGCACTCCAGGCCAATTGGTGAGTTCTAGGCCAGTGAGAGACCCATCAAAAAGATGGATTGAGGGCTGGAGAGATGGTTTAGTGGTTAAGCGCTTGCCTGTGAAGCCTAAGGGCCCTGGTTCGAGGCTCGATTCTCCAGGACCCACGTTAGCCAGATGCACAAGGGGGTGCACGTGTCTGGAGTTCATTTGCAGTGGCTGGAGGCCCTGGCACACCCAGTCTCTCTCTCTCTATCTGCCTCTTTCTCTCTGTCTGTCTCTCTCAAATAATAATAAAAAAAGATGTATTGAATGCCTAAGGAACACATGAAGGTGTCTTCTGACTTCCACATGGTGCTTCATGCATGTGTAATCCCCATACTGTGTACCTGTGCATACAGACACATGCATTAAAAGAAGAAAAAAAAAATGGGAAAGAATGAGAACAAGGGAGAGATTTACTTCTTATCCAGCCTAGGCTCAGTTCTGGGTGGGGCCATTTCCTTCTGACTGGATCCTCCCAGGAGCATTGCAAGCCAGACTGATGGAAATCAAGGTTCAATAAGTGACGTTTCCATGGGTATGTGGCTGCGTCTTAAGCCCAGAGCTCTAGCCTGGGAAAGCAGTTGGGCTACATCACGGCTCAGCATGAATGATGTCTGGAGGTACACTGGGGGTGGGGGTGAGAGTCTGAGCACGAAGTATGGGGGGACGAAAGGAAGTGCAGGACAAAAGACGGTGAGAGGCAGCGATGGAGGGAAAACACGGGCGAAGCCCGGCGCCTGCGCCTCCGTAGATACTCTTCAGGACCTGCAGAATGTGCAGGCTTCTCTCCTGTACACCGACCCTCATGACTGCCAGGCACTGATGGGAAGAACTCAGATTCGTCGATAGACTCACTTGAGCTTGTGGCCCCTTTCAGCCACAGTCGAGAGAGTTGCCTGGACGGTGTAATACCCCACATTTACGTTTTCATATTCTTCCATCTTAGTTGTGGCTATCATCTTAGGCTAAGAGGGAATCAGTCTCATCTTTTGTTTAGTTATTTTTATTTAAGAGAGAGAGAGAGAGAGCGAGAGAGCGAGAGAGCGAGAGAGAGAAAGAGAGAACAGGCATGCCAGAGCCTTCAGCCACTGCAAATGAACTCCAGATGCATGCGCCCCTTGTGCATTTGGCTTACATGGGTCCTGGGGAATTGAACCGAGGTCCTGAGGCTTCCTAGGCAAATGTCTTAACTGCTAAGCTATTTCCCCAGGCCCAGTCTCATCTTTTAAACTATTTATCTATTGCCTTGGTACAAATTGTCCTAAATTCTGTGTCCCAGGACAATGAACGTCTCCATTGATAAGTCCCATGGTCCTGGGGTCAAGGGACAACCACACTGGGCAGCTTGGGGTCAGTGTGTCTCATGAGGTGATCATGACATTCACTTGAGCTTAGGTCATGGAAGGTTGGTCAGGGACTATAACAGTTTCCTTCTTGTTGCTGGGACAAAACACCCAATCACCAAGCAGCTTATGGAAGGAAAACTTTTTTTTTTTTTTAATTTCAGTTTGTAGTTTCCAGTTCACTTCTTCCAGCAAAGCTCCTCCCCCTTCAAAAAACTCCACAACATTCCCAAATTGCCACCAGTTAGAGACCAAGTGTTCAGGGCACATGAGGTTTGTGGTGGACAGTGTACATTCAAACCACCACGGGGAGTGAGGATCCTCTCTCAGGGTGGTGAGTTGGTGCCAGCTCTGGGTGGGAGGCTGCCTCCTCTCCATGAGCTGAGGCAGTTGGCTTCCCGAAGAGCCATCAAACGACGACAGCAAGAGCTCCGTGGGAGCTCTCCTTTTCATGACCAATGCTAGGAAGTCACATAGCATTGTCTCTGCCCCACCGTGCTTGGCTGAAGTAGGCCCTGAAGCGTGGTCGGCTCCTAGTTGGAGGAGAATTAGCCTCATCTCCTCAGGGGAGCAATGTCCAAGAAATCTCAGACATCTTAAAGCTACCACATTTGGATTTGACACGGGGTCCTCCCAAAGCTCTTACTCTCGTCCTTCAGTAACTCTTTAAAAAGTTATTTTTATTTATTTGTGAGAGAGAAGAGAGAGAGAGACAGAATTAGCCTTAACAGCTAACCTATCTCTCCAGCCCCCTCCAGTAACTTAAAAAAAAAAATACTTTATTTATTTGAGAAAAAGACAAAGAGGGAGGGAGGGAGGGAGAGAGAGAGAGAGAGAGAGAGAGACAGTTAGATAGATAGAGGATATTTGGGCACACCAGGGACTCCTGTCCTTAAAAATGAACTCCAGATGCATGCACCTCTTTATGCCTTTAGCTTTACATGGGAATTGAACCAGGCCATCAGGATTGCAAGCAAGCACCTTTAACTGCTAAGGGATCTCTCCAGCCTGCCCCCCGTTTATTTTTTTAGTTTTCCAAGGTAGGGTTTTGCTCTCACCTAGGCTGACCTGGAATTCACTCTGTAGCCTCAGGGTGGCCTCGAACTCTTGGCCATCCTCCTACCTCTGCCTCCTGAGTGCTGGGAGTAAAGGCGTGCGCCACCATGCCTGGCCCTGTTCAGTAGCTTCTGAGGAGGAGACGGTCCTCTGTGCGAGAGTTTCTCCATCACAAGCCTCGTTCCACTTCTCATGCAGGCGGTGGGTGACTCATCCTGGTGAGGCTGCAGGATGGATGTGCAAAGCCAAAAGGACCAAGAAGATTGGCCTGCAGCAGGTGTCCAGAAGTGACAGCTGTCGTGCAGGTGAGTCGTGGAGGGCCGTCTTCCCCTCTGTCCAGGTGGACCCCGGCCCTTTCAAAGGCAAACTTGCCCTGAGTCTCCCTTCGCCTCTCATGGAACGAAGTATATTTAGACCGTGTGCTTATTTTTTTCCCTTCCCCTCGTGAGCTCTCAGTGGAATTCATTATCTCTGATTTAGTAAAAGTGCATTACCCACCCTAGGAGTCAGTTTAACTAATTCCAGCTCATCAGCTAAGATCGTTCTCCTCTCTAACTACTTCCCTTGGAGGAATCTGCAAAGATTCGCTCTGAGCTGCCGCTGTGAAAAAAATACCCCCAGAGCGGGAAGGTGTGCGAACTGGAGCAAAAGGTCTTCACCTCTTATGGGGGATTTATGTGGGATATAAGGGATAGGTTTTTGTTTTGGTTATTGCAGATGCTTACTCTGCTCAGACAGCCTGCCAGGAACTGTCCTTTAGCACAGGGCTGAATTCTGACTGGCTAGGGCCATTGTCTGGAGGGAATGGGGTTCGCTCCATGGGGTGGTTTGAGTTCTAGTTTCAGCATGAGGCATAACACTGCCATGGAAGGGTTGCTTCATGGATAGTTCTGGAGTGAGCACGTCAAAGAAGGCTTAGGGAGCAGAATGAGGCTTGGGTAGACTGGATTTTAGTTCTTTTTTGTTGTGACTTTTATTTTTCTTCAAAATTTTTATTTATTTGTAATCAGAGACAGGAGAGAGAGGGGCCTGCCTGGGCCTCTTGCCACTGCAAATGAACTTCAGATGCATGTGCCACTTTTTGTGCATCTTACTTAATGTGAGTATAGGGGATTTGGACCCAGGTCATCAGGCTTTGCAAGAAAGCACTTTTAACTGTTGAGCCATCTCTAACAGCTCTTTCTGTAATTAAAAAAAATTATTTTACTTAAAACTTTTTTTGTTCATTTTTATTTATTTATTTGAGAGCAACAGACAGAGAGAAAAAGGCAGATAGAGAGAGAGAGACAGACAGAGAATGGGCACTCCAGGGCTTCCAGCCACTGCAAACAAACTCCAGATGCGTGCGCCCCTTTGTGCATCTGGCTAACGTGGGTCCTGGGGAACCAAGCCTTGAACCGGGTTCCTTAGGTTTCACAGGCAAATGCTTAACCGCTAAGCTGTCTCTCCTGCCCCTTATTTTATTTTTTAAAAAATATTTTTATTTATTTATTTGAGAGCGAGAGCGAGAGTGAGAGCGAGAGAGAGAGAGAGAGAGAGAGAGAGAGACAGAAATAGGCAGCTAGAGAGAGAAAGAGAGAGAATGGGTGCACTAGGGCCTCCAGCCACTGCAAACGAACTCCAGATGCATGTGCCACCTTGTGCATCTGGCTTACGTGGATCCTGGGGAGTCAAACCTGGGTCCTTGGGCTTTGCAGTCAACCACTAAGCCATCTCTCCAGGCTCCCACTTTTTGTAATTTTTGTTAGCAATTTTCATATGTGTAAATAATGTGTTTTTTTTTTAATTTTTATTTATTTATTTGAGAGTGACAGACACAGAGAGAAGGACAGATAGAGGGAGAAAGAGAGAATGGGCGCGCCAGGGCTTCCAGCCTCTGCAAACGAACTCCAGACGCGTGCGCCCCCTTGTGCATCTGGCTAACGTGGGACCTGGGGAACCGAGCCTCGAACCGGGGTCCTTAGGCTTCACAGGCAAGCATTTAACCGCTAAGCCATCTCTCCAGCCCAATAATGTGTTTTGATCACAATCCCCTCTCATTATCTTCTATTGCCTCCCACCTCCTTCTCTTGAACACCTTATTTCCCACTAGTCTCTCTTTTTCTTTGATATCCTTTTCCTCCCTTCTCCACCTTCCATGATGGAATGTTGATGGGCCCAATATGGTGCAGGTCTTGAGCAGGTCATGGCAGCCACTCGGAAGCCATGAATGCCTTGGCTGCTTCAGGTCTGGATGACAACATCCCACAGCACGCCTCCCCCTCCTGGGGCTCTTACATTCTTTGCACCCCCTCTTCCTCAGTGTTCGCTGAGCCTTGATACAGATATTTTATTTTGTGCTGAGCTCTCTCCACAGCCACTTATTTTCAGTATGCTGACAAGTTTTGGGTCTCCTGAGCAGACACTGCCAAGAAGCCAAGAGAAGCTTCTCTGATGAAAAGGGAGAGAAGCCCTGAAATCTATGCACACAAGAGCAAATACTTAGAGGGTAATTTGATGGGCACAACACATCCATCTAGTGAAGCAACAACAGAAGCTTCCCTCATAGGGTCTGTGAATTTTTCTAACCATAGGCTTTTGGCTAGGGTTTTCAGTACCAGGCATGAATTTCCTCCCATGGAGTGGTCCTCCAATCCAATCATACAGCAGTTGGTTACCCCCCATAATGGCCATGCCACTATTTTCCCAGTAGGAATATCTTACCTCACTGGTCAGCTGTGTAGCATGAAGGGCCCACTGCTGGGTGAGATTGTTAATGACTTCTCCCCACATAGCCTGCATAGCCCTTTCCAGCACTGTGACAGCCAGCTAGAAAGGAAGAAACTTCTAGCTCAGTTCCAGCTTGATTTCTCAGTGTCCTGTAACCAAGACACGTGACTTTTAAAAAAAAATTATTTATTTATTTATTTGAGAGCGACAGACATAGAGAGAAAGACAGATAGAGGGAGAGAGAGAGAATGGGCGCGCCAGGGCTTCCAGCCTCTGCAAACGAACTCCAGACGCGTGTGCCCCCTTGTGCATCTGGCTAACGTGGGACCTGGGGAACCGAGCCTCGAACCGGGGTCCTTAGGCTTCACAGGCAAGCGCTTAACCGCTAAGCCATCTCTCCAGCCCAAGACACGTGACTTCTTCAGCAAATGTCTTCTCAACTACATTGGCAATAGCTTGTATTGTTTTGGGGGGGCCTCAGGTGCCTCTCTAAACAATACCTCACTGGGAGATATCCCGCCATGGGCACTAGATTTTCCTATAACAATCTTTGGCATCTGGGGGAAGCATTATGCGGGGAACTTGGGCTCAGTGAGTTTCAGTTCCTGCTGTAGTGAAAAACACCTCACCCCTCGAGTCCCTTGGTCTTGGCTTTCTTTCTGGAGAGGCGGGAGAGAAAAGGTTAAGTTGGGAAATACTAGGCATTCTGCAGTTCTAGCACGGACACTGTGTTTGGGAGGAATTAGCGCTGTGGTCACCAAGACGACCAGCAACAGCTAGAGAGATGTTTGTAGCTCAAGCCTACCCCTATGCCAAGGAAATGGCACAAATAGGACCGGATGCCCCATGCAACCTGGAGCAGGTCAAGCGCTTGTAGACTCCACTGTGGAATGCAGAAAGGTGCGTGTTCCTCCTCTCCTAGCTCTTCGGCTCTTCATCAGGCATGCTCTATGCGACTTCTTTGACAGAGCCAAACATTGGTGATGGAATCGTCTTAGTGTGTCCTGGGGATGATGAGGGCTCATTTATGGAGCGAGCTATGAAGAGAGTAAGACTGAGCTCTCTCTTTGTAGCCTTGAACTCTGCTGTGGGACTTTCCTGCAGTTTGAGGATGGGCAGACCCTGGGTATTTGAGGATGGTGGACTGACTCAAGGCGTGTATATATGGACATTCTAGGGTCTCTCATTTCTGCATACAACCACCAGATGCTTGCACCACTTCTTTTTAATGTTTATTATTAACAAGGTGTTTCATATGTATACATCATGTGTTGGCACCCTCCTTTCCCTCATCCCCGCTCCTGTTTTGTGGGGGATGCTCCTCAGTGGGGTTACAGGTCTTCCCCATGGGGTTGTAGTTTAGCTTCATGAGGTCCCAGTGGTTGAGTGATTGTCTAACCTCCTGGGCTACTGGGGTTTTGTTTATGAAGTCTTTCCCCAGTCCTATATTGTGAAGAGTGCCTCCTATTTTTTCTTCCAGTAGGAGAAGAGTTTCAGGTCTTATAATGAGGTCTTTAATTCATGTGAACTTGATTTTTGTGTAGGGAGAGATGGGTGGGTCTAGTATTATTTTTCTACCTATGGTCATCCAATTTGTCCAACACCATTTGTCGAAGATGCTGTCTTTTTGCCAGTCTATATTATTGGCACCTTTGTCAAAGAGCAAGTAGCTGTAGTTACTTAGACCCAAAGTCTAAGTCTTCAATTCTGTTCCATTGGTATATATTCCTGTTTTCATGCCAGTACCATGCTGTTTTTATTACTATGGGTTTGTAATATAGCTTCAGATAGGGTATGGTGATACCTCCAAAGGTGTTTTTTAAAAAATTTATTTGACAGAGAAAAAGGGAGAGGGAGAGAGAGAGAGAGAGAGAGAAAGAGAAAGAGAGAGAATGAATGGGCATGTTAGGACCTCCAGCCACTGCAAATGAACTCCAGATGTGTGCACCCCCTTGTGCATCTGGCTAATGTGGGTCCTGGGGAATTGAACTTGTATCCTTTGGCTTTGCAGGCAAACGCCTTAACCATTAAGCCATCCCTCAAGCCCCAGAAGTTGTTTTAAGCTGAGGATATGTTTGGATATACAAGACCTGCTGTCATTACATATGAATTTTGAGATCATTCTTTCAATCTCTGTGAAGAATGATGTTTTTTTTTTTTTTAAGACAGGTGTTTGTGCTTTATTTATTCATAGTTCTTTGAATCAGGTGAAAGGTTTTCTTTTCACATTGGTGCCACATGGGTGAGTGACACACTTAGAAAGATTTTTCAAGGAAACATGTAGCTTATCTCTAAAGAAGAGGCTGCTGATGGTAATTTGCTTGTGGCTGTATGACTGAAGGAGCTGGACCTGCCACTGGAAAGCCTGCCACCTGTGCCAAGTTGGAAGTGGTGTTCTGATAGGATGGCATGTCCACTGACCATCCCCATCTGCTGTGTGTAGGCAGCTGTTCCAGGAACTGATTGAAGATTAGAGTTCTGGTTCATGTAAGAAGGGTTGGAAACAGTGTCTTGTCCGGTGCTTAAATACGGAGTTTGAGCAGTCTGTGTTGTTACTGAGGAATTCACATTGGGAGGTAGAGATCTCAGTGAACCAATATGATCTGGTCCCAGGCTATAGTTCTGGGCAACAGCTACTTGGTGAATGCTTTGACCCATGTAGTTTCCACCACGCGCCTGAACTGGGTATGTCTGCATTGGAACCCCCGTTGATGTAGATGGGTAATGTGCTGGAGGATGGAGTTTTGAATACACCGGGTAGACTGGTGCTTCATTCACCAATTCGTTATACAGTTCCAGAGCTTCCATGACTTTTATATTCAACTCAGACAATTCTGAATGCTTCCTATCAATCTCTTCAAGTTTTTCATCTATCATTGGATCCATCTGTTGACAAGTATCTTCTAAGTCCAAGAGGTCTTGGGAGTCTGGTTTTGAATCTGTTGGATCTATACTTTGAAGAGCCTGCAGGGCTCTGTTCATCTTTTCCTCATCTATATAAACAGGCTCAGGCTCTGATCTTGTATTTTCCTCCACAGATGTTGGTATTTTTATTGGTGTTGTGTTAAATCTGTATATTGCATTTGGTAGAATTGCCATTTTCATAATATTCACACCTATCCAGAAGCATGAGAGGTCTTTCCATTTTCTCAAGGCCTCCTCAGTTTCTTTCTTGAGGTTTTTAGGTGTTTCATTATATAGGTCTTTCCCATCCTTAGTTAGTGTTATTCCAAGGTATTTATTTATTTTTTTGTTGCTAGTGAAAATGGGACAGCCTCACTGATTTCTTTCTCTGTATATTTGTCCTTTGCATATAGAAAGGCTACTGACTTTTGTGCATCGATTTTGTATCCTGCCACTTTACTGAAGGAATTAATCACCTTTAGAAGTTTTGAGATGAAGACTTTTGGGTCACTTGTGTAATAGGATCATGTCATCTGCAAATAGGGCTAACTTGACTTCTTCCTTTCCAATCTGAATCCCTTTTATGTCTTTCTCCTGTCTTATTGCTGGGGCAAGGACTTCTAGTACTCTGCTGAAGAGCAGACACCACTTCTTGCATTAAGCTTTAAGTGACTGTCTGGGGAACTGAACTCAGGCTGGCAGGCAAGCACCTTTCACCACTAAACAATCCTCCCCAGGTCACAAATGGAGGCAATTTTATAGGTTATTAAATACAACTCCTTCCTTCTTCTCATGAGGAACTCACGCCCCTGTGAGGTGCAATGCACAACAATTTAGCAAAATGGCTGGTTAGGCTTAGAGTAGCGTTCTGGTCACTTCTAGGAAAGCTGCTTCTTACGCTGAGTCTCTGCTCATGAGTTCAGTAGATTTCCAGTGTTGGGAGGTAGAGGCTGACTTGGTTCAGCATAGTGCTGGCCACTTACCAGATACCTTATAAATACTAGTTGAAGAAACAGTAGGAGCAGGAGAGATGACTTAGCATTTACGACACTTGGCTATGAAGCCTAAGGATGCATGTTCAACTGTCCGGGTCCCACATAAGCCAGATGTGCAAAGTGACGCAGGCACGCAAGGTTGCAAATGTGCGCAAGATTTGATTGCAGTGGCTGGAGGCCCTGGAGTGCCAGTTCTCTCCCTCTCTTTCACTCCTTCTCTCTCAATCATTAAAAAAAACAAATTAAAAAAGAAACAAGTATCTGAAGGTCTGTAAGAGAACGCTCACAGGCTCTTCCCATGCCCAAGATGTGGGACTTATCATAGGGCTCCCAAGTTTTTCATCGTTCTTCCACACACAAATTCCGCAGCAAATTTGTGCTCATTGTACTTTCTCCTTTGAATCTGACTCCTTTTGTAAACAATTCAGAGATATACTCTTTTTACATGTTTCCTAGACCATATTCTTATCTCTGTCCCCTTGTAAGGATAAGACCTAGATGCATGGGAATGTCTCATGTGCAAAAACTGGGTCACATTCAAACTGATTTATGGGACTTGACCAAGGGAAGACACATGTAAAATCTTGACTCAGGATTTAAAAAGAGATGTGAAAATAATAATAAGAAAACCCCACGGGAGATATATCTTTATTGATTTAGGAAAATATAGTGTCAAGTCTTATTTTCAAAGTGTCGCTTCTTTTGTATTCTTAAAAGCTCATTTTCACTGTGATTAATTTACTACTGTGTCCCCAGTAAGGGTATTACAGATTTAATTGCTTCTGAACCCACTGGTTTTGAACTTAATGAAATTGTTCATTTCAGTGACTTCACTTTCCTTTCTTTTCTTTGCCATTAGACGTGGTGATATGAATCCCAAAGTGATTTGCCTAATAGCTGAAGGGGCAAAAAAAAAAAAAAAAAAAAAAAAAAAAGTTCTCAGTTGTCTGGGAAGTTTTCCAGTTTCATATCTTGGATGATACACTGGTTAAGAAATCACTGGGCTCCTTATCCTGAAAGATGTTTTCTTTAGGACTCTGCGTTTGTCTTACTGCTTAAGAAGAAATTGAGTCTCTACTTTTCTTGAAGAACATTCAATGACTTTGCATTGTCCCCACAAGAAGTCCCAACTCCTTAGTGTGGCCCTGTCAGCTCCTGATGATCTGTCAATGTTCCTTCCTTTTTGTGTCCCTTCTTCTTACTCCTGCCGTGAAGGCTTGGTCCTTGTCACTTGTGGTGGTTCATATTTATTGGCAACTTGGTGGGATTTGGAGCCAAACAAGAGACATGTGTCTCGGTGGGTCAGTGAGGGTGTTTCCAGGAAGGGTCAACTATGGGAGAAGACTTTTCTTCAATGCCTTCCAATGGGCGGTCCACGTACACAGGGGTCCAAGGAAAAAGCAGAGTTGCTCCTAAGCCTGCCTTTGCGACTTGCGGAATCGCATGTCTGCCTCTGTCGCTGCTGCCTTTTTCTGCTGACACAGACTCCAGCTTCTACAGCCTTCCAACCCGAACCAAAGACCAAAGGCTTTCCAGGGATCTTCCCGACCTGCCCCACCAGCTTGGGCCTTCCGAGGCAGCCGACTTCATGGACTATTGAGTTCTCAGCCTCCCCAGCATGTGGATTGCCCCTGGTGGACTACCTAGTGTAACCTGCTCCAGGGAATCCCACGTATATGTAAATATGTAATACAGTTCTGTTCTTTTAGAGAATCTTGCCTAATACATCCCTTAAATATACCACCAAATTCAACAACTTTT
The DNA here is from genome assembly GCF_020740685.1 of Jaculus jaculus. Lineage (NCBI taxonomy): Eukaryota > Metazoa > Chordata > Mammalia > Rodentia > Dipodidae > Jaculus > Jaculus jaculus. The sequence goes on from NC_059118.1 coordinate 12,384,407, forward strand.
CCTTCTTCTGCTGATATTGTTGCTTTGACTAATACCATGGAAGCAAGTACAGCCAGTCTGTCGCTTTCTGCAGCTGGCACAGGAAGCATCTTGTCTCAACAGTGCTGTTTGCACAACTGACCTCTTCCATTATTCATTGGTTTCATAATTTAGATCAGCCCATTAGAGACCTCCAGGATGTCACCTGCCCATGAGCAAGAGCTCCTCCAGCTTATAAACAAACAAAGCCTGGAGAAGATGCCCCAGGGGATTTTTCAGGGTTTGGAGCCAGGAAGTGGGAGAATCTCTGAAGGAATTTCTTTTTTTCAACGTTTTATTGACAACTTCTATAAGTATCAACAATATACCATGGTTATAATCTCTTCCCACCACCTTCCCTTTTCCCTTCCCCAAATCCCCTCTCCATTGAATCTCTTCTGTCCGGCTAGACTCTCTCTCTCTCTCTCTCTGTCTTTTTTGTTTTTTTGTTTTACAAGGTAGGGTGTCACTCTGGTCCAGGCTGACTTGGAATTCACTATGTAGTCTCAGGGTGGCCTCGAACTCACGGGGATCCTCCTACCTCTGCCTCCTGAGTACTGGGATTAAAAGCGTGCACCATCATGCCCAGCGACTTTCTTCTGTTTTGATGTCACCATTTTTCTTTTCTCCTATTATGAAGCTTTGTGTAGGTAGCATCAGCCACTGTGCGGTCATGAATATCAAGGCCACTTTGTATCTGGAAGACAGTGTCTAAGCACTCCTCCCCTTCCTTTGCCTCTTACGTTCTTTCCACCACCTCCTCCACAACGGTCCCTGAGCCTCGGAGGGTGTGACGGAGATGTCTCACTTAGTGCTGGACACTCCACTGTCACTCCGCAGAGTTCTGGTGAGCTTTGAGTCACCCCAGTGGTCACTGGCATCTGAAAAGGAAGTTTTTTCTAACCAAGAATGAGAGACACACTAACATATGGGCATAACAATAAGTATTTAGAGGGCCTGTTTTGTGGGCATAATATATCCATTTATTATGACAACAGCAGTAGTTTCTTCCCTAGGGCTTAGGACCCCCCCAGCCATAGGCTTTTCTCACAGGTTTTCTGGCTCCAAACTCTTGAGTTCTTTGTACACCCACACCTGTCCCAGATGGGCACCCTCAGAGTCACAGTGAGAAGTGCCACCCATCTTACTGTCCCATGGAGGAAGCTGTGTGAGGGGGTAAAACATGGAAGTTCTTCCAGCAGAGCGGAAGCAGGCTCTACCTGGGCTATCTCCTTCACCCCCTCCCCAGCCCTAAAGACAGTTCATGAAAGGTTGGCCAAGCAGTATGTTGTCACTTGCAAGTTGCCAGTTGCAAGCCGCAGAGGTACTGAGAGAGGAATGGCAGAAGTTCTGAGAGCAGGTTGAGAAGATGGCTCAGAGGTTCAAGGCGCTTGCTTGCAGCGTCTGCAGCCTGTGTTCAATTCCCCAGCACCCCTATGTAAAGAGGAAAAGTGGCGCAAGCATCTGGAGATTATTTGCAGAGGCAACAGACCCTGGTGTGCCAACACACACACACACACGCACGCACGCACGCACACGCACGCATGCACAGAGAGAGAGAGAGAGAAAGATAAATAAATTAATTAAATTTTTAGCTGGCACGGTGGTGCACCCCTTTAATCCCAGCACTCTCGGGCTGAGGTAGTAGGGGTGTAGTAGAGATGTCTCACTATGAGTTCAAGTGCAGCCTGGGGCTACAGAGTGAGACCCAGATAAGCCTGGGCTAGTGTGTGACCTTTGAGAAAACAAAACAAAACCGCCTTCCTCCCTCCAAAAAATATTCTAGGAGGAAAAGAATAACCACCTTTTCTGCCAGGTCTCACAGCAGCTCTCAGAAGCCAGGCACCCTCCTGCTTCACTGGAGGTTATAAACCTAAGCGCTCAGCGGCCGCATCCCAGCATTCCCGTACAGCTACGGCACTGCACAGTATTGCGGCGTGCTTCTGAGGGTCCCGTGGGGCCACCCTGAGACTCCATAGTGAATTCCAAGTCAGCCTGGACCAGAATGACACCCTACCTTGAAAAACAAAAAAGACAGAGAGAGAGAAGAGAGTCTAGCTGGACAGAAGAGATTCAATGGAGAGGGGATTTGGGGAAGGGAAAAGGGAAGGTGGTGGTGAGAGATTATAACCATGGTATATTGTTGATACTTATAGAAGTTGTCAATAAAACATGGAAAAAAAGAAAATCCTTCAGAGATTCTCCCACTTCCTGGCTCAGACAGGGAAGCTGCCTTAGCTTCAGCTCTCCACGTCGACTGCACCTGCTGGCCAAGTGGTTGGGACGCTGTGCACTTTGGACTCACTTTTGCACAGCAAGGAAACAGATGGTTACCGGAGGACTGGTTTGAGTCTGGATGGCCAGCGCATCCATGGGGACAGCTTGGGCCAACTGGGATTCTTTCATAATGCCCCGTGTTCACTCAAAGATTAAATGGGACTTAGTATTAAGGAGCCAGGCAACTGAAAGCCTTCCTAGTGAGAGCCTGAATACTGTCTCTTCACAGATCCTATTGCTGAGAAGTATTCCGAGAGAAATGACTCATTACTTCTTATTAAGTCTAAAGGACTTTTGGGGTTATAAATAAAGTCATCACTCATTTAAAGGTAATAAAGATTGTGATTTTTTTCTGCTCTCAAGTATGATGTCCTGACTTGCCATTTATGCACCCAGTTTATGTCTAGTTTTGCTTCGCCCACCACCAGTTGGTGGGTGTATAGGGAGTGAAAAAAAATTTTAATATTTGCTAAGGTAAAATATAATAAGTTTGGTAATCCTGATACTTTAAAAAGGTGTGAACAAAATATGTCACATAAAAATCATTTCTGAATTGTCTTTTGTTTTCAGTTATTTTTTAAAAAAGTTATTTGAGAGAGAAATAAAGAGAGGAAAATAGGGAGAAAGTAAGTATGGGTGTGCCAGGGCTGCCTGCTACTGCAAATGAATTCCAGAAACATGTGCAACTTTGTGCACCTGGCTTTACATGGGTAGTGAAGAATATCAGACTGTGCAAGCAAGTTCATTTAACCACTGAGCTATCCCCCAGCCTTGTTTTCAATTATTTCTATTACTCATACCTTTTATTACCATGACTGATCATATTTTAAAGAAAATCAAGCCAAAACAAAGCAGAGAAAACAAAACTAACAACTAAAAGACAAGGTAAGAGGAAAAATATAATTTTTCTATTTTCTGCATCCATCCATTCATCCAGTATGAAATGTGTCAGCACTTATAGGGAATCAATGTAGAAGTTACATATCAGGGTAGAAATATGATAGACCTTAAGGTTGCCATCCTGGGTTATAGTTAGCTTTAATTTTTTTTTGTTGTTGTTTTTTCGAGGTAGGGTTTCACTCTAGTCCAGGCTGACCTGGAATTCACTATGTAGTCTCAGGGTGGCCTCGAATTCGCCGTGATCCTCCTACCTCTTCCTCCTGAGTGCTGGGATTAAAGACGTGTGCCATGATGCCTGGCTAATTTTTTTTAGTTTGCAAGCAGAGAGAGAGGGAGGAGATAGACACAGAGTGAATGGGTGTGCCAAGGCCTCCAGTCACTGCAAACGAACTCCAGATGCATGCGCCTCCTTGTGCATCTGGCTTATGTGGGTCTTGGGGAATTGAACCTGGGTCCTTTGGCTTTGTAGGCAAACACCTTAACGGCTAAGCCATCTCTCCAGTCCTTAAATTTTTTTTGTTAGTTATGGACATACTCAGTATGTAAACAACTAACTCACTCTTCACTTATTCTTTGAAACAGGGTCTCTTGCTGAAATAAGAGCTCACTGATTCAGCTTGAGTAGCTACCGTGCCCTAGGGATTCCCTGTCTGTCTCTCCAATGCTGGGACTACAGGCATGCATCATGATGCTTAGAACTTTACATGGCTTCTAGGGATCCAAACTCAAGTGCTGATGCTAACACAAGCAGTTTACTCATTGAACCAGCTCCCCATCTGCTCTGATTCTGTTCTTCCTCCCCCAGAGATTTTCAAGCCAGACTTTCTGGTGTCATCAAACTTTTGGGTTGAATATCTTTGTGATGGCTGACTCCTCCATGCCTGTTTAACAGCATACATCCCCTTTGCCTGCTGGGTGATGGCACTGCATCCTCAATTATGACGACCAAAAATGTCTCTAGGCATTTTCAAATACTCCTTGGGGGCGAAATTTCCCCTTGTTGAAAGCTGCTGTTCTAATCTAACCTGCACGTTTCACGGTGCCCTTTAGAAATGTCAGCCGGAAACTCAGCAGTCATCTCCTCTGGTTTTCCTGCTTCCCATTTCTAACAGAAACCCGGCTATCCGTTGGTCGTTTCGGGAGAGGGCTGCTGTCTCTTCCTCATCTGCCTGAGAAGCAGGAGGGAAGCGGGCGTGCTTCTTGCTCCCCACTGCTGCCTCGAAGCAGTCGTTCTCCACCCTGACCACATCTGCTCCGCAAGTCTCACGAGGCCTGAGATGCTGTGCGCTCCTGAGAGTCTGCCGTCATCACCCTCAGCCCTTTGTATCGGCACCAGTGATTCATCCCCGACTATGGCTTCTTGATTCCTGACCTCATCCTCAATGTGCCTTTTTCCCTTTTTAAAAATATTTATTTATAAATATTTTATTTATTCATTTGCGAGAGAGATAAAGATAGACAAACAGATAGATAGATAGATAGATAGAGGGAGGAAGGGAGGGAGGGAGAGAGGGAGAAAATGGGCGCATCAGGGCCTCTAGCCACTGCAAACAAAGTAGACGCACGTGCCACCTTGTGCATCTGGCTTATGTGGGTACTGGGGAATCGAACCTGTGTCCTTAGGCTTCGCTGACAAGCCCCATAACCACTAAGCAATCTCTCCCAACCTCTTTCTTTTTTTTTTATTTAGTAGCAATTTAGTAGGGATACGTCATGTGTTGGCACCGTCATTTCCCTCCTCCATGCTCTCATTCCTCTGGAGGCCCTCCTTAGTGGGATTGCTGGTACTCACCGTGGAGCTGTGGGTCATGGCTTGTGAGAGCAGCAGCCAGTCTTGCGGGGAGAGGGGCAGTGCTTCTGGATATTCCCTCCCACCCTGTGGCTCTTCCCACCCCCTCTTCTGCAGAATTCCAGGAGCCGCAGGTGTGTGTCTGTCTGTCTGTCTGCCTTTCTGTGTGTGGCATGTGTGGTACATGTGTGCAGATGCTCTGTGCACACGTGTACAGAGGCCAGAGGAGGACATTTGATGTCCTCTTCTATTGTGTGTTTCCTTGAGGTGGAGTCTCTCATTGAACCCAGGGCTGCCCTTTCCATCAGACTGGCTGACCAGCGGGCCCCAGCCATACTGTTCCTGCTTCCCACAGGACTGGGCGACAGGCATGCATGCTGTTTATGGGCGCCCTAAGGAATCGAACTCAAGGAAAATCAGGCCCTCTCAGGTCCTCATGCTTGCATGGGAAGCACTCTTACCTGCCGAACCATCCCCCAACCCTTTGCAAATTTTATTTTAGTGAGCAAGAGAGAGAGAGACAGAGAGACAGAGAATTGGCACACCAGGGCCTGAGTCATTACAATCAAACTCCAGACACTTGTGCCACCTAGTGGGCATGTGCAACATTGCACTTGCCTCACTGTGCACCTGGCTTACGTGGGATCTGGAGAGTTGAACACGGGTCCTTAAGCTTTGCAGGCAAGCACCTTAGCTGCTAATCAATTCTCCAGCCTTCCATCCATCTTAAAATTTACTTTTAAGTTTTTCATTTCATGAGAATCCAGATTTTCCCTGCTACCTAATGGCAGCTAGTGTTTGCTGTGAGGGATGGAGTTAGTTTCATCAGTGGTGTAGCCACCGGTGAGTTGCTCATCCCATGCTAAATACCCTTCCACCCATGATCATGCAAGAAGCCCTAATTTAACTCAACAAGCTAAAAATGGGCATGAAAGTAAGATGAGGGGCCGGAGAGATTGCTTAGTGGTTAAGGCACTTGCCTGGGAAGCCTGAGGACCCATGTTTGACTCTTCAGGTCCCACATAAGCCAGATGCACAAGGTGACACAAGCGAGCAAGGTCACACATGTACACAAGGTGGCACATGTGTCTGGAGTTTGATTACAGTAGCTGGAGGCTCTGATGAGTCAATTCTCTCTCTCTCTCTCTCTCTCATTCTCTGGAATAAAAAAGGCCAGTCTAGATGAAAAGTGTACACGGGGGGGGGGTTTAAGAGAGGATAATTGAGGAAGATAAGATCAAAATGCATTATATTCATGTATGAAAATGCCAAAAATGGAAAGAATAAACAAAAATTAAGAAAACAAAGCAAAGCCAAAGAAACAAATTATGTCACAAGCTTTTGTCAAATGCTTTGGTATCTTTCCTTGTGTGACATCAAGAAGAGTGGAATGCTCATGGGAATGTCACATTGCCACTTGTGATTTCACCACTGGGTGAAAAGTGTGCTGTTTCCCTGGGGAGCTTCTTTTTTTAAAATATTTTATTTATTTGAGATAGAGAGAAAGAAAGAGAGAGAGAGAGAGAGAGAGAGAGAGAGAGAGAGAGAGAGAGAGAGAGAGAATGAACACGCCAGAGTCTCTAGCCACTGCAAAAGAACTCCAGACGCGTGCCCCCCTTGCGGACCTGGCTAACGTGGCTTCTGGGGAACGGAGCCTCGAACCAGGGTCCTTAGGCTTCACAGGCAAGTGCTTAACCGCTCAGCCATCTCTCCAGCCCCTGAGCTCTTCTTTGATTCGGAAAATATAGTCATTTACATTTACTTGGAGTTGATTTATTACTATTATTTTTGGAGTGAATTAATAGTTAAGGTTAATTTTAGCTTCTCACATGACACATACCTATACAGAAAACAACATAACAACTTTGGATCCATAGTTTTGAAGTTGTCCCAAGTCTACGAATCTGAGAACCATTATCTCTCGAGAATAAACCTCCAGCATTCTGAGAGGATGGATGATGTTCACCGGCCAGGTAAAAACTAGGGAGGCATCTGCTTTCTTTTTCACTATGAAAGCCCTTTTCTTTACTCTTACACCCCTTCCCTTCAGAGGTTCCCTGACATTACAGATAGCGTAGCTGCGACATAGACTGAGCCTGTGTCCCTAAGGACACGGTAAGCCGACAAGTCAGCCCCAAATGCCAGTCTGCTTCCTGAGATGTTTCCTGTTATGTAAGATGATCAATTCCACGGACAGGAGGTGGGAGCCAAGACCAGTGAGTTGAGAAGCTGGCAGTGAAGCCTTCCTTGTGGATGCTGAAGATTAAAGGCTGTCCCTGCCTCTGGCTACATGGGGGCTACAGGTGGCTTTGGAGGGTCATTTTCAATGGAGCGGAGGTGGCAGAGAGCAGATTAGGTAGCATCTGGTTCATCCTCTCCATATGGTCACTTTTGTTTGTCTTTTTATTGTCTTCTTTGTATTTTATTTATTTATGAGAAAGATATAAAGGGGCACATAGGTAGATCGAGAGCGAGAGTGAGAAAGAGTGAGTGAGAGAGAGAGAAAGAGGATGAGTGCACCAGGGTCTCTAGCCACTGCAAACCAACTCCAGATACATGAGCCACTTTGTGCATCTGGCTCATTGTGGGTATTGGGACATCAAACCTTGGTTTTTTGGCTATTAATGCAGGAACCTGAACCACTGAACCATTTCTCCAGCCCCACATAGGTCATCTTAAAAGTAGTTTTTGAATATTTTATTTATTTATTTGAAAGAGATAGAGAGAAAAAGAATGGGCATGCCAGGGCCTCTAGCCACTGCAACTGAATTCCAGATTCCTGCACTCCCTTGTGCATCTGGCTTATGCAGATCCTGGGGGATCAAACCAGGGTCCTTAGACTTCACAGGCAAATGCCTTAACCGCTAAGCCATTTCCCCAGCCCTTAAAGAATTTTTATTTATTTATTTGCAGGCAGACACACACGCACACGCACACACACACACACACACACACACACACACAGAGAGAGAGAGAGAGAGAGAGGGAGAGAGAGAGAGAGAGAGAGAGAAAGAGAAACAGAGAGACAGGGAGATGGAGAGAATGGGTGCATATGCCAGGGCCTCTTTTGGCTGCAAACATATTTCATATGCATGTGCCACTTTGTGCATCTGGCCTTTTATGGGTATTGGGGGATTAAACCCAGGCTGTTAGTCTTTGCAAGCAGGCACCTTAGCCATACAGCCAACCCTTCAGCCTCTCATTTTTAGAGCATTTTATTTATTTTTTAATATTTTTAAAATTTTTATTTATTTATTTGACAGAGAAAGAGGGAGAGAGAGAGAGAGAAAGAATGGACACACCAGGGCCTCCAGCCACTGCAAATGAACTCCAGATGTGGGCACCATCTTGTGCATCTGGCTCACGTGGGTCCTGGGTCCTTTGACTTTGCAGGCAAATTCCTTAACCACTAAGCCATCCCTCCAGCCCAAGTATTTTATTTATTTATGAGAGAGAGAGAGAGAATGTATGGGAGCACCAGGACCTCCTGCTGATGAAAGTGAACTCCAGACACTTGCACTACTTTCTATATATGGCTTTACATGGAAACTGGGGAATCGAACCCAGCGTGACAGGCTTTGCAAATAAGTGCCTTTCACTGCTAAACCATCTCTCCAGCCCTGCATCTGTCTTTTATTTATTTTTATTTTTTATTTTTGGTTTTTCGAGGTAGAGTCTCACTCTGGCCCAGGCTGAGACCTGGAATTCACTATATAGTGTCAGGGTGGCCTTGAACTCATGGCAATCCTTCTACCTCTGCCTCCCCAGTGCTGGGATTAAAGGCGTGTGCCACCATGCCCGGTGCGTCTGTCCCTTTAATGCTGATGTTGGCCCAGATTCGTATTTGTAACTAATATCACGTTCCAGATCACAGACCCAACTCCCCACCTGATAGCTCAAGATGAATTATTTTCTAGAAATATTTAATTATCCCAAAGCAAATGTTTTAGGGAGCGTTCTCTAGAGATACAGACTTTATATACTGTGTATATCTAATAAAAAGGAATTAATTACAATGGCTTATAACCAATAAGGGGACCAGTAGTCCTACAAAGGACACTTGCACAATGAGGCTCAGTCCACAAAGCTGGGTGTGGAGCTGCTGGCCCTCAGTTCATGATAGAAGGTCAAAGAGGTTGGAATCTGATATCAGCAAAGGATGGCAGCAGCAGTGACAGACAGTCACAAGCAGAGAGTGAAGGTAAGCAAGCCATATTCCTTCCTCCTCACACCTATTTAGTTAAAAATTTTTAATTGTAGATACCACTAGAGACAGAGAGAGAGACAGGAGACAGAGGGAGGGAGAGAGAACTGGTGCACCAGGGCCTCAGCCACTGCAATTGAATGATAGGCGCTTGCGCCACCTAGTGGCCACGTGCGACCTTGCGCTTGCCTCACCTTTATGCATCTGGCTTAGGTGGGGTCTGGAGAGTCAAACCTGGGTCCTTAGGCTTGGCAGGCAAGCGCCTTAACCACTAAGTCATCTCTCCAGCCCCTCACATCTAATTTATACCTGCACCATCTGTGCTTCCCACTCTAGGGGACAGTCTCTGGGTTTCATTTAATCTTTCCTGGAGCTGCCCTTGCAGACCTGCCCCGGATGCGTCTCTTAGTTGATTCCTGATCCTGTCAAGTCATCGCTGATGGGATGATGTGCTCCTGGCTCACCCCTGTTCCCTATCTCAGGCCATAGTCACCGTCTACCCAGCTGACAAGCCAGCCACTAACACGCGGTCCTTGACTTACCCTTCCTTAACTTCCCGTTTCTAATCCGCCGGAAAGTTCTATTGGCTCAAAGTGAACATTGTAACTGGAACCCACTCTTCTTGTCTTGCTCAGGATCATCTTCTTGGCCCATGTCATTAGTATCTTCTGTCTACATTATTGTCACAGCCTTCCAGCTGGCCCTGCTTCCATTCCTGCTGTTTTTCCATTATCATTCTCTACTTAGGGATTAAAAACCTCTTCTAAAAATACTGCGTCTTATGTGGCTCCTCTTACTATAAGTCTTCCAATTATTTTCTGTCTTTCGCACGACCCGTGAGACCTTGTTTGATCTGACCCTTGCCATTTCCATCAGGCTAATCGTGTATATCCCGTTCCTTTGTCTGCCTCATTCTTGCTGGGCTGGTGTCTCAGTTGCCTGAGCAGATTACACAGTGTTGATGCTCATCCCCAGCCCTCCCCACTTTTATGTTTCAGTTTAAATGTAATTTCTTTAGCAGGCATTTCCATCTACCTTATGCAGGGCCAGTTTTCCACATGATATTTTTGTTTCATTTGACTTTAAAGAGTAAATTATTGTTTTTTTTTTTTTTTTTGCTTTATAGCATGTATTAAAAATTTGGAGTCATTATATAAGACTACAGATATTTTCTGTTTGGCTACACAGTAGAAAGGATATCATAGTTCATCAAATTGCTATCAAGTGATAGTTTCCACCATGGTGTCAATTGCCTTTTGAGCTAGAAATTTTGTTTCTTAGAAGAGTTTAGTAAGTTTTTGTAACTTAAGGGAAGAACAGTGGGAAACACACCAGAGACCATACTGACTCTTGGAACTCCAGAATAATTATTTTTGAACTGCTTCAACCAAAGCCATTAGAGACTTATTTAATAATGTTATGTCCCTTCAAAATTTACTGGTCAAGTTACTGAACTGAATGTCTTGTGACCTCACATTCTGGTTTTTAATAACAGGGAATCGATACCCTGTTCCCATTCAGTGAAATCTGTAGCTAAAATGTATCTGAAGGGTCCCCCAGAGGGGAGAAAAAACAAGGACCCAATCCTTTATATATTGTCAATCTTTTAAATGTTGTCCATTATGGAGGATGGGAAATGGGAAGCTTTTTGTGGTTTTAATTTATACTTCCCAGATGACTAATGAACTTGGGATTCCCGACTCACATGGTACCTTTGTCTGGGTTCTGGAGAGATCAAAGGTTGGGAGATTGAGTTGCTCTCGAGATAATCACATGATATCGGGGTCAGCGAGTATTTAGGCCCTGGGTGGCTACTTTCTCCTCTGGCATTTCAATAATATGTCTGTGAGTCTTTTTTTTTTTTTTTTTCAAATAGGATTTTGGAAGACATAGCTCTAGGGGCATCTCTGAGTTGGAGTGTTATGAAAAGCAAAACGACAAGCAAGCAGACAGGGCATTCCTACACTCTCTGTAGTAAATTTTTGATAAGGGGAAGATGTTCTTGGAGACACTGAGCCAGGAAGAGGTGACAGGAAGTCACATGGTGGGCCATATATATATATATATATATATATATGCTCCACAATGACCAGTCAAGGCACCCACATTATATAAATGGAGGTATGGAGGCTCAAGGCAGCTTTGAGGTTTGCCCAGGCCTCACAGTGGCAGGATTTGAGCCTTGTGGATTTACTTTGCACCAGTGATTGATGGACTTGAGCACATGTTCATTGACCATTTGTAAGTCTTTCTTTGTCAAGTTATACCAGACACTTGATGTATGAGGAACTCTCATTCAACCTTAAAGTTATCCCTGAAAAGTTACCCCTCAGTTTTATAAAAGTTGAAGCACCGAAAAAAAGCTATATAAAACTGCCCAAGGTCCCATAAACAATCAATGACAACTGTGGCTTTCATGCACCTATACAGCATCCTACATAAGACCGAGCTCTTCCAGAATTATGTGTAGGTTAGGAGTACATGCCATGACCACTTCTTAGGATGAGAAATTTGTGGGTCAGTGGGTGTTGAGTCACAGCCTCCTTAGGCGACATTGCTCTCTGTAAGAAAAACAACTCAGGGGGCTGGGGAGATGGCTCAGCAGTTGAAGGTGCTCTCTTGCAAAGTCTACAAGGCCTCGTTCAAATCCCCACTTCTCATGTAAAGCCAGATGCACAAAGTGCCACATGCATCTGGAGTTCATTTGCAGTGTGTCAGGAGGCCCTTGGTGTGCCCATTCATCCTTTCTCATTCAAATAAATCAAAACATAATGTAGGTATATAATAAAAAAACAGCTCAGGGAGCTAAACAAACTTTCCTGGCTGCTTCTTAAGTTTCTGAAGCGGCATCACCAGCCAAATGAGGGTCTAGTGAACCCGAGGTGCCCATGTCATTTATCCCATCTAAGCGACATTCACAAGTGTCCCCTCTGTCAGTGTCTATTGGTGTCTTCTGTGTGCACCCAAGCCCTTGTTCTTTGTAAAATAGGATTCGAGTTCAAAACGAAATTCAAATGTGTCATTCATCTCCATGAGCTATGCCCTTGGCTGATTACTGGGGACCCCGAGACAACAGTTTTATGGGGGTGACAGATACGTAAATAGCAGCTGTAGGCATATGGTACTGTGACCTTGCATTAGCCAGGTTTCTCTGGAGGAGCGGAACGGACAGAATGAATCTGTATTATCAAGCAGAGTTATTAGATTAGTTGACAGGGCATAGGCTGGGCAATCCAATAACAGTTGTTTACATGCTAGAGAGCCAGAGAACTGGGTGGCTGCTCAGTCCATGAGGCTGGGTGCCTGAGCAGTCCCAATCTGGCACTGACTGCCTGGAGGGTTCCTAGGCAGCCACTGATCTTTAGTCCACATGGGAAGGCTAAGGAAACTTGCTTCCAGTACTGAAGGATGGCAGTAACAGGGTAGACACATGCATCAGTGAATAGAAAGGGCGGCCACGTATAAGGTACTGTATCCTCCTGGGGCTCCTTCGTCTATAGTCCACTGCTGGAAGAACTGCCCACTGTGGGACAAGGTCTTCCCCCCTCAGTTAATCCTTCCTGGAAATGCCCTCATAGACCCGCCCAAGAGGTGTGCCTCTCACTTGATTCCTGTCCTGACCATGTAGACAAGACCTCCAAGGCGGAGTGCGTTTTCTGCTTTGCTGGGACTTGGGTGGAGTTAGGAGAGAGTGAGATGTGTGTGAGGCAAAGAAGACTCTCTGGGCAGAGGGACCTGCCTGTGCGTTGGCTTGAAAGCCTGAACGGCTCCCTGGGCTTCAGGATGTTCGAGCAGTGAGATAGGATAGGGGTGGTGGTTGGATGTGTGGACCTGGCTGGGGAGAGGTGGGGTGCCGAAGATCTCAGCGTGACTTTCTCATAACAGACCTTCAGGAGCCATCCATCCACAGGAACAGAGCTCCGAGGAGGCGTAAAGATTGTACTCCTCAATAAAAACAAACAAACAAACAAACAAACAAACAAACAAACAAACAAACAAACAAACAAAATATTGTACTCCTCAGTCGTGATTGTCGGTGGCAGCGACGATCTGAATCGAATCCTCTCATGGCGGGTTTTCAGAACTCAGCGCTCTAGCGAGGGTGCTTTCTCATGGGCAGGAAGTTCAGTTCTCTAGATGTCCTTAGCTGACAGGCAGCTCTGTCTGCTTGTAGAACTTCTTTCTGCCCAGGATAGTTGAGCACAAAGTGAGCTCTCTGAGTGCCTGTCGTGTGTTGGGTTTTGTAAGTACCTCATTTCTTTTGCTTTCTTGATGCTTTTACTTTTCTCATTCTGCCCCAAGTTTATTCCACCCCCAGCAATTCTCCTCAATTCCCAGTCCCGCTGCTGAGGAGAACTGACTATTCCCGCATGGTTACACTGGCTCGGATTCTTCCTGTGGTGGTGTTGAGGGTAATATGGTGATGTTCCTGGTATGGTGATGACGATGATGGTCAGTGATGATATTACTGAAAAACAAAATCCTGGGGCGGAGTGGTCATGAGGCAGTCAGAGCATGCACTCAGTTCTATGGTTCGAGTCTCTTCCTTTATTAGTCCACCACATGCTGGGCATGAAGACATTTCTAATAACCCCACTGTGCATCTTGGGGGCTTCTTGTCTGAATACATTTCTGACGCTGTATTTGCGTTTAGTGGATAAAAGATAGGTGAAGAGTACTTTGTAGTCTCTACACTGAGTGCAGCTCATGCTTGATTGTATCTTTATTCAACAAGTTAAAAAGGTAGGCGCAGGGCTGGAGAGATGGCTTAGTGATCAAGGCCTGTGAAGCCTAAGGACCCCTGTTCTACTCCAAAGGTTCCACATTAGCCAGAGGCACAAAGGCGAGGCAAGCGCAAGGTCGCACATGCCCACTAGGTGACACAAGCATTTGGAGTTCTGATTTCAGTGACTGAGGTCCTGGTGTGTCAATTCTCTTATCTTTCCCCTCTCTCTACAAAAAAAAAAAAGATAGGTGCAGAAAGATGTTCCCTGTGGTTAAGATTATGTATTTGGACTTTGCTATAACCGTATCTTGCTTCAGGATGCTATGGAAGCAGCTCTGGAATGATCCAACTGTTTAGTCACCATGAAATGATTATATTTAAAAATATTTTTATTTATTTACTACAAGCACAGAAAGAGAGACAGACAGAATGGGCACACCAAGGCCTCCAGCTGCTACAAATGAACTCCAGATGCCTGTGCCACTTTGTGCATCTGGCTTTATGAGGGTACTGGGGAATTGAACCAGGGTCCTTAGGCTTCACAGGCAAGCATCCCAACCACTGAGCCATCCCTCCAGCCCCACCGTACAGTTATTAAATTCCTACTCTGTGCTCAGAACAATATGTTTGTCTGAGAAATGTCAAAATTCCATAGACCGTGGACTCTTGTGCCGAGTCAAGACAGAAGTTCTCTGAGCACGTCTCATTTTCAGAACTGACTTCCCACCATATCTGGCTCGACATAAGCCTTATTGACCCCTGAATCCCTAGTGCCCCAGGATTCACCTATCATGTACTCAATAAAAGCTTGATGAGTAAATGACAAGTGCTCAAAAAAAACCTATCTCCTAAACTCATATCACTTGTCATTTGTGGGCCTGGAAGTAATGATGTTATTTTCTAGTATTTGAGGATATGATGGTGGCCCTAGACTGGGCTGAGCAGATATGATCTTAGTGTTTTTTTTTTTTCCTCCTAAAATGTTTTATGACCTTTGAAAGTCCTTGGCTGAAATAAGCTTCTTTTCAGCGTTTGTAAAATGAGAGATTTGGATCTAATGTTCCTTCCAGCTCAAATCTACTTGCATTTTAAGGCTATTAATAGGATATCTTTAGAACTCTGGATTTAAAGATGTAAAAAAAAAAAAAAATGTGTGTGAGGCCCAAGTATTGTGGTGGCTGCAAACATCTTAGAATAAGTGCCTGGAGCCTAGAACTCACGTCTGCCTTCTTGAGAAAAAGCTTATTTTTATCCCCTCTAAAACACAGATAGGAAAACTTACTGTCTACTCCCGGGTCCTATGGCAATTAATTAGTTAATGTGTGTGAGGTACGAAGGGAACAAAGAGCGTCACATGTGAAAAGTCATAAAAATGCTAAGTGTTATTTCTTCCCATCCCGTTCTCCCATTATGTTTCAGTTTTATATCAGAATCATCGTAACAGTACCAGTTGGGGCTCTGCTGGGTAATTATGCTACCAATCAAAGGGAAAGGTATTCCCATCTAAATTTCCATTTTTACTTTCCTGTCTCCATCCCTCCTCCCACGTTTCTCCAGTGCATCATCCAGCAGGGCTAACTGCTCAGAGTTAGCAAACGCGGTCTCTCCTGTTCTCCTTCCAAACTCACCGTGGTCCAGAGACACCCATACATCCTCTCGACACTGCAAGATGGAAGAAAACTCTTTGCTCCTGTTGTAATGACTTCCTCTTTTCTAGGACAAAACACCCGACCAAAACCAGGAATGTTTTTATTTTGGCTTTCAGTCCTGAGCATCTTTTTTTTCTCTCCTCAAATTTTTATTAACATTTTCTATGATTATAAAAAATATCCCATGGTAATACCCTCCCCCCCCCACTTTCCCCTTTGAAATTCCATTCTCCATCATATCCCCTCCCCATCTCAATCATTCTACTTACATATATACATACCAAACTATTAAGTACCCTCCTCCCTTCCTTTCTCTTCCCTTTATATCTCCTTTTTAACTTACTGGCCTCTGCTACTGAGTTTTTTCCTTCTCATGCAGAAGCCCAATCATCTGCAGCTAGGATCCACATATGAGGGAGAACATATGGCACTTGGCTTTCTGGGCCTGGGTTACCTCACTTAGTATAATCCTTTCCAGATCCATCCATTTTTCTGAAAATTTCATAACTTCATTTTTCCTTACTGCTGAGTAGAACTCCATTGTATAAATGTGCCATATCTTCATTATCTACTCATCAGTTGAGGGACATCTAGGCTGGTTCCATTTCCCAGCTATTATAAATTGAGCAGCAATAAACATGGTTCAGCACTTACTTCTAAGGAAATGAGATTAGTCCTTAGGATATATGCCTAGGACTGCTACAGCTGGGTCATATGGTAGATCAGTCTTTAGCTGTTTTAGGAACCTCCACACTGATTTCCACAATGGCTGGACCAGATTGCATTCCCACCAAAAGTGTAGAAGGGTTCCTCTTTTTCCACATCCCCGCCAACATTTATGATCATTTTTTTTTTTTCATGATGGTGGCCAATCTGACAGGAGTGAGATGAAATCTCAATGTAGTTTTAATCTGCATTTCCCTGATGACTAGTGACGTAGAACATTTTTTTAGATGCTTATATGCCATTTGTATTTCTTCCTTTGAGAATTCTCTATTTAGCTCCATAGCCCATTTTTTGATTGGCTTGTTTGATTCCTTATTAGTTACCATTTTAAGTTCTTTGTATATCCTAGATATTAATCCTCTATCAGATATATAGCTGGCGAAGATTTTTTCCCATTCTGTAGGTTGCCTCTTTGCTATATTCACAGTGTCCTTTGCAGTGCAAAATCTTTGTAATTTCATGAGGTCCCAGTGATTAATCTGTGGTTTTATTGCCTGAGCATTTGGGGTTGTATTCAGAAAGTCTTTGCCAAGACCAACATGTTGAAGGGTATCCCCTACTTTTTCCTCTAGCAGTTTCAGAGTTTCCAGTCTGATGTTAAGGTCTTTAATCCATTTGGACTTAATTCTTGTGCATGGAGAGATAGAAGGTTCTATTTTCATCCTTCTACAAATACATATCCAGTTTTCCCAACACCATTTGCTGAAGAGGCTGTCTTTTCTCCAATGAGTATTTTTGGCATTTTTATTGAATATCAGGTGGCTATAGCTACCTGAACTTACATCTGGTTCCTCTATTCTGTTCCATTGAGCTACATGTCTGCTTTTGTGCGAGTACCACACTGTTTTTGTTACTATGGCTCTGTAGTATAGGTTAAAATCAGGTATGGTGATACCACTGCCTTATTTTTGTTGCTCAGTATTATTTTAGATATTTGAGGATTTTTGTGATTCCAAATGAATTTTTAGATTGTTTTTTCTATTTCCATGAAGAAAGCCTTTGGAATTTTGATAGGGATTGCATTAAATGTGTAGATTGCTTTAGGTAAGATTGCCATTTTCATGATATTGATTCTTCCAATCCAGGAACAAGGGATGTTTCTCCACTTTCTAGTGTCTTCTGCAATTTCTCGCTTGAGTGTTTTAAAGTTCTCATTGTATAGATTCTTTACTTCCTTGGTTAGGTTTATTCCAAGGTATTTTATTTTTTTTGATGCAATTGTGAATGGGAGTGATTCTCTGATTTCATCCTCTGTGTGTTTGTTGTTAGCATATATGAAGGCTACTGATTTCTGTGTATTTATTTTGTATCCTGCTACATGGCTGTAGGTTTTGATCAGCTCTAACAGCTTGCTAGTAGAGTCTTTAGGGTCCTTTATGTATAGAATCATGTCATCTGCAAATAATGATAACTTGATTTCTTCCTTTCCAATTTGTATCCCTTTTATGTGTGTCTCTTGCCTTATTGCTATGGCTAAGACTTCCAAAACTATATTAAATAGAAGTGGGGACAGTGGACACCCTTGTCTTGTTCCTGATTTTAGTGGAAAAGCTTCCAGTTTTTCCCCATTTAGTAATATGTTGGCTGTAGGCTTGTCATAAATAGCTTTTACTATATTGAGATATGTTTCTTCTATTCTCAGTCTCTGTAGGACTTTTATCATGAAGGGATGTTGGATTTTGTCGAACGCTTTCTGTGCATCTAATGAGATGATCATATGATTTTTGTCCTTCAATCCATTTATATGATGTATTACATTTATACATTTGCGTATGTTGAACCATCCCTGCATCTCTGGGATAAAGCCTACTTGGTTAGGGTGAATGATCTTTCTGATATATTCTTGTATTCTGTTTGCCAATATTTTGTTGAGAATTTTTGCATCTATGTTCATGAGGGAGATTGGTCTGTAATTTTCTTTTTTTGTTCTATCTTTGTCTGGTTTTGGTATTAGGGTGATGCTGGCTTCATAAAAGGAGTTTGGTAGAATTCCTTCTTTTTCTATTTCATGGAAAAGCTTAAGAAGCAATGGTGTTAGCTCTTCCTTAAAGGTCTGGTAAAATTCAGTAGTGTATCCATCTGGGCCTGGGCTTTTTTTTAGTTGGGAGATTATTGATAACTGATCGGATCTCTATGCTTGTTATAGGTCTATTTAAGTGATTAATATCATCTTGATTTAATTTAGGTAGGTCATATAAATCAAGGAAATCATCCACTTCTTTCAGATTTTCATACTTTGTATATGCTTTTATAGTATGTCCCTATGATTTTTTGAATTTCTCTGGCATCTGTTGTGATGTTAGCTTTTTCATCTCTAATTTTATTAATTTGTGTCTCTTCTCTCTTTCTTTTGGTCAGATTTTCTAAGGGTTTATCAATCTTGTTTATCCTTTCAAAGAACCAACTCTTTGTTTCATTAATTCTTTGGATTTTTTTTTTTGTTTCTATTTCATTAATTTCTGCCCTAATCTTTATTACTTTTTCCCATCTACTGATTTTTGGTTTGCCTTGTTCTTCTTTTTCCAAGGCTTTAAGGTGGAGTATTAGGTCATTTACTTGCGACCTTTCTAATTTCTTAATATAGACACTTAAGGCTATAAATTTACCTCTTAGAACTGCCTTCATTGTGTCCCAGAGATTTTGGTATGTTGTGCTCTCATTATCATTTGACTATAAATTTTTTGATTTCCTTCTTGATTTCTTTATTGACCTATTCATCATTTAGTAGTGTATTGTTTAGTTTCCATGATTTTGTGTATGCTCTATAGCCTTTCTTGCTATTGATTTGTAGTTTGATTCCATTGTGGTCAGAGAGAATGCAAGGAATTCTTTCAATTTTCTGGTATTTGTTAAGATTTGCTTTGTGTCCTAATATATGGTCTATTTTAGAGAATGTTCCATGTGCTGCTGAAAAGAATGTATATTCTGCAGCATTTGGATGAAATGTTCTGTATATATCTGTTAGGTCCATTCCTTCTATGACCTCATTTAGTCCAGATGCCTCTCTGTTTATTTTTTCCCGGGATGACCTGTCAATTGGTGAGAGTGGGGTGTTAAAGTCACCCACTACCACTGTGTTTGGTGTTATCTGTGACCTTAGTTCTAATAGTGTTTGTTTGATGAATTTGGGATCCCCCTTGTTAGGTGCATATATGTTTAGGATTGTAATGTCCTCCTGTTGGAGTGTGCCCTTAATCAATATAAAGTGACCTTCCTTATCTTTCTTGACTAACGTTGGACTGAAGTCTACCCTGTCTGATATTAGGATAGCAACCCCTGCTTGTTTTCTAGGCCCATTTGCTTGAAACACCCTTTTCCAACCTTTCACCCTAAGATAATGTCCATCCTTTGTAGAAAGGCGAGTTTCTTGGAGACAACAAATTGTAGGATCCTGCTTTTTTAACCCAGTCTGGAAACCTATGTCTTTTGGTTGGGACATTGAGGCCATTGATATTAAGTGATATTATTGAAAGGTGTGTATTTATGTTTGCCTTCTTTTTTTGTGGTTCCGGTTCCACCTTTGCTCTCTTGTGCTAATTAGTATTTGAGTATTGCTTGTTTTTTCCAGGTTCCTTATATGTGTGCTTTTCCTTCTCTTCAGAATGGAGGATTCTTTCAAGTATTGTCTGTAGAGCTGGTTTTGTCTTCAAATACTCTTTTAGCCTGCTTACCAAATGTCCTTATTTCTCCATCTATTTGAATGGATAACTTTGCAGGATAAAGTAACCTTGGTTGACAGTTGCTATCTTTCAGAATTTGGAATACATCACTCCAAGCCCTTCTGGCTTTTAAAGTTTGTGTTGAGTAATCTGCTGTAATCCTGATGGGTTTGCCTTTGTAGGTAACTTGATTTTTCTCTCTGACTGCTTTCAATATTTTTTCTTTGGATTGTGTGTTTGGTAGTTTGATTATAATATGGTGAGGAGAGGTTCTTTCCAGGTTTTGTCTGGCTGGTGTTATAAAGGCTTCCTGTATCTGCACTGACATCTCTTTCCCAACTTGGGGGAAGTTTTATTCTATGATTTTGTTGAAGACACCTACTCTGCCTTTGGAGTATAATTCTTCTCCTACTATGCCCTGAATTCTTATATTTGACCTTTTCATAGTGCCCCGAATATCTTGAAATTTCCATTCATACTTTTCTATTAGTTTGTCTTTCTCTTTGTTGGACTATATTAGATCTGCTATCTGGTCTTCTAGCTTAGATATTCCATCCTCTCCTTTATCCCTTCTACTTGCGAGATTTTTCTACAGAGTTTTTTTTTATTTCATTACCTGTGTTTGTCATTGCTAGTAATTCTGACTTTTTAAAAAATTATTTCTATTTCCTTATTTATGTCTTGTATTGCCTTCTTTATTTCATTAAATTGGTGTCCTGCATCTTCTTTTATTCCTTTGATTTCCTCATTGTTTCTTTTGATTTGTTCTTTGGCTTCTTTGAACATGTTTACAATCATTCTTTTGAAATCTTCCTCAGGCATTTCTTCCAACTCATTCTCACTGGAGGTCATCTCTGATGCATTAATACTTTTTGGTGGATTTATGGTGCCTTGATTTTTGGTGTTTCTTGTGCTATAATGTATATATTTTTGCATCTTGGATTAAGTTAATGCTTGGATTTTCTAGCTAGCTGTGTATTCTTAGCTGTATCAATTGATCTGATGGTATATATTTTCAGTGTAGGAGATTCAGATGCTAGGTGTGGCTCCTAATACTCTAACAGTATCTAGAAAAGTGTTCCTGGGGCTTGAGTTTGCCTGCTATGGGAGTATTCAAGTAGGCTGAGTGGAGCAAAATACAGGTAGATTCTAAAGTTTAACTAAACGCTGTATACATTCAATCAACAACAGCACCGAGTACTTATGCAAGAGTAGGTGTTATAACAACCAGATCCTCTATCAACAAAGAGGTTAAGATTTCTGGTCTGTTGAGGGTTTCAAGTCAGCTTGTGACCAAGTGAGACCCTTCCCTGGTGCAAACCCAGTTACCTTTTTGGATGATTTTGGTCTCAGTCAAGTAGGGTGGCTGGGTCACTGGACCGCTGTTCTGTTTTCTGGAGCTGGACACTGGCTTTTCCTGTGGGGCAGACAGAGCCTGGCAACTATGGCCCTGCAGATGGGCACCCCCGCTGCTGGAACCATTGCTGCTGCTGCCGCCGAAACTGCTGCTGCCGAAGCCGCCGCCGCTGGGTCCACTGTTGCCGCTGCCGCTGCTGCTCCTGGAGCCACTGTTGCCGGTGCCGGAGCCGCTGCTCTTGCTGCCGTGGCTTCCCCGACCGCTTCCACTGCCAGAGCCAGGGCGCCGCTGCCGGAGCTGCTTCGGCCTGTCTGTGCGGGCTCTGGATGCTCCGGGACTCTCCTATTTCTCTGCTGCCGTTTTAATTTCTCATACACCTCACTTTTTAGTGAAAGTGTGTATTTGGCTGGGTTTTCTTTGGCTTTTTCTCCCCTAGTCTGCTTTGGCGTGGTTCCTATGCTGCCATGTTAATCAGAAGCCAGTCTTGAGCTTCTTGATGGCAGGGGACAACAAGGCATGGACAACACTTTCTGTCACAGCAGGTGGAAAATAGCAGCAGGACGGTGAGCTGAACTCTAGCAAGGGGGAGATTGTAACACCCCCTAATCCCACCCCCAACAACGCACCTCCTTCCAGCAAGTCCTCACTGACAAAACTGTCATCGGCTGGGGATCAGAACACATGAGTTTACGGAGGACATCAGAGTGTTTTGTCCCAGCAACGAGAAGGAAATTGTAACAGATAGCATGCCTCTCAGCTGTGGTGACAGTTGTATGGCTCCTCCTATAGGTGACAAAGACATGCAACTGAGGATGGGCCATCTGTCCAAAGGGGAATTTCTCTATCTTCATAGCCATCTGCCATCGGCTATGCTCAGTAAGCACTCGCATAAGGCAAGACCATTCAGTGAGGAAGCAAAAGAATGAGGTAGAAGAGGCTTTGGAAGACCTATGTGACTTAGACCAGCAAGGAAATTGGGTGCCTAGAAAGGGCAAGAAGAGGAAAAGCAGATAGAGGGGCCTGTCTAGGCCACTCAGAAGCAAATGTGGCAAGATTTTCACTGCGCAGGAGTTCCTGGGGGAAGGATTCACAGAAAAGCCAAACGAGATGCTTGTGAGTCCCTGGAAGGCTCTGAAGCCTAAGCAAAGACTCACCAGAGGCAGGAATCGTTGATACAGATGTGGATTCCGTTGTGAGGCAGGGGTTTCCTGCACGACTGCCACACAACAAAATAACTTACAAGGCAGTGGCCAAAAACCGGTGTGCACTGATGCTGTCTGAGAAGCCGGAGGTTGCCAATTCAGTTGTGTCTGACACGCGTGGTCTGAGTAGTCTCCCGGTATCTACTCATGGTTGGAGATGAGCTGTTCTTGGCGAGGATGTCTGCAGGGACTTAGCTTTGCCTCATTGTTTTAAATATACTTTATTCATTTGAGAGAGAAAGAGGGAGGGAGGGAGAGAAAGAGAGAGAGAGAGAGAAATGGGTGTGCCAAACAAACTCTAGATGCATGATGCATGCTCCCCCTTGTACATCTGGCTTATGTGGGTCCTGGAGAATTGAACCAGGATCCTTTGGCTTTGCAGGCAAGCACCTTAACTGGTGAGCCATCTCTCCAGTCCTGCCTCATTCTTTTTTATTAGAGAGAGAGAGAGAGAGAGAGAGAATTGGCATGCCAGGGCCTCAGCCACTGCAATTGAACTCCAGAGACCTGTGCCACCTAGTGGGCATGTGCGACCTTGCGTGTGCCTCACCTTTGTGCATCTGGCTTATGTAGGATCTGGAGAGAAATTGAACGTGGGTCCTTAGGCGTTGCAGGCAAGCACCTTAACCACTAAGCAATCTCTCTATCCCCTGCCTCACTCTTTTGTCTTGCCCTCTGGTTAGTGTTGACCGTCATCCTTAGGATACTGCAGAAGTGTAAGGGTGAAAGGACCTACGTGAAGGAGTGGTCCAGCTCCACTTTTGTCTGCTCAGTGGGCCAAAGGACGTCCCATGGTGAAGCTCAGGCTTGGGATGTGGGTAGCAGGCTTATGACCGAGGGAAGGGCACAGGAAGGGGTAAGGCATTGAGGCTTGCAGTTACCTTTTTTGTTGCTGGCACAAAGCACCCAAAACAAAAGCAGCTGATGGGAGGAAAGTATTTATTTTGGCTTATTGTCTTAAGGGGAAGCTTCATGACGACAGGAACGAGATGGTCCAATATCAGGTGGCCGCCAGCAGCAGGAGAGTGAGCCAAGCTAACAATGGCAAGCTAGGGGTTAATAGACCATCAAGATCCGCCCTCAGCAACACACCTCCTCCAGCGAGGCTCCACCTCCCAAATGGCCACAGGCGTTCAGGACACAAGAGTATATGGGGAGGGGACATCTGATTCGAACCACCACAAGGCCGTTAATGTAACCAACCAACCACAACACAGCTCAGCTGTGGCCTTTCAAAGACTCTGTGGTAAGGACGCTCACGGGTTCCACCAGTTTCTTGGTGAATGAGATGACCTGGGAGGTAGGACGCCACTGGTCACGGCAAAGGGCAGAAGCAGAGCAGGACCTTAGGAGAGATGCGAGACTACTGCTTCTCCAGGGCCAGCCTGCCGCACGGGCTCCTCGGACGCCAGGCGTCCCTTTCCTCGTCTCCAGGAGAACTGAGATGAACTTTTACAACTGTCACGGAGGAAGTTGGGTTGTTCAGGAGTCCCGGGTGATCCTCTGTACAGCCTGGGCGCTTCAGGGGCAGGGGGTGCAGGGTCAGAAAGGTCAGAAAGAGCAAAGGCTGGGAGGCAGGGATCTAGAAGGATGCAGGAGTACAGTGTGGCATGGCAGGAGGAGGACATGTGAGAGAGCTTTCTGGAAGGATAAACTGATGGGAGGCTGCTGTGTTCCCTCGGGAGCTGTGATGTGGCCAGGCTAGTGGTTAGTTAGCACGCGGTCCATTTTCAGAGAATTCTGATACAGGTAGAGGGTGGCAATAAAAGTACCCTGTAGTGGGACCAGAGAGAAGGCTCAGTGGTTAAGGCACTTGCCTGCAAAGCCTAACGACCAGCATTGGATTTCCCAGTGCCCACATAACACCAGATGCACAGCGTGGTGCGTGCGTCCGGAGTTCCTTTGCAGCAGCTAGAGGCCCTGGTGTGCCCATTCCCTCTCTTTCTCTCTGATGGGCATGGTGGCATAGGCCTTCCTGGGGCCACACAGTAAATTCCAGGTTAGCCTGCGCTAGAGTGAGACCCTACCTTAAAAAAACTAAAACAAAACACAACAAAACAAACAAAAAACGAAGTACTGGGTACTAAGCTAGGGCTTCCAGTTCTATCATTGGTCCTCAGGTTATGAGAAGCTTTCTTATAAAACCTCTGTGTGCTCTTGAGGTGTAATCATAAAAGAAGTATTCGTTTTCAAACTCTTACTGTTTTGTTACTACATTTGGCGGAACTTATCTCTCTTCCCGTCTTGGGTGGCAATTCAGGTGGGGCCCCATGACTTCTATGATCATTCTGTGTGTGTGGGGGGGGGGCTGTGATTCTGCGTGCATGTAGAGGTCAGAGTATCTTTCTCAATGGCTCTCTGCCTCATTTATGGAAGCAGATTCTCTAACTTGAACCCAAGACCTGCTGATTTGTTTAGTCTAGCTAGGCATCTTGTCCATGGGATACCACCTCCACCTCCCGGGGAACTGGGATTCCAGGTGGGCCACCACATTCGCTGAGCTACGGTGTTCAGGTGCTCACGTTACCGCGGCTCGTGACTTATCCACTGAGCCACCTCTCCAGCCCCATGCGGCCATGCCCAAGTGGAGCGCACGCATGCTGCTCAGGCTTCTAGCCAGCGTGTTACAGAACCGGGGAAGCATACGGCTCTAGGCTACGCAGTCAATGTCCATCCTCTACGCGGGAGTCAAAACTTGGAGCTCAGTGTAATGTGACACCTTTCTGTTCTGCATATGGAGAAGGAGTTTATATTTGGCACTATAGATTTCTGTTTCTTCTGACTTCAGTCTGTCCTGCTCCCACACAACCTTTCAGGTTTTTGAAGGTCAAGCTTTACAGAAGGGAGACAGAAAGGGACACTGGCATATGCCACACGATGGGCTGTGACATGGGCTGGCCCATGTCTTCTCTGACTTTTCCTCTTACAGTTCTGCAGAGGGCCCCTGTCTTGGGTTGGGTGTAAGCTAGTGGCAGGAAGTGGATGGGGAAAGGGAGGAAGCCGAGCGAAGGTGGGAATTCAGACCAATCCCAGGGAGGGATCCTTGGGTTGATGACAAAGGGGCAGTCTGGAGTGTAAGCCGGGCGTGTCTCCTGTCCCTGTGTGCGTGTAAGCCGGGCGTGTCCCTGTCCCTGTGTGCCTGCCATCCTGTCCCACACTGCCTGGGAGCTGTCCAGATGTGCAGCTTGGTGTTAGGTGATGGTGGCATGCAACTCCTCAGACTGGTCCCAGTTTCCTTCCTGCAGAAGCAGGCTCGGCTTTGGGCCAGCCTTCCACACACAGGGGGTAGGGCTGGCTGCTGGAAACCAGAGCCTTCGAAGCTGCAAGCCAGAGTCCACAAAGATGGGAAAACTGGTGCAGGGAACAAAGGCACTGTGCTGAAAATGTCTCCTCTCCCTTCCCAGAGGCCCTCTCACTTGCCTTCCCTGGAAGAAGATGAGGAACACCCTGCTCCCCAGTTCTTAGATTTCCTTCTCAGTCCCCAGTGTCTGAGGTTCCCAGCTCTCCCTGCAGAGGCTTGCGTACTCCTCCCTAGCATCCATCTGGATGGGATCAAATGATCCTATGCCCACTGTCCTCTTCTTTCGAGGGTCTCACTGATCCCCAGGAGCCACAGCTGGCTTCTGTGTTCTGGTGTCCGGGAGTGCAGGTCACCCTCGCCCTCCTGCCTCTTTTTTTTTTTTTTTAAATAAAGGACATTCTGTTTATTCATTGATTTGAGAACGACAGACAGAGAGAGAAAGAGGCAAGTAGATAGAAAGAGAATGGGCACGCCAGGGCCTCCAGCCACTGCAAATGAATGCCAGATGCATGTGCCTCCCCCCGTGCATCTGGCTTACGTGGGTCCTGGGGAATTGAGCCTCGAACCGGGGTCCTTACACTTCACAGGCAAACATTTAATGGCTAAGACATCTCTCCAGCCCCTATCCTGCCTCTTTTTTTTAAAAAAATATTTTATTTATTTATTTAAGAATCAAAGAGACAGAAGGAGGCAAATAGAGAGACAGAGGTAGAGAGAGTGAGTATAGGCGCACCAGGGCCTCCAGCCACTGTCAATGAACTCCAGACACATGCGCCACTTTGTGACTCTGGCTTACATGGGTCCTGGAGAATCGAACCTGGGTCCTTTGGCTTTGCAGGCAAGCGCCTTACCCACTAAACCATCTCTCCTGCCGTAGTCACCCTATGTCTATGGTGATCCTCAAACTGCAGAGGGACATGCCTCAGTAAGTCATAGCACGAATCCCTGAAGAAATTCTCCAATATCCTCTTCCACTGGCCAACTCCCAGCCTGCTCTGTCTTTGAGTGTCTCACAAGTTTGGGGTGTATCTGCTTTGCAATTTCCACAGACCCTCTGCCACACACTTCAGAATGTGCCTCACCTCAACATTCATCTCTTTCCCCCTGTCACGGTTGCTTCAAAAGACCTTTCATGATAAACCATTTGGGTGAGCCGGGGAGCACGCGCGTTTGGGTCCTGGGTGCGGTCTAGCAGGGATGTGGTACAGAGAGCCCCCCCTTCGTCCCAGCTAGCCAGTTTTGGCAGGTCAGTCTGGCAGGAACTTGTGAAAGCATGGCAAAGCCCAGATCTTTCCACTTTGCTCTTTTCTTTAAAGGGGGAAAGGTGGGCTGCTGTTTGTCTGAAACACACGTTGAAAATTGCTATCCTGGTGGTGTTGGGTGATGGGCCCTTTAAGAGGCTATTAAATGGGATTAGTGTGTTTCTCACAGGACTGGGCTAGATCTGTGTGTGTGTGTGTGTGTGTGTGTGTGTGTGTGTGTGTGTGTGTGTCCAGAGGAGTACCTTAGGTGCTCTTTTCTTTCTCTCTTTTTAAAAAAAATATTTATTTAACTTTATTTATTTGAGAGAAAGAAACAGATAGAATAGGTGCGCCAGGGTCTTCAGTTACTGCAAACAAACTCCACACACATGTGACATCTGGTTTACATCGGTCCTAGGGAATTGAACCTGGGTCCTTTGGTTTTGCAGGCAAGCGCCTTAGCCATTAAGCCATCTCTCCAGCCCCTTAGGTGCCCATTTCTATCGCTAATCCGCTGGTTTCCTTGAGACAGAGTCTCTCACTGAATCGGTGATCGGCGATTCTCTGGTCTTCTCTCCTAGCAGGACTGAGGTTACAGGTATGCAGGGCCCCATACAGCTGCTAATGTTGGGTTCCGGTGGTCAGGGGGATCAAACACAGGGAAAACTGGGCCCTCTCAGGGCTTTGTGCTTATGGGGCAAGTGCTCTTACCCGTTGAGCCATCTCCTCCGCCCAGGGCTGGGTTAATTTTGGGGGGACCGGGTTGGTTGCTGAGCAAACAACATGTTGTAAAGCGTGGTTTCAGCTTCATCTCCTGCTCTGCACCCGTTTCCCTTGCGGTTTTTGTCACGCTGTGTCCCAGCATGAGGTGAGAGCACCCGATCCTGGACCTCCCGGGAGGCCTGCTCCACAGCGGAGACCCGACCAACTTCTTTCCTTTGTAAATGAGGCATTCTAGTCTAGCAGCAGAAAGCGGACGAAGATGAGGTGCCCTCCCAGAACCTTCCCAGTGACTGAATGGACATCGTAGGACCTTTTGGATTTGAGATGAGTGATTTCTTTCTTTGAGGCCGAGATATTAAAAAAAAGAAAGTCCCCGGGTCCTTAGGGAGCACTGGCAGAGTAAGTCCATATGTGACATCAGAAAGTAAACAGGAGGATTCAGCACAACCAGCCTCATCTCCTGCCAGCACACTGAGGCCCGTGGAGTGAGGAGGGCAAGGTGCCCATGCCATTCTGGAGAGGAAACACGCTTTCAGCCCCAGGAGGGAGCTTATGGGAGCTTTCAAGGGTGCTGAGCCCAATGCGCACAGGAGCCCAAGCAGCGTGGTCCTGGGCACCACCCCCAGATCGTCACCAGTTCCCTGCACCTGTCTGGAGTTGGTGTTGACTTGGGCCTGTGCTGTATCACCGTGGGTGCTGGTGGCATAGATCACTTTGGAAACTCAAAACGCCAGTTTGAAACCAGGCTTTGCTATTTTGAAACCCTACGTTTTTGTGTGTCTATTTTAGCCTCTTTGAGCCTCATCCTCCCTGCCTGTAAAGTGGAGGCAGCAGAAAAGCCTACCTTGCAGGATTACGGTGAAGATTAAGTGACATAACCCCTGCGCAAGGCACCTGAGATGACATAGAAATTCCACAACTGTCCATTTCTTTCTTGCCTCACATGGAATGCTGTGGCTTAGAAAGAAAGCGGAGTGAGACCCACTTCCTCATTAGAGCAGCCACCTCTGGGGTCTGGGGCTGGAGAGACTCGCCTGTTTCCTTTTATGAGAGAGAGAGAGAGAGAGAGAGAGAGAGAGAGAGAGAGAGAGAGAGAGAGAGAATTGGCATGTCAGGGTCCCAGCCACTGAAATTGAACTCCAGATGCTTGTGCCACCTAGTGGGCATGTGTGACCTTTCGCTTGCCTCACCCTTGCATGTCTGGCTTACTGGAATGTGGAGAGTCAAACATGGGACCTTAGGCTTTGAAAGTGAGCGCCTTAACCACTAAGCTCTCTCCTTTTTATGCAGTCCAGAAACCCAGCTCATGATATGGCACAATCCAGTTAAGGTGGATGTGGACCTCGTGGCCCTTGGTGTGTGTCTAGGACCTCCATATCTGTACATCCTGGCACATAGTGGACCTCAGTCATTGTGGGTGAAATATTGGGTGAATTGGCTTTAATATGTGATGACCACCTCCTTGTCCTAACTGTTAACGCTGTTGTCAGAATCTCTGATGACTTCTGGCCTCAGCTACCAGAGGCTCAGTTTCTCTGACCTGCTTCCTGGCTCTCCTAGAACTTGGACAGAGCCCTGATTGTCAGCCAGACAGAGGCTCTTAAGCTCGAACAAGCCCCCAGAAGCTCTCTGTGGGGTTTGAATGTGAAATACCCTCCCACCCCTGTAGCCTCGTGTGTTTCGAATACTTAGTCCTCAAGCTGCTGGTACTTTGGGGGGTGGAGGCTTGCTGGAGGAGGTGTGTCACTGGGGGTGGACCTTGAGGTTTACTAGTCCAGCCCCACTGGGTGTCCAGAGTTTGCTCTTCGGACTACTTCCTTCCCTGCTGTCTTGCTGGTGCTATGCTGTTTGTGCCGTCATGAAATTTCCACTCACTGTGAGCTGAAATAAACCATTTCCTCCCCATAATCTGCTTCTGGTTGGGTCTTTTTCTCTGCCATGAGGATGTCACTGCTACAATCTCCAAGTTCTGGGGTCTTGGTGCCCTTTACTATCGCTAATCCGCTGGTTTCCTTGAGACAGAGTCTGTCACCGAATCGGTGATCGGCGATCCTCTGGTCCCCTCTCCTAGCAGGACTGAGGTTACAGGTATGCAGGGCCCCATACAGCTGCTAATGTTGGGTTCCGGTGGTCAGGGGGATCAAACACAGGGAAAACTGGGCCCTCTCAGGGCTTCGTGCTTATGGGGCAAGTGCTCTTACCCGTTGAGCCATCTCCTCCGCCCCGGGCTGGGTTAATTTTGGGGGGACCGGGTTGGTTGCTGAGCAAACAACATGTTGTAAAGTGTGGTTTCAACTTCATCTCCTGCTCTGCACCCGTTTCCCTTGCGGTTTTCATCGCGCTGTGTCTTCACTGGGCTGCTTCTGTGTGCCTGTTCACACTGATCTCCCAGGTAGCAGACAGGCAGTAAGTGGCATTAGGAGGCATTTACTTGAGGCCTTGCCTGGGAGCAGGGAGGGAGAGGCGCCCTGGCCATCTTCGGCATTCTCAGGCGTGGGGCGGTGTCGGGGGACCACGGCTCTCTCAGAGCAGGCTTTGTCGCATCGAATGCCCTTTTCTCTTTGCTAAGCCGAGCAGGGATCTTTAGCCGGGCCATTGTGTGTGCCTCTGGGAGGAAGCTAGCAATGGTGGGAGGCGAGGGACATGGACAGGCTATAGCGTTTTATGGAAATTGCAAGGAGAGACAGCTATGGGATGAGCTGCGAGAAAGCAAACAGATCTTACTGAACTTGGTGGGGTGAGGGGGACGGTAGGGAGGGCTCGGGGAAACCTTGGGGAGGCAGTAGCACTGTTAATAAAGCTTAAATAATATGCACAATTTCATGTCATCATATTTGTGTGGACGTGTGTGTGTGCACGTGCCATGGCATACATGTGACACTTCAGCATGTTAATCTTCACCTTCCATCTTATGTTTAGAGAGAAGAGCTCCCGGCTGTGAGATATGGCCCAAGAGCTCCCAGATTCTCCTGACCCTGTCTCCCATTGCCATTGGTGTTGGCATTACAGATGGGTGCCACAATTTGCTTCTGTTTCTGTATGGGTGCAGGGGATCTGAACTCTGGCCAGAAGGCTTGTTGAGCAAGCACCTTTAATCGCCGAGCCATCTCCCCAGCCTTGGCATCTTCTTAAAACCACTTTTGATCCGAAACACAAGCTTCTGTTTCTAATTCTTTTCATCGCCTGTATCTGTCCTTGCTATGAAATCTTGCCGATGAGCCTTGTGTGGTGAGCATGCCTATGATCCCTGGGAAACTGAGACAGGAAGGGGAGGAGGATTGTTGTGAGTTTGAGGGTACCCTCAGCTATGGGGTGGCTCCAGGCCAACCTATGTTACAGAGTGAGAACCTGTTTCGTCAAACAAATCTTGGGCTGGAGATACGGATTAGCAGTTAAGGTGCTTGCCTGCAAAGCCCAAGGACTCATGTTCAACTCTCCAGATCCCATGTAAGCCAGATGCACAATGATGCAAGCGTTCAAGGTCACACATGTGCACAAGGGGGCACACACATTTAGAGTTTGATTGCAGTGGCTGGATGCCCTGGTGAGCCAATTCTCTCTTTCACTTCTTGCATGAAAAAGCCAGTCTGTTGGGCTTGCCTCAAAAACAAAAACAAACAAACAAACAAACAAAAAAAAAAAACAAAAACAAATCTTGCAAGTGTGACTCAGTTCTTAAGTAATGATATTTTTCTGTTGCTGGGGCCGTGCTTTCACTAGGGTAACAACAGGCCAGCTCATTGAGAGAGCAGTGCTGGCCACTGGGTCTCTCAAAACCTGTGAAATCCGAGAGTGGGAATGAATGACACCAGCAAAGCTTGATTACTGGCCAGGTGGATGCAAGGCTTGATTCCAAATCCAAGTTCTTTTTCTCTTCCTTCCTTTGCCCTATCTCATTCATTCATAAAATATCTGTCGAGTCTTTACTGGGCACCAGCTGGGATACAGAAATCTATGAGAGACATATAGTCCATAGCTCTTCAGCACAGCTGTGTGTACAGCCACGGAGTAGTAATCATTCAACTGTTCAATAAACAAACACAGGGTGCCTGGCGTTTGATCACCTCCATGGTAGGCATTGTGAGTTCAGGGATGGAGAGAACGAACTCTACTCATGGAGGCTGGACTCCAGGTGGCCATTGTTAAGCAAAGAAGTTCATAAGACAAAAACATAGTGTCTGTGGTTGTTTGGCTCAGGTACCCCTCCACAAACTCATTGCTGGTGGCAGTTTGGGAGATGGAGCCTTGCTGGAGGAGGTGTGTTGTTGGGGGCCGGGTTAGAGTTGTTACAGCCAGCTCTCTCTCGCCAGGCTAAGCTCACGCTTCCTGCTATCTTGCTGCGGCAAGCAGTAATGTCCGGCCTCTTCTTTACCATTCAATTCCTGCAATCATGAAGCTTCCCCTCAAGATTGGCAGCCAAAGTAAACCCTTACCTCCCATCAGGTGCTTTTTTTTAGTCAGCTGTTTTATCCCAGAAACGTGTAGGCAATGACAACAGTGACATAGTGTGAAAGATACTGAGTGGTCCAGGCCACATGGGCCTCTCCTTACTAGCTCAAGGTTCAGAAGGTATCCAGTCTTGAGCCATGGAACTGCACTTATGTCTTTTTAAAAAAGTAAATTAAAAAATTATTTTCATTTATTTATGAGAGAGAGAGAGAGAGAGAGAGAGAGAGAGAGAGAGAAGAGAGAAAGAGGCAGGTAGAGAACAGGCATGTCTGGGCCTCCAGCCACTGCAAATGAACTCCAGATGCATGCACTCCCTTGTGCATTTGGCTTATGTGTGTTCTGGAGAATTGAACCGGGATCCTTGGGCTTTGCAAGCAAACACCTTAACTGCTACACCATCTCTCCAGCCCCTGCACTTATGGCTAATGTCACTCTGTGTGCGTGTGTGTAACCAGGGAGATGTGTTATTTCCCTCATACTTCGTTTTCAGGAGTGATTGGATTTCCGTAGGGAATGAAAGATATCAAGTGAGTGCCTCGGTCCCTGTTGATCCTCCAGGGGATCAGTGAGGCTCTGCAGGTCTGTGGTGTCAGAAAGCCAAAGGCCAACTGTGGGACAGTGAATTCCAGCCACCGTTGGGACTGTCGTTTTCTTTGACTTCAGTGGCCTTGTCCTGACTTAAAAGTTAAGTGACTCTACAGTGGCTCCAGTCTTTACCTAGGAGCCCAGCCTCACTCCTGTTGTGGCGGGGTCCTGACACTTGGTATTACTGTTACTTCTGTCTGCGCACACAGTGACTTCATCTGTCCACGCAGGAGCCTGTTCTCTATGGTGCTTCCCCAGTGTCCTGTAGTAACTATCAGAAAGTCCCATCTAGGGCTGGAGAGATGGCTTAGTGGTTAAGCGCTTGCCTGTGAAGCCTAAGGACAAATGCCTTAACCGCTAAGCCATCTCTCCAGCCCCCCAAAGATATTTATTTTGAGACAGGGTCTCACTAAGTTGCCCAGGTTGGTCTTGAATTTATGATCCTTCTGCCTCAGTCTCCTAAGTAGCTGGGATTACAACCCTCTGCCACCAGGCCTAGCTGGAGCACATAAATTTGATATCTGAGGTCTGCTTGTGGGATGGGTGGGAGAAATGGGGCTGTAAAGTGTGGAGACTTTATTACGTGCAGCCTGTGACCTTAGTACCTGGACAGGGTCTTGCTTTAGCCCAAGCTGGCTTGCATTTCACTATGTAGTCTCAGGCTGGCCTCGAACTCACAGTGCTCCTCCTCCCTCTGCCTCCCGAGTTCTGGGATAAAAGACGTGCGCTACCATGACCAGCCTTGTAATCCGTGTGTGGTGTGTTCATA
The DNA here is from genome assembly GCF_020740685.1 of Jaculus jaculus. Classification (NCBI taxonomy): domain Eukaryota; kingdom Metazoa; phylum Chordata; class Mammalia; order Rodentia; family Dipodidae; genus Jaculus; species Jaculus jaculus. Next base: position 12,417,982 of record NC_059118.1, read on the forward strand.
TATATGCGTATTGTGTATGGTGCATATCTGTGCATGTGGGAACTGGAGGCTGACATGTGAAGGTCCTCCTCAGTCTCTCTCTACTTATTCTGTCTACTTTTTTTTTTTTCAAGAAAGGGTTCACTCTGGCCCAGGCTGACATAGAATTCACTATGGAGTCTCAGGGTGGCCTCGAACTCACAGCGATCCTCCTACCTTTGCCTCCCAAGTGGTGTCTTTACTTATTCTTTGAGACAGCATCTCTCACTGAACCTAGAGCTCACTGATTTAGCTAAGCTACCTATCTCTGTCTCCACAGCATTGGGATACAGATGTACGCCCCCACACCCAATATTACATGGGTGCTGGGGAATCCAAACACTTTACCCACTGAGCAATCTTATCTCCCCAACACACTTTTTTTTTTGAGGCAAGCCCAACAGACTGGCCTTTTTTTATGCGTGCAAATGAGGGGGGGGGGATTGGTGTGCCAGGGCATCCACGCACTGCAATCAAATTCCAGATGCGTGCACCTCTTGTGCATGTGTGCAGCCTGGTGCCCTTGTGTCACTGTGCGTCTGGCTTACATGGGACCTGGACAGTTGAACATGAGTCCTTTGGCTTCACAGGAAAGCGCCAGCGGTTAAGCACTTGCCTGTGAAGCCTAAGGACCCCGGTTCGAGGCTCAATTCCTCAGGACCCTCGTTAGCCAGATGCACAAGGGGCACATGCGTCTGGTGTTTGTTTGCAGTGGCTGGTGGCCCTGGCATTGCCCATTCTCCCCCTCTCCCTCTCTCTGCCTCTTTCTCTCTGTCTGTCTCTTTCAAGTAAATAAATAAAAATAAAACAAAACAAAAAAAAACTTAATTTTTTAAAAATTTTTTAAAAATTTATTTGACAGAGAAGAAGAGGGGGAGGGAGGAAGAGAGAGAGAGAATGGGCGCGCCAGGGCCTCCAGCCACTGCAAACGAACTCCAGATGCATGCGCCCCTTGTGCATCTGGCTAACGTGGGTCCTGGGAAATTGAGCCTCGAACCGGGGTCCTTAGGTGTCATAGGCAAGCCCTTAACTGCTAAGCCATCTCTCCAGCCCCCTCCTCCCTTAAAAACTTTTAAGAGAAGATCTCCTTATGTAGCGCAGGCTGTCCTCAATCTCATCGTTTTCCTGCCTCTGTGCCCTGGGCGCTGAGTCTGCAGGGCGGCTCCTCCTCGCTCCCACTTTCAGCGTCACTTTAACCCCGCAGGCCTGGAGGCGGATGCAGCTTGCCTGCAGCCCTGTGCTGGAAACGGTTCACCTGGAATAGCACATCAGGTCTCTGGTCACCCAGCCCGGCAGGATCCGAGAGGGTCATCCGCGGGGCATGTCATTTTAATCTGAAACCGTGACAAGGTGGTGACTTCCTGAGCACCATGAGAAATTCTGCCAACCCGGGATGCCCCCCGCCTCCTGCCTGTCTTTCATTCTCAGCCCAGCAGCGTGCAAAGCTCTTCGCCTCTCCTCCCGGCCAGAAGCCCCTGTGTGTGCAGCGGGGCCCTCCGCTCTGAAGCTCTCCTTGGCAGAAGCACAGAGGTTTTGACAAACGGCTTTAATATCCTCCCTGTCTGCGTGGCTGGCTCTGATAATCCCGCAAGCTTACGAGGAGGTCACGGCGGAGATTAGATCGGAGGCGGGCATCCACACGTCATTATTTAAATCCTGAGCTGAGGAAGGTCTCCCATCTCCATGAACTATATGAGTCAATGTTCAAATAAACACCCCCAAGTCCCCACATGGTTGTTGGCTCGGGACTCTGGAGTCCTGAGGGAAATTCCTTCCTTGCTTGAGATAGGCGCAGCCTGTGCGGAGAACAAGGGTTTGGGAAGATCTGGGCTTATGTCTGTTCTCCTGCTGTGGGCTGTAGTTATCCATCCAATGTTCATAAATCTTCCTGTGATTTCTTCTTACTAACTTATTTATACATTTTTTTGTTGTTGTTGAGATAAGCTTGTTAAAGTAAAATGTATATTTTGTGTCCACCTTGATGAAAACGTATAAATACGTAGTCTAAGTAGGCATGACCCACATCAGAGTGGGGGACATTCTATCACCCCAAAGGGTTCCTTGTGTCCTTTCTTGATCAACAACCCCTCGGCTATCACCGTGACTTCCACAAATCCATAAATTGGTTTTTGCTTTTGTAGCATTTCACACAAAAAAAACCCAAATGATATGTACTGTCATCACCGAGTCTTTGGCTCAGCAAAATACCAGTGAGATTTGGTGTGTTGCATCATAAATTTGATTCCTTTTGTTTTTATTTCTTTGAGACAGAACTTCATTATTGTAATCCAGGCTGTCCTTGAATTTAGCTATGTACTCCAGGTTAGCTTTAAACTATTTTTTATTTTTATTTATTTTATTTTTATTTTATTTTATTTTTTGAGGTAGGGTCTCACTCTAGCCCAGGCTGACCTGGAATTCACTATGTAGTCTCAGGGTGGCCTCGAACTCGTGGCGATCCTCCTACTTCTGCCTCCCAAGTGCTGGGATTAAAGGCGTGCGCTGCCACACCCGGCTAAACTAATTTTTTAAAAAATATTTTTATTTATTTACTTACAAGCAGAGAGAGAAAGGGAGGGAGTGAGGGTTAGAGAACTGGGGCATCCCAGGGACTCTTGCCGCTGCAGACAAACTCCAGATGCACACACCACTTTGTGCATATGGCTTTACATGTGTACTAGGGATTTAAACTTGGGCCTCTAGGCTATGCAAGGAAGCACCTTGAACCACCGAGCACTCTCTCTAACCCTTAGGCTTGAACTTTTGATTCTCCTGCCTCTTTCTCCCTGGTACTGGGATTACAGGCATCCGCCAACATGCCCAGCTTGCTTCTTTGTTTTTTTATTTTTTTGTGTTTTTTTTGAGGTAGGGTCTTATTCTGGCTCAGGCTGACCTGGAATTCACTATGTAGTCTCAGGGTGGCCTTGAACTCATGGAGATCCTCCTACCTCTGCCTCCCTAGTGCTGGACTCAAAGGTGTGGACTACCACGCCTGGCAGATTTTTTGTACTGTATGATCATTTTACATTTCTTTTGATCTCTGTGTAATTTTATTTATTTATTTAATTTTACTTTTTATTAAAGAAGTATTCTTATTTATTTATTTATGAGAGAGAGAGAGAGAGAGAGAGAGAGGGAGAATGGGTGTGCCAGGGCCTCCAGCCACTGTAAACGAACTCCAGATGCATGCGCCACTTTGTATATCTGGCTTTACATGGGTATTGGGGAGTCGAACCCAGTCATTAGGCTTGCAGGCAAGTGCCTTAAGTGCTGAGCCATCTCTCTAGCCCCATGTCATAGTTGTTTTTTTTTTTAAATCTGCCTTTCCACAGGTTGGCTATTATAGGAAAAGGTACCATACCTCTCTACACATCTTTCTGAAGGTTGTTTTCATTTCTCTTGAGTCGACACCTGGAAATTTGATGGCTGGTTCTTAGTAAAAGTATGTGTTCAGCTTTATCAGAAACTGCTAAATAGTTCTAACCCCTGATATTTTCATATCTTTAAATATTTTCAGTTTCTAAAATGTTAGCCCTTCTAAGTAGTATCTCAACTTAGTTTTAATTTTCATTTTCATGCCTCCTGACCCTGTACATACTTTTTCAAAACAATATTTTATTTATTTATTTATTTGAGAGATAGATGAGAGAAAGAGAGACAGAGAGAGAGAGAGAGAATATGGGTGTGCTAGGGTCGCAAGCCACTGCAAATGAACTCCAGGCACAGACACCACCCTGTGCATCTGGCTTTACTTTGGTACTGGGGAATTGAACCTGGGTCTTTAGGCTTCACAGGCAAGTGCCTTAATTGCCAAGGCGCTTCTCCAGCCCTCCTTTTACTCTTATGGGATGTTTTGCCCACTGAAAATACTTGATTTTACTGGTAGGATGGATTAATAGACATGTTAGCTGGGGGATGGGTTGCGGAAGAGAACAAGAGCTGAGTAAGAAATGACTGGCTGGGCAGCTGTGAAAACTGGATGGTCGTCACTCTTTGCTCTGTTTCCCACCTGTGAATGAGTCCCTTGAAGATGCCACTGTGGTATTCGAATATGAATCGCCTCAGGTTTGTGGTTAAACCTCATACCTGGCCTCCAGATGGTGGCAGTTTAGGATATGGATGCTGGCTGGAGGAGGTGTGTTTCTGGGGGTGGGATTTGGGGTGTTATAGTCCAAGCCCCATTTTTCCAGAGGCCATCTTACTCTTTCTTGCTGCTACCATCCAGTGACTGTGGCAAGATATGATGCCAAGTCTCTGTTGCGCCAGCCTTTCAATGCCATGGCTAAAATTTCCCCTTGGGCCTATATGCCTGAAATAAACCCTTTTCTCTCATAAGCTGCTTCCAGTTGGGCGTTTTGTCCTAGCAACGAGATGTTAACTGCAATACCAGCTCTCACCTGTTATGGTTCTTCTGCTTCTTAGGGCTTTGCCATAAGAAGTCAGGCTGAGGGCTGGAGAAATGGCTCAGTGGTTAAAGCACTTGCCTTGCAAAGCTAACAGCCCTGGGTCGATTCCCCAGTACCCATGTAAAGCCAGATGCACAATGTGGTGCATGTATCTGGAGATAGCTTGCAGTGACTGGAGGCTCTGGCGCACCCATTCACTCCTCTGTTCTTACTCTGCTTGCAAATAAATAAATTAAAAATATTTTAAAAAACCCAAAAAAAAACAATTCAGGCTGATGTTCCAACTTAGGACTTGAGAATCTAGAGAATCTCTGCTCAGTAGCTATGTGGCATTTAGGATGTTCGTTTGGGTAGCATATCATAGGTCATGGGCTTGTGAGCCCTTCAGCATCAAAGAGAATCAAGTGGTGGGGAACACACACACACACACACACACACACACACACACACACACACACACACACACACACACAAAGAGAGACAGAGAGAATTGTGAAAGGAAGATGATCTCAAAGGCCACAAAACTGTCTCCCATCCTAGCATCTCGGGAACGTCATGTAAAAAAGAACATGCCATTCACACCTTCAGGTACAGAGCTGAAGTGGGGTTTATTGAGGAAATTCATAAACATGAAAAAGGTGGGATGAAAGCAATCTTTAGGGCCTCACACCCAGGCCTAGAAATGTATGGCCCCATGGCCCAAGTGCCCCGGGCGAGCACTCTGCCTCTGTCAGGCTCCTTATATCCAGTGGGTCTGGGGAAGAAGGATGTCTGTGCAGCTCCCTGGCATTGTCAGAAAGGCGACTGACACTCCCCTGTCGACATAGCTCGGACTTCTTGACCTTGTCTTTGCTAGTTATGAAAACTGGAGAGAACATGAGCCTCCAGAGCTACCTGGATTCATCTCTTAGAATTAATTGACTTAATCTTTCTGAGTTTCTCTTCTCCCCGTATGTAAGATGGGGATAATAATTATACTTTGAAGACCTATGATGATTGAAAGTAATCATAGAACATCCCAGCCATAGGGCCTAGGATAGAATACATGTCCAATCTATATCTGTTTTTTCTTTAAGTGGAGAAAATTACAATATTTGCCACCAATGTGGAGCGCCAATGCATATAAGAAATTTGGTTACTTAGCTGATAGCAGCTGTATTCGTGTGTTTTTGTTACGGTAATGAAATATCCGAGACTAGGTACTTACAAAGAAGTTTATTTGGCTCATAGTCCTGGAGGTTCAAGGGCACGGTATGTGCAGCTTGGATGACGACCCGAGTCTCTATCGTTAAAGAGGCCAGACAGAGAGGGGGCTGGGGAGATGACTCCGTAGGCAACAGTTCTCCATGCACAGGTACGAGAGCCTGAGACAGCCTGAGTTTGATCTACAGCCCCCGTGGAAACGGCTGACCATGCATATCTGTCACCCCAGCCCTGCAGGGGACAGACCTTAGAACTATTAGGGCTTGCTGGTCAACCACTTTGACTGAGAAACGTCAGTTCCAAGTTCAAATAGAGACTCTGTTGCAAAGAAATACATGGATGAACGATAGAGGAAGACACCTGACTATCTCCTCTCGCCTTTGTATGTGTTAAGATGAGGTGTACGCATCTGTACAAATATGCACACACCATACATATACCACACAACACATACTACACATATGCAAAAAAAAAAAAAAAAAAAAGCAGTCCCTTCCAAGGGTCTGCCTCCAATTTACCTAAGGACAGCTAATCAGGCTCAGTCTCTTAAGGTTCCATCTCTCAACATTTGCCATCCTGAGGACGGGTTCTTGGCTGACACGCCCAAGGAACTGTAGCCAAACTCTGTCGTGAGGAGAGGCATGTGTTTTCCTTCGACATCACAGTTCTTCATCTAACATCCCGAAGGAGGGTCTGATGATCACGGCCCCTGAGGACCGGGCTTCACAAGCAGCAAGGGCAAGATGTGTCCCTCACTTCCAGTAATTCACTGTGAGCATTTATGTAATTGAGACTTTAAACTTTTTTTTTTTAATTAAAAAAGTGTGTGTAGGTTGTCTTTGGAGGAGGGAGGACAGGGAGGAGGCTAATGAAGGTACCAACATGGCTGTATGCACACTGTATACATAACTAATAAAAAAAAGTAAAAACCAAACGACTTTGAGACTCCACCTCACTCTGGTCAGAATGGCTATCAACAGAAAAAATCAAATGGCAACATATGCTGGAGAGGGTATAGGGAAAGAGGAACTCTTATTCATTGCTGGTTGGAGTGTAAGCTGGTATAGCCACTGTGGAAATCAGTGTGGAGGTTTCTCAAAACCCTAAATAAAAATCTACCATATGGGCTGGAGAGATGGCTTAGCTGTTAAGTGCTTGCCTGTGAAGCCTAAGGACCCTGGTTCGAGGCTCGGTTCCCCAGGTCCCACATTAGCCAGATGCACCAGGGGGCGCACGCGTCTGGAGTTCGTTTGCAGAGGCTGGAAGCCCTGGCGCGCCCATTCTCTCTCTCTCCCTCTATCTGTCTTTCTCTCTGTGTCTGTCGCTCTCAAATAAATAAATAAAATAAAATGTTTAAAAAATATTAAAAAAAAATCTACCATATGAGGGCTGGAGATGTGGCTTAGTGGTTAAGCGCTTGCCTGTGAAGCTGAAGGACCCCGGTTTGAGGCTCAATTCCCCAGGACCCACGTTAGCCAAATGCACAAGGGGGCGCACGCGTCTGGAGTTCGTTTGCAGTGGCTGGAAGCCCTGGCCCGCCCATTCTCTCCCTCTCTCTCTCTCTCTGTCTCCCTTTTTCTCTCTCTGTCTGTAGCTCCCAAATAAATAAATAAAATAAACAACAAAAAATCCATCATATGACCCAGCTAAAAAAAAAAAAACACCCCAAATTAAAAAAAAAAAGTTTTGTGTGTGTGTGTGTGTGTGTGTGTGTGTGTGCGTGCACATGGGTATAGGTGTGCTGGGGTTTCTTGCCACTGCAAATGGAATGCCAGATGTGTGTGCCCCACTCCTTATATCTGAGTTTATGTGGATGGTTGGGGAATTGAACCCAGGTTAGCAGGCTTTACAAGCAAGCACTTAAAATTTTTTTGTTTATTTTTATTTATTTATTTGAGAACAATAGACAGAGAAAGAGGGGGTGGGGAGGGAGGGGAGAGAGAGGGAGTGACAATGCACACCCAGGGCCTTCACCCACAGCAAAGGAACTCCAGATATGTGCACCCCTTGTGCACCTGGCTAACGTGGGTCCTGAGGAATCCAGCCTCGAATTGGGGTCCTTCAGCTTCACAGGCAAGTGCTTAACCGCTAAGCCATCTCTCCAGCCCAACAAGCAAGCACTTTTAACCACTGAGCCATCATCTCCCCCTGCCTCACCACTGAGACTTTCTTTTATTTATTTTTATTTTTAAAAATATATATTTATTTATTTTAGAGAGGGAGAGACAGAGAGAGTGTGGAAGAGGGGGAGAGAGAGAGAGAGAGAGAATGAATGTTGGCATGCCAGGGCCTCTAGCCACTGCAAACAAACTCCAGACACATGTGTCCCCTTGTGCATCTGGCTTATGTAGGTCCTGGGGAATTGAACCTAGGTCCTTAGGCTTCACAGGCAAGTGCCTTAACTGCCACGACATTTCTCTTTTTTACTTATTTTTATTTTAGAGAGAGAGAAAGAGACGTCAGACAAAGAGGCAGATAGAGAGAGAATGGGTGTGCCTGGGCCTTCAGCTGCTGCAAATGAACTCAAGATGCATGTGCTACTTTGTACAGCTGGCTTATGTGGGTCCTGGGGAATTGAATCCGGGTCCTTTTGGCTTTGTAGGCACATGCCTTAACAGCTAAGCCATCTCTCCAGCCCACTGAGACTTTCTGTGGATAATGGATGGTGTGTTGGCTGAGTGTGTTCCACTGAAGGCTTACCAAAAACATCACCAAAACTTTGGACTCCTGGATGTTTCTAGAGGTTGCACATATGCATTCATGGGGGAGCACATTATGTGATAGTGGATTTTCATAATGGTGAAAACAACTACGAGAAAACACGTCAAAAGCTTTCATCATTCTATTAATAAAGACTGCTTATGATGGGATGTGGGTTGCTATGGATACATGAGGGAACGGAATTTGAAGAGGATTGAGCTAGATCTTTTAATATGGGTGTTTAATATGGACAGATAGAGCTTATCTATGAGCACTTGGAGAAAACACTGCTTCTTAGAAAGAGGCTCAAGATGTTGTGCGGAATGTTTTGCGATGTCGTTAAAACTTCCCTGAGCTGCTATGTCAGATGGGCTTATTTTCTGGATGGCCTGTTTGTTCCCCATCACATTTTATTTCTGGTTCCGAAGTGAGCTTGTTCATCTGTTCGTTCATATAGACGTGTATCCACTACATCAACAGACAACTGTGACAGCGTCTATCTCCACACTCTGAGAGAGAATTATTGAAGTACTTAACCTTTCAACAGGAAAGACTGAGTCCCAACGGCACTGTCGATGTAACCCTCCCTGTACCTGAGGTCACATTGTCGCCAGGCTCAGCCACCAGCCCGCGGAGCAGGAGTCTGTGTATGTTTCCTGGAAAGCATCAGCCGGGGAGGCTTTAGGCTTTGGGAGCCATCCATTCCCTTGGGAATGTCCTTCTTTACCTACCCAGTGCAAAAACCCATTGACAATGCACAAACTCATGAGTTTGTTTTCCTCCTGGCAGGACATGGCCGTCCAGTCACCATCATGGGGTAGAGATGATGGTGGCTCGGTAACCATGACAACGAAACAAGAACACTACACTTGATACCTAGGTCTATGGGAATACAGCTATTAACACTCACCAGCAGAAGGAGGGGCGGAGTGCAATGGGACCCTCCATCCTGTCTCACGGATGCACGTGATCTCGGGAAGGTGCTAGACTCTCTAGGAGGTGGAAGGTGAATTGAAGACAAGACTCTAGGACGCAGCTTCTCTGAGGTCACTGTTTGTGGTGAAGTGTGACTCTGCAGTGATACAGTTGTTTGGGGGGACCACCCACGTTGGTGTAAGCAACTCTATTGAATTCCCTGGCTCACCAAGCGACGCTTGATGGAGCTGTCGCTTTGGTGAAATGCCTGTGTCCTGTCTGTAGTGAACAGATGTTTGTCCACATCTATCCAGCTGTGCCATACCTTGTTTGAGAGGCCCAGGGGTAGACTGACACCCCTGGGGGTTGCTCTACCTCTTACATTAGACCGCTCCCTCCCTTCTCAGAGGACGTTTTATCTCCGTCCTCAATGACCCTGCCTCATAACACGTCTTAGCTGTGGGTAATCCTGCCTTTGAGTTCAGAGGGAGTCTTAGATACTTGCTGCTTAGAATGTCTCAGTGTTCTAGTTAAACATAGTCTTCAGGGTCTGGAGAGATGGCTTAGAGACTACGACATTTTCTTGTGAAGCTTAAGGACCCAGGTTCAATTCTCCAGGTCCCATGTAAGCCAGATGTACAAGGTGGCACATGCACCTGGAGTTCGCTTGCAGTGGCTGAAGGCCCTGGTATGCCCATTCTCTCTCTATCTACCTCTCTCTCTCTCTTCAATAATAAATAAATAAACAATAATAGTCTTCAGGGTCCAGCTCTGCAAGCCTGGGAAAAGTAGTGGCAACTTTTGCTGGGTTGCTCAGAAACAAAATGCCACACAGTCTTGCACTGATGTATCTGTGGGACACAGGAGGTGCTGTCCTCTGTTGTAACTCACAGGCCCAGCCTCGCTATCCTGTTTTCTGGTTGCTATGGTGACTGTAGGGAAAACCTGTCACTGTAGGCAGATGGTCATCATTTATTGTCACCTGTGAATTGTCTTAGCTAGACAAGGTATAGCAAGTGTCAATATATCAGCCAGTATAATTTGATGGAAAGAGGGGCCAATAGAAAGAAACATGAATCACTGAATGTGGTAGGACAAGGCATTCAGGGCAGGTATCCTGCCAACATGTACCCCAAAGGCTGGGCTGCTGTGTGAGCTTGGGGGTTGCTTACACGCCCCCTCCCATCAGCTCATCTGACAAGGTGGCCGTGCACCCTGACATTTTCTTGTGCCTTCTTTTGGGTTTTATTTAAATCCTGGGCCAGAAGGGTCCATGCAGAGATATTTATGCCCTTTTGATAAGTGCTGCTTAAGCAGCTTCTTGACAAATTCTAATTAAGCAAGTGAAATAAGTTACAGAAACACAGCGGCTCTTTCCTGTGGGCACATCACAACTGTAAAAGCCACATCCTATAAATTGCAGGAACATTTTAAGAACCGTGTCCCTGTGAAGCTGCCTGGGCTGTCTCGACAGAGGTGTCAGGGAGGCTAACACCTTCTCCATCTCTCCTCTTCTGCGTGCAAAACTATTTTTGGGCGTCAAATGAATTGTAGGGAAGTTCAGGTTAAAGAGGACTGTACTTCTATGCAATAAATTCTACCCTTGGCTTAGGAATATTCCGATAGCCACTTAAATAGCTAGTTGGGATTTGAACTCTGGTCTTTCTGATGCCATATAATCCAGGAAATAATAGGAAAGCAAGGGCCGTAGGGGGGCGGGGGGAGATGAATCTGTTGGTCCAGTGCTTGCCATGTAAGCGTGAGGACCCAAGTTCACATCCCCAGCTCCCAAGGAAGAGCAGGGTTTGGTGGTGTACACCTGTAACCCAAGTGCCAGGGAGTGGGAGACAGGAAGGTCCCTTTGCCTTTCTGACTAGTTAGTCTAACTGAATGAGCATGCTCCAGGTTGAGTGAGGGGCCGTGTCTCAAAAATACTATGTAGTGCAATTGAAGATCATACCCGCCGTTGAACTCTGGCATCCATGTACATGTGCAGGAGTGTGCGTGTCAAACACATCCACATCCACACTATACACCTATAAACACCAGATGCATACAAAATAAAAAGCAGTAACAATAGTAACAAAACAACACGCAAAATGAACCCAGTGGACTGGTGGAAGAATCTGGATTTTTTTAAAAGACATTTTTTTGTTGACAACTTCCATAAATATAAACAATATACCCTCATCATAATCTAATCTAATAATCTAATCATTTATAATAATAATAATAATCATCATCTAATCATAATGGGTGACATGCCTTCCTTTCCCCTCCCAACTCTACCTCTACTGAATCCCTTCTTTGCAATCAGTTTCCCTTCTATTTTGATGTCATCATTTTTCCCTTCTATGATGCAGGTCTTGTGTAGGTAATGTCAGGCACTGTGAGATCATGAGTATGCAGACCACTTTGTGTCTAGAAGATGGAATTGTAAGCTCTCCTTCCTTTCCTTCAGCTCATACATTCTTTCTGCCACCTCTTCCACAATGGCCCCTGAGTTTTGGAGCGTGTGACAGAGATGTCTCACTTAGTGATAGACACTTCGCCGCCACTTCTCAGCACTTTGGTGAGTTTTGAGTCGCACCAGTGGTTACTGCCATCTGAAAAGAGAAGGTTTTCTAACCAAATACGAGACAATAATTAATGTATGGGCATAAACATAAGTATTTAGAGGGCAGTTTGGTGGGCATGATATATCCATTTAGCCAGACAAGAGTAGTAATTTTTTCCTTAGGGCTTATGACTTCTCAAGCCATAGGCTTTAATTTTTTTTTTTTTTTTTTAATGAGAGAGAAAGAGAATTGACCAGGGCCACAGCCACTGCACTCGGGCTCCAGACGTTTGCACCACCTGCTGGTCACATGAAACCTTGTGCTTGTCTCACCTTTGTGCGTCTGTCTTACGTGGGATCTGGAGAGTTGCACATGGGTCCTTAGGCTTCACAGGCAAGCGCCTTAACTGCTAAGCCATCTCTCCAGCCCCATACGTTTTTGATTAGGTTTTAAGCACCAGGCAGGAATTCCCTTTCATGGAGTGGGCCTCCAGTCCAATCAGAGAACAGATGGTTTCCCCCATAACAGACATGGCACCATTGCCCAGTTGGTACATTTGACCTGGCTGGCCAGCTGTGAAGCTTTCAGGGTCCACTGCTACTTAACACCACGAATGACTTTTCTCTCCCAACAACTGCACAGCTCTTTCCAGCATCCTGACAGCTAGCGAACAGGGAGGAGGCTTCCCGCTCAGGCCTAGCTTGATTTCTCAGCAAACGGCAGCTCAGGCAGATGACTTCAATGTGCAGAGAGAAGACCATTACAGGTTCAGTGTTCAATTAAAGTATTGGAACAGAGACGCATGTAGTAGAAATTTAATGGTGAAAGTCTCCTGAGTGGGGCTCCATCCACCCAACACCTTTGTACAACCTCATTAGATGGGATTTTTTTTCTTCACAGGTACTGTGTGGTTTTGGTCAAAGTCACTTAACCTCTTAGTATTTATTTAGAGACAGACTATGAAGTTGGTGGGAGTGGTGTGCACCTGGCCTAATATGGACTTGGTTCACATGGTGGGCATAGGATCCTAAGACAGCTATGAGAGACACCTAGGTTTCTGGGTGCCCAGGCTCAGTACTTTTTCTGTCACAGTCTACTGGTCAAAGGAGGGCATGAGGCCAGCCCATTGGGAAAAGTTGACGGTCACTTTCACAGGACCAGAATTACCTGTAAGGAATTGTATAGACTAGGTTACCCTGTGTGTATCTGTGAGGGATTGTTTTTTTTTTAATTTTTATTTATTTATTTATTTATTTGAGAGCGACAGACAGAGAGAAAGACAGACAGAGGGAGAGAGAGGGAATGGGCGCGCCAGGGCTTCCAGCCACTGCAAACGAACTCCAGACACGTGCGCCCCCTTGTGCATCTGGCTAACGTGGGACCTGGGGAACTGAGCCTCGAACCGGGGTCCTTAGGCTTCACAGGTAAGCATTTAACCGCTAAGCCATCTCTCCAGCTCTGAGGGATTGTTTTATTAAGTTAGTTACGGTGGAAAGACCTACTTTAACCGTGGGCAGTGCCATTACAGGGGCTGGGAAGGCTAGACTATCTAAAAAGGGGAGGGCTTGCTGAGTCAGCATTCATCACTCTCTGCTTCCTTGCTGTCAGGTGACTGTGACCAGCTTTGCCTCCAGCTCCTGCCGCCACGCCTTCCAGTGCCATGATGGACTGTGACCTGAAAGTGTAAGCTGAAACAAACCCTTCCTTCCTTAAACTGATTTCTGTCCCAACAACAAATGGTTGACGAACGCAGGACATCAAAAGACATCAAAAGAGAGGAGGGCTGCAGAGATGACTCAGTGATTTAGGTGCTTGCTTGCAAAGCCTAAGGACCCAGGTTCGATTCCCCAGTACCCAAGTAAAGCCAGATGCACGAGGTGGTGCATGCATCTGTAGTTTGTTAGCAGGGGCTAGAGGTCCTGGCATGCCCATTTTTTTTTCTTTCTCTCTCTCTCTCTCTGTCTCCCTCTCATAAGTAGATAAATAAATAAAATATTTGAAAAAGATAGAAGAGAATTTGGCAACTGCTGTACATTCGACTGGTCTATACTATGGGACGTACAAGAAAAAAAAAATTAAATGTGGCCATGTGATCTGCCTGCACGTAGCATTAGGCAGGAGGACGTGGAGAGTGGAAGAGCAGGAAGAACCCAGGGTGAGGGGCAGAAATCTATGGGGTTTTTTTCCCCTAAGGCTTGGGAACCTTTATGACTCCCATTCTCTCTCAGTGCCAGTGCCAAAGTAGAAAGAGGGGCACTTATACTTTTCTGGAGTTCTATGCTCAGTGACCCGAGCATGGAAGGGACATCAGTGGCAGCAGCGTGCCATAGTATGGCCATGGCGCCTACCACACATTGGCCTTTGCTTACGCCCGGGCCGGCTGTGCCCGCTCTGGGGCCACTGTCCCTTGGAGGTATCTCTGAGCATCAGTATGCCTCACCCTCCACGACAGGCATTTCCCCGTGAGAAACCTCTCGTTAGCTCAACTTCTGAATGGCTCGAACCCTTCAGGGGTTAGCGAGGGCTTCAAATGCGTGCTCCATTGTCCTTGTTTGTCCTGATTGAATTTCAACTTTGTTTTCCAGCTGTGAAAAACCATGTATGGATGGCAGCCGTTGGGAATTTAATAATTCTTTGATGTTTCTTGTGGTGCTTGGGAAATCCAGTGAGACTGAGACATATTCTTTTTCCAATGTTTCCCTCTTCCTTGCTAAAATTCTGCCTGTACTAAAATGATACATTTGGTTTTATCTTTTTTTTTTTTTTTAAGTACAATACAGGCTAACTTCAAAGACAGCTTTCCACTTTGGAGAGGCTGCATATCAGTTTCTTATTTCTCCTTTTGTTTTTATTGCCCTATTGTTCTTTATTATTCTTTTTTCCAGGTCGTTTTAGAAATAAAAGACACATAGGGAAGAAGACAATGTAGTCACAGCTTCCAACATAAAGTGTTGTCTCCCCACGAGAATAGCTCTGTGATTCTACCAGACGCTTGCGTTTTTTTCTGGAGGGGGCAGGGGGCAGGTATTATTTGATTATTAGGACATCAAAACTACACCAGCTCTATTGTATCAGCGCCCCAAAGCCTGAAAGTAACAGAAGAATCGTGAGTTGTGTTTGTTGTCTCATCTGGGGAGCCTCACTTCACCCCTGCGTGAAGTGGTGGGGCGCAGTGGAAGGCTTTAGGAGCGTGGGAGTGCGCTGGGACGCCGCTGTCGCCGTCCAGGAAGTGAGTGAGTGCCCGAGCTTCCCTCTGCGAACTTGACCGCAGCTACTGAGGAACTTTACCCGGGCAGGATCAGCCCTCGTTCTGTCTGTTGTTTGTGCGCTGGGATAGAAAGGACCGGTGAAATTCTTAATTCCTGAAAACTTGTTTTTATTTTTCTTTTCAGATCTTTTTTTTTTTTTTTGGTGAGTATAGTATGTATGTATGTGTGTGGGGTGTACATGTGTATGTTTGGATGTGTGTGCACACACGTGTGGAGGCCAGAAGCCTTACCATGCATTTCCCTACCATGATGAAACTTCTGGCAACTAGGCCAAAATAAACCCTTTCTTTCCTTCCACTGGTAGATTCTGATTGGATGTTTTTTATTTATCTATTTATTTTAGTCAAGTTTAATATATTGTATGCTATATAGATCCTTCTATTTCTTTCCTTCCTTCCTCTCTTTCCTTCCTTCCTTCCTTCCTTCCTTCCTTCCTTCCTTCCTTCCTTCCTTCTTTCTTTCTTTACTGTTTTTTATTAGTTATATACACGGTGTGTTCACAGCCATGTCGGTACCATCATTAGCCTCCTCCCTGTCTTGCCCCCTCTGCAGGGAGCCTCCTCATTGGGGGATGTGGGTTGTGTATTGTAGGGATAGCCATCAGTTATGGGGAAGAGGCAATTGTCTCTGCATAGTGCCCCAACTTGTGGCTCTAACAATCTTTCCACCCCCCTTCCACGAACTTCCCTGAGCCATGTTGTGTTCATTTTAGGTCTGCTTCAGTGATGGGCTCTTGAGTGCCTCTGTGTCTCTGGATCTCTGATTTGGTGGGAGCTGACTGTTCTCTGTGACTATCTCCTTCTCCTTGTGCTGGTGCCAGGGTCACCAAGAAAGCAGTGCTCTTGCTCATTTCCCCACTTACTCTTAGTTTCAGCTGGGGCCCTGGTGAGGTATGATGGGCTGGACCTCCCGGCAATGAGACGATAACGTATACGTAGCTAGCCAGTTTGCCCCGGGGCTTCCCTGTCTCAGCCTCCTTCACTCTGGGATGTACTTGGGTGCTGGGGATCCAAACCTGGGTCCTCACACCTGTGAGGCAAGAGCTCTTCCACTGAGCCTTCGTCCCAGCTCTTCTTTCTCATTTTCAGATGCATGTGCCCCCTTATGCATCTGGCTAACGTGGGTCCTGGGGAATCGAGCCTCGAACTGGTGTCCTTAGGCTTCTCAGGCAAGCGCTTACTCGCTAAGCCATCTCTCCAGCACCCCCCCCCCTTTGTTTTTAATGAATTGGCATGCCAGGGTTTCTAGCCTCTGTAAACGAACTCTAGATGCATGCACCACCTTGTGCATCTGGCTTACGTGGGTACTGGGGAATTGAACCTGGGTGCTTAGGCTTTACAGGCAAGTGCCTTAGCTGGTAAGCCATGTCCCCAGCCCTCCCTCTGGTCTTTACGTACCAGTGTGGCCCTAGCCCCAGGCTATTATTCTGCTCCTTACGCCGCCTTCTCCTTCAGAAAGGCCGTTTCTGCTACTCCCCGCTCAGCCATCCTTAATGTGCTTGTCTCTTGGCTCATCTCTGCAGCGTTCCCATCATCCATTTCCCTCACTGACACCCTCCCTCTGCTCTGGATTCTTTCAGCATACTTTCTCCATCCTGCTGCCAGAGCCACACGTTTGCCATTGCAAACAGTCATGGGTAAGCCTGATTTAGCCATCTTTTTGTTTCTTACAGAGACCAGCATAGTTCTTACACCGAGACAAGCCCTTAAAACATATATGTTGAAGACTGGAGAGCTGACTCAGCAGTTAAAGGCTCTTGTTTGCAAAGCCTGAAGGCCTGTGTTTGATTCCCCAGTGCATTCATAAGGCCAGATACACAAAGTTGTGCACGTGTCTGGAGTTTGTAGTGGCAAAAGGCTCTGGTGTGCCCACTATGACACGCTCCTTGTAAATAATCAATAAAAATAGTAGGCTGGAGAAGTGGCTTAGTGGTTAAGGCACTTGCCTGCAAAGGCAAAAGACACACAGGTTTGATTCTCCAGGACCCATGTAAGCCAGATACACAAGGGGGGGGCGCATGCATCTGGAGTTCATTTGCAGTGGCTGGAGGCCCTGGCGTGCCCATTCTCTCCTTCCCCCTCTCTCTGTCTGCCTGCCTCTTTCTCTCTCTCAAATAAGTAAATAAATAAATAACCTAAAAAAACAAACATAGTAAAAAATCATATTTGTTGAGTTAAAATTAATACTTTAATTTTAATCTTAATTTTTTTTTTTTCGAGGTAGGGTCTCACTCTGGTCCACACTGACCTGGAATTACCTCTGTAGTCTCAGGGTGGCCTTGAACTCACGGCGATCCTCCTACCTCTGCCTCCCGAGTGCTGGGATTAAAGGCATGCGCCACCATGCCCGGCTTTAATCTTAATCTTTTAAAGTACAGGCTGACTTGACAGCATTGTCACAAATTTAGGTTATAGAACAAAGCCCAAAATCACCCATGAGTCTTCTCCATTTCCCAGGATTTTGGAACAGTCTTAGTGTTAGACCACTCCCATTTCTACGCCTGTTTAACAAAGTCACCATCTTTAACCAGTGGTCACACAGAGCATCTGGGAGAGTTTCTCAGCATGCACGCAAAGGCTACGCCATAGCCATTAGCGTTGCTCACCAATGGGCCCCAGCTCCCTGGCTTTCATTCTTGGGAACATGTGTATGTGTGTGTATATTCATGTGTGTGTGTGTGTGTATGTGTGTGTGTGTGTGTGTGTATCTTCATTTGTGTGTGATGTGTATATTCATGTGTGTGTGTGTGCTGTGTATACGTGTGTGTTCATTTGTGTGTGTGTGCATGTGTGTGTGTATCTTCATTTGTGTGTGGCTGTGTGTGTTTATGGTGTGTATACGTGTCTGTATTCATTTTTGTGTATATGGTGTACACGTGTGTGTTCATTTGTGTGTGTGTCAAGGCCCGAGGTCAGTGTTGGATGTCTTCCTCAGGTGCTCTCCACCTTACATGTTTTTGAAACAAGTTCTTTTTTTGTTGTTAAATATTTATTTGTGAGACACAGAGCAAGAGAGAATGAGAGAGAGATAGAGATAGAGATAGAGAGAGAGACAGAGAGAGAGAGAGGGAGGGGGAGGGAGGGAAAGAGGGAAAGTATGGGCACACTAGGACCTCTTGCCACTGCAAACAAACTCCAGCTACATGTGCCATGTTATGCATCTGGCTTTGTATGGGTACTGGGGAATTGAACCTGGGCTGGATGGCTTTGCAAACAAGTGCCTTTAACAACTGAGCAATCTCTCCAGCCCAGAAATATATATATATTTTCACTGAACCTAGATCTCACTGACAGCTAGATTAGCTGTCCAGCCGGTCCTGAGGATCCTTCTATCTCTGCCTCCCCAGTACTGGGATAGTGGGCATGCCCTGCCGTGCCTTGCTTCTGTGTAAGTGTTTGGGGATCCAAACCCAGATCCGCATGCTTGCATGGTAAGCACTTTACCCACCGGGCATCTCCCCAGCCTCTGTCTTCTTTGTCGGAGGCAGGATCGTCCGTTTAGCACCTTACAGTTGGGTGAGACCACAGGACTAGTTCCAACCACTAGTAATCACTTGCTGGTGTATGAGATCTCCCCCAGCCCCTGCCACTGCCCTGGCCCTATCACTGTTTCAGGACGTGGCTATTCCATCAACCTTGCAGAGAACGGTCGAGAAGAACCCACGAACGGCTGACGATGGACATGCATGAGGTAGAAGTAAAATAATAAAGCTCTGTTGTTTTAAGCCATTAAAATGTGGGTGTTGGCTCTGCAGCAGACATTGACCTGACATAGAACTGCTGGGAGCTAGACAAAGCCGGGGCACAGCTCACAGAGAGTCGGTGTGGGCGCTGAACCCAGGCCCAGGTGTGCCACTTCCCAAACTCCTCTCCCTCTTCCGCAGCACCCTGGTTCTCTTTGCTGCTCTGGGGTGGCATTTCTGCTGCAGTGTGTGGGACTGGCTGGTCCCTGTAGTCTGGGTCACTGGCCCGATCTGATTTCATACCTTGACAAGTCAGTCCAAGGGAGTGACCCCCCAACCCCGCCCCGGGTGGGGCACTTTTGGAGCCCTGCACGAAAAT
This sequence comes from Jaculus jaculus, assembly GCF_020740685.1. Taxonomy (NCBI): domain Eukaryota; kingdom Metazoa; phylum Chordata; class Mammalia; order Rodentia; family Dipodidae; genus Jaculus; species Jaculus jaculus. The sequence goes on from NC_059118.1 coordinate 12,437,112, forward strand.
GGCATAACGCAAGGGGCCCATCTTGGCACTGAAACGCCAAGGAATAGCGTTTCCTTTCGTAGATGACATCCTTGATTTTGATGCCATGGCATCTTTGAACAAGTGTAAGTCCAACTTGGTCTACTTTGGTCTGCTGATGGTGAAGAATTTCTCAGATTCACAGGTATGAGAATAATTAGGACTCTTGTTAATCATTCTGCACCCCTCTCCCCTCCCCCACCCTCCGGCAATGAGATTCACACAGATTAATTACTGCCTGCTATAAATAAATGCAGAGAAAAGCATTCTACATAGTGGAGGCACGGGGTAACTGTCATTTAATATAGCACAGCTTTCCGCACACCTGTTCTCCCCTCGCTGTTGCCATGGAAACCACACTTTATAAGAGAAGCTATGCATAATTAGCATGGATGGAGGTCTATATCAATCAGAATAATTTGGAAGAATACTAAAAGCCCAAAGGAGCAGGCAAAACGACTTGTCTCGGTAGGAAGGAATCAGACCTCCGCTGTGTGGTAAATGAGGAGGCAGTTACAGTAGAAAATCAGCAAAATTAGCAATTCTGGGTCAGCTGAAAAATGGGGAGCCAGGCTGACTCCGAGAGAGAGAGAGAGAGAGAGGAAGAGAATGAACTTTGTCATCAAGTTTGCTTTTCTCTTCCAAGTGCTGTTTAGAGTCACACAAAGGAAAAGGCCGAGCCAAACAGACTCGGAGATTCATTTCGAGGCGACAGGGCGAGGATGGCGGGGTGCTCCCTTCTGGCCAGGGGGCTCCTGCTTCTGGGCTGATGACGACGGGGCTTCTGAGATGAGGGTGTCCTCATCAAGCTTTCAGTCGGGAGACAGGGTTTTATGGGGCTGGGGAGGTAGCTCGGTGGGTAAAGTGTTTGCCTTGCAAACGTGAGGACCTGAGTTCAGTTCCCAGTACCCACGTTAAAATGCTGGCTGTGACACACATGTCTGGAATCCAGTGTTGGGAAGGCAAACACGGGAGGGTCCCTGGAGCTTGCTGGCCAGTGAGGCCAAGGAGAGACAAATCTTGTCACAAAAAGAAACGGACTCTCTCTCTCTCTTTCTCTCCCTTTTTCTCTGTCAAATAAGTAAATAAATAAAATATACTTTTTTTTTAAAAAAAGGGCTGGAGGGATGGCTTAGCACTTAAGGGACTTTCTTGCAAAGCTAAAGGACCCAGGTTCGATTCTCCAGGACCCACGTTAGGCAGATGCACAAGGGGGTTCACGTGTCTGAAGTTCATTTGCAATGGCTGGAGGCCCTGGCGCGCCCATTCTCTCTCTCCCTCCATCTTTCTCTGTCAAATAAATACATAAATAAAAATAAAATAATAAAAAAATAAAAAGAAATGGAAACCATTCATGAAGATGACTTCTGAGGTTGTCCCCTGGCCTCTATATGCATGTGTGTACACATGCATATGCACACATGTATGCCCATACACACATGTGAACCTTCAGCACACACATATGCAAAAGAAGATATAGGACTTTATGATGATTGGAATCACTAAATTGCCTTGAGTGTTGGATGGGACCTTAGATTATTTTAATGCCCATGTTTTATGTTTTGAAATCACAGTTGGATGAAACTTCCCCACAGCATCACAGGCAGTTGGCCGCTGTTCTAGAATGAGGACTCAGCGCTCTTTCTCAGTCAGCGCTGTTTGCTGGGCCACCTCGCCAGACCACCACAGAAGTACGTCCTGGGCTGGAGAGACGGCTCGGTGGATCAAGCACTTGTCATGCAAACTTGAGGACCAAGTGTGAGCACCTGAGTTTGGGATCTCCACACTCCACTGACAACCCAAAGCTTCTGGGGGCCTTGGCGATCCCAGCATACCTGTGGTGAGAAGGGAGGCAGAGATGGAACTTGCCAGCAGCCTGAGAACCAGAGGGAGGCCCTGCCTCAGATGAGTCGTGGGCACAGACAGATGTTCAGAAGTTATTCTCTGGCCTCCACATGTGCCCCATGGCATGCACACCCTGCCCACGGGAACATGCACGCACACTTACACGCACCATGACACATTATGCACACATACCAAAAATAGAAACTCTTACATCCTCTGAATTTTTATTTTATTTTTCAGTTTGGGTGCTTAGAATTGAACCCAGGGTGCCATGCATGCCAGGCAAGAACTCTTTCGGTTGAGTCACATCCACGGGCCTCTTCCATCCTTTATTACGATGGGGGTGATACTGGGCACCTGGCACAAGAACCCTCTTCAGACATTAGCTTTCAGCCTCTGGCAGTTTCTCTTCCCAAGTACATGTGCATACTGAGCCATGCCCCCCACATACACGCCTTGATTCAGCATTGTAATAACACGCACACTTTCCCATAAACTCTAGATTCTCAGAACTCAGGTGACGCTGTTTCCATAGGAATATCCATCCAGTCAATATGCGTGCATGGCTAACCTCGTGCGTGTCAGCTCTCCTCTGGTGCTGGGTCTAGCCTTGGGGAAGGCATAGAACTCTGCTGCCACAGGACTTGCATTCTAGTGAGTAGAGAGGGAGCCTAGCCCGGGAACAGACGAGTAATATAATTGTAGATAGAGATATGGGTGGTGAAGAGTTGAAGGAACAATAATGGGTAAGGGCTAGGACTTCAGATGTTATTCTAGTGGCAATGCCAAGTGAAGCGGGAGTGGTGTGGTTGCATTAACAGTATTCTAGGCACGTCTGCTGTCCTCACAGCGAAGTCAGGGGGCGTAGCTGGAGGACATGCCTTCACTTCCTCATTCACCTCGGCTTGGCCACTCATTCTGTGCTTTATTTCTCTGTGGATGCGCAAGGAATTAAAGTAATAAAATGAAGAAGTAATAATAGCAAACATTTATAAAAACAACTCCTGGGTACCGTGTACCTGGTGTTTTGCAAACTGCTGTGTGGTGTTTAACTCATTAACTCGTCAACACAGAGAAACTATCATTAAGTTGATTTTGCAGATGAGAAAACTAAGGGGGAAGAGATTAAATTGTTTCCTTTTCAAGGTCAAATACCTAATTGAATGGCGGTGCTAGGATTTGAAACCAAAACCTGTCTGTGCCGTTCACCTCCGGGCTAATTTGATAAATCAGTAGTGCCAATATGTTCGTAGCGAAGGCTTAATTCACAGTTCTGACATTAGGTGGAAAAAAGTGAAAGTACAAATTCTTTGTTTCTATTATGTGCAGAAAAGGTCTGTGAGACACAGTAATGTCTTTTGGTCTTCTCAGATGCCCCTTTTAATCCTCTCTGAAACTCTATCCTCTATGCAACTCATGACTCTTGCAGTAATGTGGCAAGATAGATTTCATGTGCTCCATCTTTGGAATGACGAGATGGAGATTCGGTGACGTTAGATAACAAGGTGGGGCTTTTTGGCTTATGCTGCTCTGAGGAAAGGCATCCGTGTGGAGGTTGAGGTAGGCAAGTCTGGGATGGGTGTGTGTCTTCAGGAGAATACAAGATGCCGTGGAGTGCCGGGGATATGGCCCAGTGGTTAAAATCGCTTCCTGTGCAAGCTTGATGATCAAAGTTCTGGTCCCCAGGACCCATGTAAGCTGGATGCAAGTAGCGCATCTCCCCGAAATCTCAAAGTTCTGAGGGCAAGCGGGAGGCAGGCAGGGGGGTCCTGAAGCTCGCTGGGGCAGCTAGTGTGACATGCACAGAGGCTCCGTCACTGTCAGTGAGCCTGTCTCACATCACGTGGAAGGGGACGACCAACACCTCAAGCTTGTCCTCTGGCTTCCACACACACACTGTAGCATTTGCACACCCACTCTTTTCCTTCTTTCCTTCCTTCCTTCCCTCCTTCCTTCCTTCCTTCCTTCCTTCCTTCCTTCCTTCCTTCCTTCCTTCCTTCCTTCCTTCCTTCCTTCCTTCCTTCCTTCCTTCCTTCCTTCCTTCCTTCCTTTCTCTGTCTCTCATTTTCATTCTCTCTCTCTCTCACCACAGTCTTATTTGTGCCTACAGAGGAGCCACTTAGGGCTCATTGCCCACAACGCAGGAAGGCACAAGCTCCCGTCCACGCTTTCTCCAGAGGACGACCTCAGTGGGTGGCTGTGGCACGCGGCTTAGTCACCTGTATCAACTGGCCTTCTTAGGCTGCAAGGAGAGTTTAAAATAGCAACGCTGGGCTTGGGGAGACGGCTCTGTGGGCAGTGGTGCTTGCTGTGCAGGCGCGAGGGCCTCAGCTTGGTCCCCAGCAGCCCTGATGCAGGGCAAAGCCACGCTGCATGTATGCTTATAGAGCCAGCACCCAGACAGGTGGCAGACGATGGTAATTTACTTGCAATCGAAGCCTTCCTTCCGGGAGGGGGAAGGGGGGCTTGGGAGACTCAGGAGGTCAGCAAGTCTGGGGAAGCTTTCAAGGTCACAAGATCTCCCTCCGCATTGTTGTAGAAGGCATCAACAGCGATCCAGGCGAGACTCTTAACCACAGAGCTGCCTGTACGCCACGTGCGGATTGAGCTCCAGAGACACCCATGCCGGGGGCTTTTTAAATTTTTTTTGCCTTTGAGTCTCCCATGGTGTAAGTAATCCCAATAAAAGTTCATTGGTTCGAGCTGGAGCGATGGCTGAGCTGTTAAGGCGTTTGCCTGCGAAGTCAGATGCACACGGCGACGCAAGCGCACAAGGTCGCACATGCGCACAAGGGGGCGCACGCATCTGGAGTCCCATTGCAGTGGCTGGAGGCCCTGGCGTGCCAATTCTCTCTCTCTCTCTCTTTCTCTTGCTCCCACTTTCTCACATCAAAAGGGCTAGTCTGTTGGGCTTGCCTACCCCCGCCCCCGCCAAAAAAAATTATTGGTTCACTAAAATTGGTGTAAATCATGCTTTGATCTGCTGTTTGTGCCCTATCTGGAGTAAAAAGACATGTGTACACACATACATATACATACCACATACATATACACACATTCCAGACCCCCCCCCTCCCCAACACACACGCAAGTAAACCAGCAACCACTTTCTTAGCTTATCATTCTGGGTGATGGGGCTTTTGACTGAGGTTGCGCTTGGCTGGACTTGTTCACGTTTTCTGAGGTCATCTGGAGCCAGCTGGTGATGTATGGCCTCACTCGTATGGTCAGCCCTTGGCTATGGCTGTGTGAGTGACTGGGCAGTGTGACTGTATCTTCTGCCAGGGTGGTCTGGCTTGTCCATGCGACAGCAGGGATCCAAGAGAAGCAGGGAAGGAGGACTCAGTGAGAAATGCTCTGCAATTCTCTGCTTGTGTCACCACACTTAATTCTGTCTAGTTTTCTGAAGACCAGAGCCGTGTGGAGAGTGCTGACAAATGTGTGAAAGAATTGGTCACCATTGCAGCGGGTCCCCACGACCTCATCCCAGTGCCAGCTTGCAATGGAGGATTGTCCCTAGAGGCCTTGGATAGGCTACTCTGGATCAAGAAGCCTCATAGGGGGTAAAAGGGTAGCTCAGTTGGCAAAGTGCCTTCTTCACATGCACATGGCCCTAGGTTCAATCCCCAGCATTGCATGGTGGGCAGGTGGTGGACACATTTGTAACTCCAACACTCAGGAGGTGGAGGCAGGAGGATCAAGGAGTTCAAGGTCATCCACAGCTACATAGGGAGTTCAAGGCCAGCCTGGAATGGAGATAGATAGATAAATAGATAGATGAGGAGATACTCATAGAAGAACTTTAAGTAAGCACTCAGCATTGCCTCATAGAGGTGACTGTAAAGTCGTTCCTCAAATTTCAACATGGGCATCTGGTTTTGGGTACTTTGGGCATTGTATGGGAGATCAGCCTGAAAAGAAATACATTGCTCCCTCTTCCACCTCTGGGTGGGTTTCATCCTGCCTGTACAGGAGCTGGCCTCTTCGTTAGCAGGGTTCAGCTCTTCCACCTTAAAATCCATGTACTGCTTTATTTTTCTTTTATATTCAATAGACTGTCAAAATGATGAGGGGGTTATTGCTCAGTGGTAAAGTGTTCACTTAGTCTGTGAAAGTTCCTGAGTTCAATCCTGTGCATCAGAAAAAAAAAAAAAAAAAAAGAAAAAAAGGAAAAAAAAGAAAAAAGAAAAGAAAAAAAGAGTGGTGGTTTGACCCAGGATCTTTGCTAGAACAGTCATCTCTATTTTTAAATAGAAAATTACTTTGAATGATTTTTTACCTTTTTCAGGAAACACTGGGACAAATGGTCTAAGGAGATAGCCATACCAAAAAAGAAAACATGATTTTCATAAACAAGAAATTCTACGAGGGAGAAGTGAGCATTATCCAGGTTGTCCCAATGAAGTTGTTGAAAAAAAGACACAATGAACTTGGCTATGTTCAAGAGTCCTTAGTTATTAGTCTCTCAGTCTAGGACCTGTGGACCAATGGCAAGTGAAGGATTCTCTGAGTCCCTGTGTGGGCTTTAGGTTGATTACTAGCCATCTGTTTTAATCCATACATCTGTAATGTACACACGTACAATCGTTATATTGCTAACATGCTGGGCCCGATAATCTTACTGTTTAGGCATAATTTCTTTTTTAAAATGATAATTCCTTGGGGCTGGAGAGATGGCTCAGCAGTTAAGGTGCTTGCATGCTAAGCCTAATGCCCCGGGTTCAATTCCCCAGTACCTATATAAAAGCCAAATGCACAAGGGGTCTCATGCATCTGGAGTTTATTTTCCGAGGCTGGAGGCCCTGGTGTGCCCATTCTCTTTCTCTTCTCTCTCCCTCTCTCTGCTTGCACATAAATAAATAAAAATATTAAATTGTGAGAAACAGAAAATGGTAATTCCAAATTTGAAATAGCAATGGTTATTTTCTTCCAGATACTAGCTCGAATGGTATTTTTGTAGCATTGAGTTGTATTTTGAACTTCAATGTTTCTCTAGTACAGAATCTTATCAATGATTATTTTGGTTTAAGTGGTCAGAAAAGATTGTTTTTCTTCTTATTCCCTTGGTTTTTATATTGATTACATACTTGTACTATCATACAGAATATGGTTACTTATATATACGTACATGAATAAAATATGTTTAATAAGCATACATAAAACATATGAACTTACAAAGTGTTCCCTTGTGGAACATTATAGTCTCGGTTGAAATATCTAAGTGACTTTCAAAAGAAATCATTAGTTCCACTCCAGTGTATTTTGTTTCTGCATAGTAGGTCACACAATGCCCAACTATGATTCTTATTTTTTCCCTACATGTCCTCTGAGAATTTTGGTAACTTCTGTGAACAGGGTAGAACAAGTTCAAAACAAAACAAAAAGACTGGGCTCATTCCTAGGGGCTTAAAAGACAATCCTTCTGATTCTATTCTGCCATAGATGATTATATTACCTTACCATATATGTTATGGGAGACCTTAACAATGAAATATGGACTTTGGCAGATTGCAAAACTGCTACTTATCATAGATCCTCTCCATGTCTATACCCTTTGAACATGCTTTAGCACTGTGCATGGAGGTGAGGTTTCCGGGCTGGGGAGATGGCTCAGTGCGTAAAGCATTCGCTGCTCGAGCCTGAGTAAGCCAGTGACACCCCCAGCTCGAGCTGGCGATTAGGAACCCTTGCTGCTACAGCACCAGAGCATCTGAGGCTGGAGACCACCGAGTTTGACTTCCCAGAACCCGTGTAGAAAGCTTAGGTAGGTTTTCCTCCCGTGTCTGTAAACCTCAGTCAGTGGGCAGGGGAAGGGAGGCGACCCAGAGAATCCAAAGAAATGGACAAACAGTGGGTCTTGCTGATGGACAGTAGCTCTGGACTGAGGAAGAGACCCTCAACTCTAGGAAACAGTGAGTGAACAAGAGGACTCTTGACATTCTCTTCCTTTGGCATGTGCATGTGCATCTACACACACACACACACGTGTGTACACTACACCACACCCATACTACATACACACACACACGCACACACACACACACACACACAGTGAATAAGAAGTGAAGTCCCTTTCTTTATCTCTGAATCTCAACTGTCCCATGACCTGCTTGTTAGCAGAATTTGGGGAAAATGATGACTGCAAATTCTGTGCCCAGGTCTCATGAGACCTGGTTCTCTCTCCTTAAGGTCTCTCTTCATCTCTTGTGAGATTCCATCTTCTGCTGGTGTGATGGTGCCTATGCCATCTTGCTAGAGGCTACACATAGAGAGGATGTGAATGGACGGGTATTGAGACATCATGCAAGAGCCTCAGGCATGGCCGTCCAGACCGAACAGATCTCTCACCTCCTGCTCACTGTGGATGTGCGGGTTAGACAAGTGTGGCTTCTTTCACATGAAATTAACATCTGTTTGTTTGAAGCATTGTTCTGTGTTTTCTGTTGCTCATGACCACATTGATTTATAACTCAGTCTTTTACCTTATTCTGACTAAGAATGATGTGAACCTTCCTGGGGGGGGGTGGGGAACCTGTTAATGAATATGCAGGTTAATACGGATGCTTTCTGGGTGCCAGGGATACAATGTTCTTGGGATGCGAAAAGTACTGAGGCACTGAAGCATGGAACTGTCTGAGACTGGCCAGGGCCAGGGAAGTGGTCTTTCTGGTTGGCATCGGAAAGAGGAGAGAGAATTAGTGAGATGAGGAGTGGAGGAGGATAGACACGCCATGGTGCCAGGAGAGCAGAAGAGACAAAAGGCCTGGGGCAGACAAGAGTGTCGTGTATTTGAAGGATTGCATGAAATCTGACTGGTTGCAAGGGTGGTATAAGCCTGGAAGAAAATGTGTATCAGAGCCAGGCGTGGTGGCGCACGCCTTTAATCCCAGCCCTCAGGAGGCAGGGGTAGGAGGATCGCTGTGAGTTCGAGGCCACCCATAGTGAATTCCAGGTCAGCTTGAACTAGAGTGAGACCCTACCTAGAGGATCAGGAACCAACAGAATGAATAGTATTGAAAAGGGAACTTATTGGATTATCTTCCAGCAGTCCAGTACTAGCAGTCTGCAGGCCCGAGAGTCAGGGAACCTGGTAGCTGCTCAGGCCATGGTGGCGGGATGCCTCTGCAGTTCCAATCCAGCACCGAAGGCCTGGAGGCCTCCTGGAGGGTGCTACAAGGCTGAGGAAGCCTGGTTCCGATGCCGACGAAGGATCCCCAAACGGGATAGATGAAGGCCCTCACCAGCAAGAAGCACTGTGAGTTCAAGGCCAGCCCAGCCTACAGAGTGAGTTCCAGGCAAGCCTGAGCTAGAGTAACGCCCTGCCTCATGCAAACAAACAGCCACAGTTTTGTTTCCACAGGGTCGGGAAGGCGCCTCGGTGGTTTGGGGTGCTTGCTTCACATGCCTGCTGACAGAGCTCGATCCCCAGTGCCCACGGAAAGTCAGACACAAAGCGGCGCCTCGGGGTTGGCCTCTGACCTCAACGTGTGCACCCCCCACCCACCCACAGCCACACATGCAAGTTAAAAATAAAAAAAGATAGAATTGTTTTCTAGTTGTTGCTAGCAGAAATGCAATTACTTTTTGAGCACTGACCTTCAGTAGTGTTGTCAAATTTATTTATTGATTCCAAGGTTTGTAGAGTACTTTGAATTTTTCATGCATGTAATCATATTGTTTTTTGATCATGAAAGCATTGTTTTCTTTCTAGTATTTGTGGCATTTATTTCTTTCTCTTACCAAGGTAGGTAAAAATCCCAGCATAATGGTGGTTAGAAATGGAGATAGTCAGGCTAGAGAGATGGCTTAGTGGTTAAGGTGTTTGCCTGTGAAGCCTAAGGACCCAGGATTGATTCTCCAGGCCCCACGAAAGCCAGATGCACAAGGGAGCACATGTGTCTGGAGTTCATTTGCAGTGGCTGGAGGCGCTGCCATGCTCATTCTCTCTCTTTTTCTCTCCCTCTCTCTGTCTCTAATAAAAAAGAAAAAGAAAAAAAGAAATGGTGATAGTCTTTGTCCTGGACCCAGAGAAAAGGATGTTGCTGTCTTCTAGAAATTTTATTTGATGGGTGAAACATCAAGTCTTATCAGTTGAATCAGAATATCAGTGCTCATTAGTGATAGGACTATTTCTCATATGTTCATCATGCACTGAAATGTTAGATCATATCCTTCAGCCATTTTTTTTTGAGATAGGGTCTCGCTCTAACTCAGGCTGACCTAGAACTCACTATGTAGTCTCAGGGTGGCCTTGAACTCACAGCAATCTTCCTACCTCTGCCTCCTGAGTGCTGGGATTAAAGGCATGTGCCACTCTGCCCAGCATCCTTGAGCCAATCTTTTTTTAAATTGATAGATATCCTTTTAAAGCTTAAATATAAGAACTCCTTAGATATTATGAATAATTTCCCTTATTTCTTATTAATAGGAGTATTTTTCATCTGCCCTTTAATTTCCAAATGTCATTTTAAAATATCTTACCATGGAAAATATAAAACATACATAAAATGGAATAGCAAAGTGGATATCATGAAGTTATCACCCACTTACAACTATTATGTTTTATTTACAGAATTATTTGATTTATTAAATTTTTACAATTTTGTATGGCCAAATATTTTAGTCTTTTTTCAACTTTGTGGAGTCTTTTGATATGGAGGTTTTAATTTTAATGTTGGTTATACATATTAATTTTTTCTGTTGTGTTTTGACATTTAATATCTTATTTAAAACATCTTTTCAATTAGAGCTATTTCTGTCCTCTTCTAAAAGACTTCCTTCTGAGATGGAAGGATGTGTGTTCTGTAGATGGTGTGACAGTGTTCTATATTCGTTTGATCAATTAACTATAGTTTTATTTCAATGTCATCTATATTTTCATTAACTTTTTGGCTTGTGTGTATTACCACTTTTTGAGAACACTAAAAACATCAAAACTTAAACACTACATGCTGTTACATGAGTGTACACCACTCCATTGAGTTTTACTTCTTCCTGTCTGAAGCAATGTACTCAAAGTCCATTACATGAATGTGTGATGAAGTTGTACCACAATTCTTTTTCTTTTTAAAATATTTTTTGTCATTTTTATTTCTTTATCTGAGAGTGACAGAGAGAGAGGGAGAGAAAGAGACAGATAGAGAGAGAATGGGTGCACCAGGGCTTCCAGCCACTGCAAACGAACTCCAGACACGTGCGCCCCCTTGTGCATCTGGCTAACGTGGGTCCTGGGGAATCGAGCCTCGAACCGGGGTCCTTTAGGCTTCACAGGCAAGCGCTTAACCACTAAGCCATCTCTCCAGCCCGACAATTCTTTATTCTATTATTATTGTTATTATTTAATATATTTATTTATTTATTTATTTGACAGAAAGATGGAGAGAGAGAGAGAGAGAGAGAGAGAAACGGGTGCACCAGGGCCTCCAGCCACTGCAAACGAACTCCAGACGTGTGTGCCCCCTTGTGCATCTGGCTAATGTGGGTTCTGGGGAATCGAACCTGGGTCCTTTGGCTTTGCAGGCAAATGCCTTCACCACCAAGCCATCCCTGCAGCCCTGTTTTATTAATTTTTTGAGCCAGGATCTCATGTATACCAGGCTGGCCTCAAACTCCCTAAGCAGCTGAGGATGACCTTGAACTTCTGATCCTCATACCTCCACCATCTCAGTGCTAGGATTATAAATACGTACCACCAGGCCAATTTATGTGGTGTTGAGGATCAAATCCAGGGTTTTGTGCATGCTAAGCAAGCACTCTACCAACTCAACTATATCCACAGCCTGAAGTTGTACTATGGAATTGTAAATGCTATGAGTTATTACCCTGTAACCTTCAACAACTACAAATAATGAAAGTAAATCAGAAATATCCAATCTGCTTGGGCTGGAGAGATGGCTTCATGGTTAAGGCGCTTGCCAGCAAAGCCAAAGGACCCAGGTTTGATTCCCCAGTACCCATGTAAAGCCGATGCACAAGGTGGCACATGCGTCTGGAGTTTGTTTGCAGTGGCTAAAGGCCACTGCCTCTTTCTCTCCAATAAATAAATAAAATATAGAAAAAAGAGAAGTCTCCAATTGCAGATGAAGCTTACAGAAGCAGGGGCACATCCAGGCTTGACAGTATTAGAAATGAGCCCAGGGTTCAAGAACAACCACACGCACTGAAGTATATTGGCAGGGAAATGTTTAGCTCGGCAGAAGGGTGAATAGCTTTTTAAAGAGTTCTGTCCAGCAAGCACAGACCCTAGGTGTCTGGTGGCATCTTCATATTCCCTAATGCAGGCAGGGTCCTGGGCGTTACTTGGAGTTAGAATTTGGCCTCACGATCTCATGCAATTGGCTAAAATATAAGGACGACACAGTTCTAGGGGAAACCTAAAGAAATGGAGGATTTAGGGACCTTTTGTCAGATGCAGACACAAAAGCATTGCTTTCAAGGATTGTTCGGCTCGCAAGGACGCTGACTCTGCTTCAGGGACAGCTGACCCAGACAGAGGAGCTTCTCACAAAACGCTGTCCTACTAGAACCCAGTTTTTCTCTCTTTTTGACCCATCCACAGAAAAGACAACATGTCTCTCTATTTCTCACAACAGTGCGATTCTGACGCCAGGTCGAGTTGTCTTTCTACTGATTAAAGCCCTCTGGCCAGCCCCAGCACCACCTTCACTTTTGTCACTGTTGAAAGATGCAAGAGACAGAAGAGGATGACAGGGAGAAGGAGAGAGTGACAGAAGACAGTAGAAGAGACAGGTGTGGGAATAAAAGCGCTGGATCAGGGCTGGAGGGATGGCTTAGCAGGTGAGGCGTTTGCCTGCAAAGCCAAAGGACCCAGGTTCGATTCCCCAGGACCCACGTTAGCCAGATGCACAAGGAGGCGCACACGTCTGGAGGTTTTTTTTTTTTTTTTTTTGCAGTGGCTGGAGGCCCTGGCACGCCCATTCTCTCTCTCTCCCCTTTCTCTGTCAAATAAATAAATAAAAATATTTTTTAAAAGTGCTAGGATCAGATGTGGAAGCTCACTGGGCTACGATGGGTGAGGAAGACGGGACCTTTGGGCTGTGCGGAAAGCCTGCAGCTTCCTTGAAGGCTGGTGAGATGCTTGTGGTCCTCAGAGTCTCATGGGTGTTTTTGGTTAGGCTGGAGCAGAGCCTGGAGAATTCTGTTATTTTAAATGCTTGTGTGGGGTGTCTTTCTATTGTCACCCCATACATTTTCATTATTCACCTGCTCCCCACAGTATTTCACCCAGAACTATATCCTTAGCATCTGACTAAGGAACAACCTAGAATGTGTGTATTGGCTCGGCTTCTCTAGAGAGAAGAGACAAAGTGAATATATAAAAAGGAGGATGTATTGAATAATTCCATAAGATATGGAAGACTTTCTTGCTCGGGGGTGTCTTATCCCCCACTTATCAATCCTGTTCTTGATGGCCAGTTGAGACAAGCAGCCAGCCCCGGTTGAGTAAACATCTGGGATGTCCTGTGGGGATGCCTGCTTTCCTTTTAACCCAGTTACTATCTGCTTCTCAGTTTTGCCTGAAATCTCACTGGACCTTTTTTTTTCAGAGAGGGAGGGAGAGAGAGAGAGAGAGAGGGAGAGAGGGAGAGAGGGAGAGAGAGAGAAAGAGTAAATGGGGGGGGGGACAGGGCCTTTCAACTGCTGTGAATGAACTCCAGACACGTGCCTGTGGGCATGCGTGGTGTGGCATGCTTGCATCACTTGCATCTGGCCACGTGGGATCTGGAGGATTCGAGAGCCTAAGTTCTTAGGCTTGGCAGGCAAGCAACTTAGCCGTTAAGCCATTTCTCCAGCCCTCACTGGTCCCTTTTATGGGGAGGATGGAACAGATGAAGAATGTTCTCTGCTGGTGAATATCCATTATTAATTTTTTTTTCCTGACTGTTTTCAGTAAACTCTTGGAAGCCAAGACTATGTTTGGAAACGTGAGATTTAGCTAAAGCTGCCTTTGAAAATTCCTACCTACCGCACACATCTTTATGGAAGTTCCTTGGGTTACTGTTGCCCATGATATTGATGTATTTCAGGTCATAGTGGATGACAACTTTACCCTAGAAATCACAGTGGCTTTAAAATCATGATCCACATTTATGACCTCACAGTGGAAGCCAGTACTGAGCCAATTAGTATTTTGACATCAATGATGGAGGACAGAGGTATAAAAGAATGAGACATCAAAATAGAAGGAAAGATGGGTGGGTTCATTGGAATTTGAGTGAGTGAGGGAAGACTATTGAGGGGTAATGGGAGGAGATTATGCTCAAATTACAGTTATTCATGTATTAAAATTCTCAATGATGGGGGCTGGGGAGATGGCTTAGAGATTAGGCACTTGCTTGCAAAGCCTGCTGGCCCAAGTTCCATCCCCCAGTACTCACATAAAGCTAAAGTGTCACACAGAGTAACACATGCATCTGGAGTTCGATTCCAGTGGCAAGAGGACCTGGCATGCTCATCCTCTCTGTCTATTTACAAATGAATCAATAAAAATATTAAAAAAGACAAAATTTGGGCTGGATACATAGTTTAGTGGTTTAGGTGTTTGCCTGCAGAGCCCAATGACCCATGTTTGATTCTCCAGTACCCACATAAGGCCAGATGCTCAGTTGCACATGTATATGGAGTTTGTTTGCAGTGGCTGGAGGCTCTGGCACACCCATTTCTCTGCTTGCAAATAAGTAAAAAATATTTTAAAAAGACAAAATTTTCAATGAAAATGCTAAAGAGAGAAAAGTATGTGTTTCTCTTTAAACTATTCTTCATTATCAACCAATGTTTCAAGCCAAACACTTGGTGCCCCAGTGACCTACGTCTGGGTCTGAGGCAGAGGCACCCACATACTTGTTTCACATTCTTGAATAAGAACGCAGAAGGAGGGCTGGAGAGATGGCTTAGCGGTTAAGCACTTGCCTTGTGAAGCCTAAGGACCTAGGTTCGAGGCTCGGTTCCACAAGGGGGCGCCCGCGTCTGGAGTTTGTTTGCAGTGGTTGGAGGCCCTGGCGCGCCCATTCTCTCTCTCTGTGTCTGTCTCTTTCTCTCTGTCTGTCACTCTCAAATAAATGAATAAAATAAAAATAAACAAAAGAAAAAGAGTGTAGCTGACAGATATGCAAAGCGAGCCCCTTATGCTTCAGAGAGACTTGCTGAGTGGTAACATTCAGGGTCTGGGTTTGGCGAGGGATGGCGTGTCTAGAGGCCTGCACACAATCCAGGGGACGGGAAGAGGACCTGAATAACATGGAGACACAGGGAGAAAGGTGACAGGGACACAGGGAGGGGTAGATGTTGCTGAGAAAGATGGGACAGGGACCTTGGGGCTGAGTAAGATGGAAGAACTTGGGAGAGGGGAGACGGTCAGTGTGTAAGCATTTGCTGAGCAAACATGTGGACCTGTGTTTGATTCCCAGGACCCATGTAAAAATCTGGATGTGGCGGTGCATGCTTGCCATCTTAGCACTGGGGGTGAGGGGATTCACACAGAATGTCTGGGTGAGGCGGGTGTTGCTGGTTAGCCAGTCTAACTGAAAAGATGGTGAGGTCCAGGCTCAGTGATACCTGACACCTTCCTCTGGCCTCCACCAGTGCTCTCTCTGGGTGCGTGCATCTACACACACATGCATACGTCACACACACACATACACACACACACACACACACATCTACCCCACATATCACATCCACACCAGAATGATAGGAAAGATCCCAATGTGTTCTTTTAAAAAAATATTTATTTATTTGAGAGAGAGAGAGAGAGAGAGAGAGAGAAAGAGGCAGATAGAGAGAAAGAGAGAATGGGTGCACCAGGACCTCCAGCTACTGCAAATGAACTCCAGACGCATGTGCTACCTTGTGCATCTGGCTAACGTGGGTCCTGGGGAATTGAACCGGGGTCCTTAGGCTTCACAGGCAAACTCCTTAACCACTGTGCCATTTCACCAGCCCCTAGTGTGTTCTTTTTATCTGTGGGAAATGGGAAGCTCAGTCTTGACGCTGAGAAGGTGCCCAGAAGACAGATAGGAGTAGCTACCAGTCTTCTAAGGTCCAGGCTGGGAAGGAACATGGCTGCATCTCAATGCCTTCTAGTGGTCTGAGTGGTCCTAGCTTCCTTGGTGACCCTGCAGTCTACCACTTCATAGGGCCATTGGCAGTTGAATCAGAGAAGCATTACAAAGGGTCTACCATGGAACATGGAACACGCCCGTGGCCTAGCCTGCGACAGCTATGTCATCATTTGAGGTAGTAACAGGAAAAAAGAGAGACAAAGAGAAGACGCAGAGAGACAGACAGAGAGAAAGAGATAGGAGAGAAGGGAGTCAGAGAGAGACAGAGATAGAAAGAGGAGAGACAACAGAATGAGAGGAGAAAGACTGAGAGACAGAGAGAAGAGAGGATAGACAGAAAGGAGCAAGAGAAGAGACAGACAAAAGAGAAGAAAGGTATAGAGAGATAGCAGAAAGAAGACGGAGAGAGACAGAGGAGAAAAGAGAGAGAGAGAGAGAGAGAGAGAACAGAGAGACAGATGAGACAGGGAGAGAGAGAGAGATTAGGGTTAGACAAAGGTGCTGTGATTCACTGGTTCTTGTGGGTGTGGGTACAGGGATGGCCAGGGTGCCCGAGACGAGGTATGCATGAGAAGACACCACGCGTGTCTGGGGAGTCCACCACAGGAAAGCAGATTCCGACGGGTGAGAACAACAGCGGGGCCATCCGAGGATTGTCTTCCCCGTGGGACGGCTTGGGGGGTGTGTGTGGGGGTGGGTGTCACGTGGAGACACACTCATGTGTGAAGGACAAGGAGAGAATGGCGTGTGGAGGAGGACAGTGAGGCTGAGAGACTGAGAAGATAGGTGTGGGCGGGTGTCTATAGTTAAAGGTCACGTTTATTCTGGGCCAGCTATGTATTTAAGATCTGTAAGCAAGGAAAAGTAAGTAGAGTGGAAGCTTCTTAGAACAGGGACTTTGAGAGGAAGCAGGATTCAACAGGCTTCCGGTTGGCAGGCTGAGAGATGCCCAGTCACCCAGGACAGGCTGAGGGCAAAGCTTTTCAGCTAGCGGGCCCTGGGCGCACGGGGGAGGGGAGGGTTCTGTTTTCGTGCCCACGGCTGGATGACGGCCACCGCACATCCACGCGCACACACTCAGGGCGGTCATCAGGAGCAGGTGTGGTGGTCCTGAGAGCCAGAACACGCTCTCTTCCCTTACTCCTATTCATTTATCAGGAAGAAAAGAAGATAGTTAAGTCCACATCATTATGTGAAGGAAAGTTTGGATTTTGCTCAAGCTGCTTTTATCTTCCTCCTCCTCCTTTACTTCTCCTTTTTTTTTTTGAAGTGGGTTCTTACTCTTGTCTAGGACGACTTGTAATTCACTATGTAGTCTCAGGGTGGCCTTGAACTCACAGCGATCCTCCTACCTCCGCCTCTCGAGTGCTGGGATCAAAGACGCACCCCACCATGCCTGTCCTTCCTTTAAAACAGGATTTGTGCTCCATGTGGCACATGCCTGTAATCTCAGCACTTGGGACGACAAGGTAGGAGGGCTGCCGCGAGTTTGAAGCCAGCCTTCACTAGTGAATTCTAACCTGGACTACAGTGTGAGATCCTTTCCCACACAAACAACCCAGTATATTTTTTTAAGGCAAAATGAATTGTGCGATGGCTCAAGTGGGCAAAACGCTTGCTGTACGAGTGTGAAGACTGCAGTGTGGACTCAGGGCACCCACTGAAATGCACGTGGGTGTGGTAGCCCACCTACAATCCCAGTTCTCAGGAGGTAGAGGCTGGGGACCCCTGAGGCAAGCAAGCTGGCCAGCTAGACTAACTGAATCGGAGAGCTCTGAGTTCAGCCGACAGATCCCAAGAGCAGCCCAGGAAGATACCCAGCGTCAACCTCTGGCTTCACATGCAACTGTGCACACAGGTACCTGCACCCACATGTGCCCATCATACGTACACACACATGCACACACACAACACCACATGCCAAAACAAAATTGTACTGGTTTTTATGGTTCTTATGGAAGCTGTAAGCCTATGTGTGTGGTTCTTATGGAAGCTGTAAGCCTGTGTGTGGCTGGTCTGCTAGGATAATAGCCCAGCTCCGTGTACAAGATGATGCCCTTAGTGCCAACCCCCTCCTGGACCCGTAATTCCTCCCTGGAGAATTAGCATCTGGGGTGAAGCTTTTCATTATTCCTGACACCTGCTCTCTTGTCTGAATACCTCTGGGGAATGTGTCCCTCGAGGTTCACCTCTGTTTCTGATACAGGCTTCCTCAGAGTGTGGACGTTTTTGCTTGGTTTGTTTCTTGCTGTTTCTCAGAACCTTGCCTGGCACCTGGCAAATGGTGTCACTTGGCCATGTGTTGGAGAGCTGTGAGAAGACAGCGGCCGTCACAGGGAGATGAGTAAGGAGGGAGGGACTGGAGCTAACCTGGGGCAGCTTTTGTTCAGACTGGCGCTGTGGGTCCCTACGAAGACGCCATACACAGCCAGGGACCATGCGTGGTAGCTCGAATGTGAAGTGTCCTCCATAGCCTCGTGTGTTTCTGATTAAGCCTCAGGCTTCACCTCCAGCCAGCGGAGCCTTCGGGAGACAGAGTCTTGCTGGAGGGGGT
Source organism: Jaculus jaculus (assembly GCF_020740685.1). Classification (NCBI taxonomy): domain Eukaryota; kingdom Metazoa; phylum Chordata; class Mammalia; order Rodentia; family Dipodidae; genus Jaculus; species Jaculus jaculus. The sequence continues at coordinate 12,455,610 of NC_059118.1, forward strand.
GTGTCACTACGGGTGGACCTTGAGGTTCATTGATCCAGCTGTGACTGGGTGTTTACTTACACTCGCTGCTCCCTCCCCAATGATGTGACAAGATGTGATACACAGCTTCTGTCCTGCCACGCTTCCCTTGCCAAGATTAAACCTCCCCCTCAAGACTGTAAGCTGGAACCAGAGGTCTAAGCTGCTCAGAAGCAAACACCCTGACAGGGTGTACACACCAGTGCAATAGTGGCCCACAGCCTCAGTGGGTAAACAATAGCTTTCTGGTTGGCCAAGATATCTGCTCAGTGTAAAGTTCCTTTCTGGCACTGGGAACCAGATCAGAATCCTATCCTATGGAGATAAAGATTATGGTCTTCAGTGTCAAGCTCTCACTAGTCTTTGGCTAAAAGAGGAGTGACATACATCAAATTCTTCCTAAATTAATAATGCTTATCCCATTTAAGGTATACTGACTTCACTCTCTGTTGGAGAATCTTTTCTTTTTTTTTCAGAAGGTAGTGAGACCTGAGGACATAAACCATCCCTCGCACTTCAGCCAAGCCACAGCTGAATCCACAGAGGAATGGGGAGACGAGCAAGAGTGCTGCTTCCATGGTGAACCTGACAATCAGCGCCAGGGTGCAGGAGACAGACCCTGAGGACACTCAACACCTACCAAAGCAGAGATCCAGAGGCTCCAAAGAGCTCATCATTGAAGTAATCTTAAAACTCACCCACCACAGCTCAGGGAATTTTGCAGAAGAGGGGGCGGAAAGATTGTAAGGGCCACAGGTTGAGACATCATGCCCAGATGCATTCTCTCCCCCAAATAACTGACTGCTGCTCCCACAATGCATAAGCCACAACCCCATGGGGAATACCTGCAACCCCACTGAGGAGGGACCCCAGTAGAATGGGGACAGGGAAGAGGGAAAAGAGGGTACCAACACATGATGTATCCATACAAAATATACTGTTAATAATAATAACAAAAGAAAAAGGCTGTAAGCAGAAATAAAGCCTTTCCTTCCCTCAGCTGCTTGGGATTAGGTGATTTGTCACAATGAGAAAGTAACTGCAATCCCATGTCCTTAAAAAAATGAGTTCTGGGGCTGGGGAAATGGCTTAGCGGTTAAGGCATTTGCCTGTGAAGCCTCAGGACCCTGGTTTGATTCCCCAGGACCTACATAAACCAAATGCATAGGGGGTGCTTGCATCTGGAGTCTGTTTGCAGGGGCTGGAGGCCCTGGCATGCCCATTCTCTCTCTTTCTCTCTGCCTATTCCTCTCTCTTTCAATTAAATAAATAAATAAATAAAATAGCTTAAAAAAATTGAGTTCTACTGATGTGGAAGAGGGAGGAGGATAGATTGTAAGAGCCACAAGGTGGTAGAAATACCCTGACACACAGCTTCCTCCATTGACAGAGCCCTGGTTACCCCACAGTGAACATCACCAGCTGTATTGAAAAAAGCCTGCAGGGAAATGGGGACCAGGGAAGGGTTACATTACAACTTACGTTAAAAATTAATCAATAAAATTATAATAAAAATGAGTTCTAAGTCCCAGGAACAAAACACAAGAGAAACAAAAGATTATTCCTGCAGATCTTGGGAAATTTTTCTTTTGTCTCTCTGAAATACTCGACAAGTGTATATTCCTGTTTGAAGTTCTGAGTGAGTCTGTGCACGGTCTTTTAAAAAGGTAGGAGGAACTTGCTTGTGCTCAGGCCATATGGACTGTGGCGTGGGTGTTGACGGTGCCAAAATAAACTCCCTGGAATCACAGCTCTGAGCAGCAAGGCTAGAGCAAAGTTTCTCTTCACCTTAGGAAACTTCAGTTTATTCTGAATGTTGCAGTCAGGTTCTCATTGCTGGCAGAAGTCACCTGACCAAGAGCAGTTTGTGGGGAAATTTACAAAAGGTTATTTTGGCTTACAGGCTGGAGGGAAAGCTACATAATGGCAGGGGAAAATGATGGCATGAGCAGAGGGTGGACATCATCCCCTGGCCAACATCAGGTGGACAATAGCAACAGGAGAGTGTGCCAAACACTGGCAAGGGGAAGCTGGCTATAACGCCCATAAGCCCGCCCCCAACAATACACTGCCTCCATGAGGTGTTAATTCCCAAATTTCCATCAGCTGCGGACCTAGCATTCAGAACATCTAAGTTTATGGGGGACACCTGAATCAAAGCACCACATAGGGTGATCTAGAGTGAGCTCTTCCCATTCTAAAAGCAGTTCTGGCTCATTATAGACAACTGTGAAAACGTAGAAATGGCAAAGTTTTATTAACTAATCTTTGCATAGTGTAGGCAGAGAGCTGATGGATGGCTGAAGGTTCAGGAGAGAAAGAGAGAGAGAGAAAGGAAATGGAGGAAATGTCTGAACTACATTGGAAAGGTGGGTTGATTGACAGGGTTATAGTGGGCAACCTCCACCTTCTGAAGACTGAGCTCCTCTGCAACTCTAACTATGGAAAAGCCCACATCTGGTTTTATTATTATTATCATTTTTTTCTTCCTTGCTGGGAGTGTAGCTCAGTGCTAGAGTATTTTCTTTGCATACACACACATTCCTGGGTTCCTCCTCCAGCACCACTGAAACAAACAAACAAACAAACAAACAAAAACAAAGAGTGGCTTGCATAAAATTATCTATGTACAGAGAATATACATATAAAAATGTGAACTGAAAAGCTGGGCATGGTAGTATACACCTTTAATTCCAGCAATCGGGAGGCAGAGGTAGGAGGATCACTGTGAGTTCACGGTCAGCCTGAGACTACAGAGTGAATTCCAGGTCAGCCTGAGCTACAGTGAGACCCTACCTGGAATAAACCAGAAGGAAAGAAAGAAAGAAAGAAAGAAAGAAAGAAAGAAAGAAAGAAAGAAAGAAGGAAAGAAATAAAGAAAGGAGGAAAGGAAGGAAGGAAGGAAGGAAGGAAGGAAGGAAGGAAGGAAGGAAGGAAGGAAGGAAGGAAGGAAGGAAGGAAGGCACAATCCAAACCTCCTAGGTGTACATTTGCTTTTTGTGTTACTAATATGAGCTACAAAGATGCCCAAAAAAGAGCTAGAAAAACAAGATTAGGGTTGGGGAGGTAACTTGGGGTTGGAGCTCAAGACCATGGTGTTATATGCACAAAGGCAGTGACTGTAACTGCAAGGGGAATCTCTCCAACAGAATTGGAAAGACGACTTGAGACCAGCTGTGGTGGTGCACATCTTTAATCCCAGCACTCCAGGAGGCAGAGGTTAGAGGACGGCCAAGTGTTCAAGACCATCCTGAGACTATGTACTGAATTCCAGGTCAGCCTGGCTAGAGCAAGACCCTATCTCAAAAAAAACAAAACAAAACAAAAAAAAAAAAAAAAAAAAAAAAAAAGGAAAAAGAAAGAGGACTTGAGGCCAAGTACGATGGTGCACAACTTTAATCCCAGCACTCAGGAGGCAGAGGCAGGAGGATCATTGTGAGTTCAAGGCCAGCCTGGGACTACAGAGTGAGTTCCAGGTCAGCAGCATGGGCTAGAGTGAGAACCTAGCTTGAGAGAGAGAGAGAGAGAGAGAGAGAGGGAAAGAGGACTTGAGAACAAACATACACTTTGGGAACACACAGATTCAGCATAGGAGGAGAAAGGGAAGGCAGAAAAAGGAGTTAGAAGAGCACAGAGCAGGCTAAGAGATGGCTTAGTGGTTAAGGCACTTGTCTGCAATGCCAAATGATCCAGGTTTGAATCCCTAGGACCCACATAAGCCAGATGCACAAGGTGGTGCATGTGTTTGGAGTTTGTTTGCAGTGGCTGGAGCCCCCAGCATGCCCATTCTCTCTCTCTCTCTCAAATAAACAAATAAATAAAAATGAAATGTTTCTAAAAGGAATGCAGTGAGGGAAGCTCAAGGGTGCAATGTGATAGAGGCCACAGCAAAGACGTTTATGAGGAAAGGCGGAGCTAGCCATGTCCTTGCTGCAATCCCACATCTGTTTTTTAAAAATACTTTATTTCCCAGCAGAAAGAGAGAGAGAGAGAGAAAGAGAGTGAGAGGGAGGGAGGGAGAGAATGGGTACACTAGGGCCTCTTACCACTGCAAATGAACTCCAGAAGCATGTGCCACTTTGTGTATCTGGCTTTACATGGGTACTGGGGAATTGAACCCAGGTCACTAGGCTTTGGAAGCCAGCACCTTAACTGCCGAACCATCTCTCCAGCCCTCCCATGTCTGTTTTAAACAAGTGTGCATTTCTTTCTCTTTCCTGGAGCATCCTTCTTTCTCGTTTTTAAAATGCAACCTCCAACTTTGCTTTATCAACCAGTTTTTCCTGGAAGTCATTCCAGTATTGGAGCCATGGACTCTGTGTCTTTCTGCCTGGGTTGAGATCTTTTCTTTTTCTTTTTCTTTTGGTAAGGAAACTCCCCAGGCTGCTGAGAAGGGTGGATTAGGGCTAAGAGCAGCCAGGAATGCAATCTCCCTCCTGCTCACTGCTGAAAAGAGAACAGGAGGAGCGTGTGTCCTGGCTCTAGGACTCACCTGGATTCACGCTTACTCTACCTTTGTGTTGTGCTAGACCTCTGGCTGGCTAAGTGGAGCTCACCCACAGCGAGTGAAGGCAGGCCTTCCTCACTGAGCCACTGACTCAAATGCTCTCGGCCTGTGGAGACACCCTCACAGACACAGAAACCACATGTAACCAGATAGCTCAGTGGCTCCTGACTCTAAGACTCGACATGCCACCCCTCCCTCCAACGAGGTTCCCTTCCCCTGCTGGAGAGATGGGGCTGGAAACGTGTCCTGCGCATTTCTTCTGTGTACTTTGTTTCCCCTTGCTTTACAGCTCCCCGACATCTCTTTTGTGATTTCTGGTGTTCTTCCAAGCTTTCTCTCCTTGGAGTCGAATCTCTGCTTGTTCCCCTGAATCTTCTCATGCACCCTGTAACATGGAGACATGAACTTCAGTACCATACTCTAGAATTTCTCTAGTAATTAAAAAATATTTATTTATTTGCTAAGAGAGAAAGAGAGGGAGAGAGAGAGAAAGAGAGAGAGAGAGAAGAGAGACAGACAGAGAATGGGCATGCCAGGGCCTTTAGCCACTGCCCATGAACGCCAGACGCATGTGCCCCTTGTGCATCTGGTTTATGTGGGTCCTGAGGAATAGAACCTGGGTCCTTTAGCTTCACAGGCAAATGCCTTAACCACTAATCCATCTCTCCAGCCCTCTCTAGTCATTTTTATTATGAGTTTTTGTTAGTTTTTCATACCCACTTATAGCACTAAAGTGAATGTAATATTTACCTTAACTTTAAAAATTAAGGATAAAATAATAATTAATTTTTTATATTTTATTTGTAAACATATTTTTATTATTTATTTGGGGAGAGAGAGAGAAGAAATGGGCACACTGCCAGAGCCTGTTACCTCTGAAACCTAACTCCAGATGCATGTGCTCTTCTGTCTTGAATGGCCTGGCGGCCATTCAAGAAAAGCATCCTTCACCACTGAGCAATCTCCCCAGCTCTTTTTATTTATTTATTTACTTTTCTCGATTATGAGTTGTTACGTGGAGATATTTGACTTACTTGACTATTGCATTGAATGCATTGCTGAGGTTTGAATGTTTTCAGATTTCTCTGTTGAAATTTCAGCCTCTAATATGATGGTATTTGGAAAAAAGAGTGACTTAGGTCATGAGGTGGGGTTAATAGCCTTGTAAAAGGGGTTCATAGGAGCTCCTTGCTTCCTTGTCTGTGAGCAGACAGCTACAAGGTTCCGTGCATGAATTGGGAAGCATACCTTTGGGCTGTGGGTCTAGCTCAGCAGGTGCCAAGCTGTGGGTTGACTTGCCTGCAAAGCCTAATGACCAGATGTGACAGAGCCCCAAGACCTCCATGTCTTGACGACTTCTGGTTTATCTTTGCCTTGAGGGGAACCACCGGCACTGAGACCGGCTTCTTCTAGGGCTCTTTCCCTTCGCCGCATCTGGAACGTTGCTCTGTCTCTCCAGGGAGAGGGTTTAGGGACTGGCAGACAGGTGTGGTTTCCCCCCATCCCCCCACCCCCGTCTCTCCTCCATCACCTCATCTTTAGATTTTCTAAACTCCGGGTGGCGATTGTTCCAAATGCTGACTAACCGACATGTGTTGGCGAGGCCTCTCTTCAGACCAGAGCTCACCTCTTCTGATGCATTACATTGTATTTATTGATCATGCCAGTGTTTAACTAGCCACGTTTTCCCCAAAACTGAATGACCATCATTTCAATCCAGTCATGGTATAAAATCTCAGCCATCTTGATGACCCAGAAAGCTTTACTTTTTTTTTTTTTTTTTTAAGTTTCAAAATTTTCATCTGGCTTACGTGGGTCCTGGGGAATTGAACCGAGGTCCTTTGGCTTTGCAGGCAAGTGCCTTAACCACTCCAACCCCCATGCCCAGCTTTTTAATGTCAGTCCTGGGGGTTTAACTCAGGTCCTCAGACTTGTCAGGTAAGCACTTCACCCACAGGGCTATTTCCCTAGTCCTCTTAATTTTTCTTAATTTTATTTCTGGCACTTTTACACATGTATATATAATATATACATTTTTTACTTTATTCCCCCAATTACACTCTGTTATTCCTCTACCCTTCCTACTAAGACCCTTCCTTCCAGTCAATCCCCCTCCTACTTTTATGCTCTTTCTTTTGGACCCACTGAGTGAAGTTAGGGTTGCTTGCATTACCACATGTTGGGAGTTACCTAGTGGAGTGTGGGCATCTTACCAGTGGCTGTGCAACTGAGGAACGAGTGCCCCTCTCCCAGCTACCATTAGGCACTCCGGGAGGTGTGGGATCTTATGAACTTTTCCCCTATCCATGATAAAATATTTTTTTGTTTTTGGTTTTTCGAGGTAGGGTCTCGCTCTAGCCCAGGCGGACCTGGAATTCACTGTTTAGTCTCAGGGGTGGCCTTGAACTCATGGTGATCCTCCTACCTCTGCCTCCTGAGTGCTGGGATTAAAGGCATGTGCCACCATGCCTGGCTCATGATGAAATATTGACAGGCTCAATCCTGTGCAGGAAAGCCCAGCTGTGAGTTCACGAGTGTGCTGGCCATCTCATATCTACAAGACAGTGTTCTGCAGCCCTCCTCTCCACCCTCCAGCTCTTATATCCTTTCTACCCCCTCTTCTGAAAAGCTCTCTGAGCCTTCCCCAAGGCTAAGCACACAGACAATTTTGACAGCTATGAAACCTCTGTATTTGAAGCTTCAAGCAGTATTAATCTATGGGCCTAAATATAGATATTTAAAAGGCACTTTGACATGTTGTCCATTTAGCATAACCACAGTACTAGGTCTCTCCCCCGCTCCCCTTCCCGCAGGGCCCATGTCCCTAGTTACAGGCTTTTTTTTTTTCTTTTAAAAGCCTGGTTTTATAGTACCAGGCATGAATTCCATTCTTTGGAGTGGGTCTCCAATCTCAACAGAAAGCAGTTGGTTACTCTCATTGCGTTCATGCCACTATTGCCGCAGTTTGCACATCTTGCTTGGTAGGTCAGCTGTAGAGCACTCCGGGTCCACAGTTGAATAGGACTGTTGAAGATTTTTCTCCTCCCAACAGTTTGCTTAGCACCTTCTGGCATGAAGAAGGCTAGCCAGCAAGGAGGAAGCTCCAAGATTGGTTTCTCTACCTCTTGTAACTGGTGTCTTCAGCAATAGACACTTACCGACTAGTTTCCTCTCATTAAAAAAAAACAAACAAAAAACCCAGGGCTGGAGAGATGGCTTAGCAGTTAAGTGCTTGCCTGTGAAGCCTAAGGACCCCAGTTTGAGGCTCGATTCCCCAGGACCCACGTTAGCCAGATGCACAAGGGGGTGCACGTGTCTGGAGTTCGTTTGCAGTGGCTGGAGGCCCTGGCACGCCCATTCATTCTCTTTCCTTCTCGGTCTGTAGCTCTCAAATAAATAAATAAAATAAACCAAAAAAAAAATAAAAAGAAATCCAGAGTGGGCATAGATGGGCATGCTGTCAATCCCAGCACTTGGGAAGCAGAGGTAGGAGGATCACTTTGAGTTTGAGGCCACCCTGAGATTACATAGTGAACTCTAGGTCAGCCTGGGATAGAGTGAAACCCTACCTAGAGAAACAAACAAACAAACAAAAAACCCCAAAACAAAACAAAACACCATCCAACTCTCCCTCATCTGTTGCAGGTAAGGTTCTTTGCAATTGAAACTGACCCAAGGTGCAGGAGGCTTTGTAGGAAACACTCTTGGGAGCCACATCTGTGGAAGGGAAGGGGTCTTGGGGCAGAGGATAAGATTGGGTGATGATATAAAGTCCTTAGATGGTTCCACAGGGAGCTCTGAAGTTGAAAACAAGGTTGGCTCCTGGTGAACCCAGCCATGGAACCAGCTGATCAGAGGAGCAGGTGAGAACTAAGACAGGGCGGGTCCTGTGGGTGGGGGCTCCCAGCTGAGGGTCATCTGCACCTAGGTGAGAAATGTTAGACTTGGGCTGGAGAGACACCTTAGCAGTTAAAGGTGTTTGCCTGAAAAACCTAAGGACCCAGGTTTGACTCTCCAGGTCCCATGTAAGCCACACACACAAAGGTGAGGCCAGTGCAAGGTTGTACATGTCCACTAGGTGGTGGAAGCTTCTGGAATTCGATAGCAGTGGCTGAGGCCCTGGTATGCCAATTCTTTCTCTGTCTGTTGCTCTTTCTAAAATGAAAAAAAAGAAAAAAAAAGAAGAGAAAAGAAAAGAGAAGAAAAGAAAAAAAAAAGATATGGACGATCTAGACAGGGCACCATAGCATCCCTCTCATCCCCTTTGGCAGTGAGCGGTATAAGCATTGGCTATCTGACTTGTGGAATTACTGAGGCTGTAGAAGTTTTGGCGGAAGAGAATTTAGCTTGTATTTGTGAAGAGTTTCCACTTTGTACCTGCTCAGCGCCCTTGCCATCTGCAATTTAAGAAATTTGCATCGTGGTTAGCCTTCTAATTTTATAATTACCTTTCCAGAATAATAACACCATCCAGGTGTTTTGTAACACAGAACAGCAAGGGAAATTAATTTCAATTAGAAGGAGGAAAAAAAAATACAAAATGAAGTAGAGTTGTGGAAAGGATTAAAAAAAAAGTCTACACACATTTCTTTGCGTGTACTTCATTAAGGAAATTAAATCCCTGCAATGAGACTGAATCAATGTCAGTGGTGGCCTTTAAAGGCTGGCATTAAAAAGAAAAAAAGAACAGCACCATGGAATTTGGAACTGTTTTGGCCATCCAGTACACATCTGGAAGTAAAAAAGGGGTAGAAAAGATGGGGAGGCAGGGCAAGATCTGGGGGTGGGGAGTGAAACGTATAAGAAGCAATCCTCTTTTGTGTTTTCATTCTCAATTTTTTTTTCTCAGAATAAGAACTTGAAAAACCCCAGTGCTGGGGGAAGGATACCTCCCAGTGAGTGGTTGATCAGGAAGGTCCCAAAGATCTGCCCCCTGCTTTCAAACAATATTGTCTATTGCCAAGGCTCTTGGTTGTCCATAAGAAGTAGGTGGTAAGACCTTATTGCTGAAGATGCTACTTTTGTCAGCCACATAACTCTGAAACATTAAGCTGTAACTGAGCTGAAAGCCTCCTCCCTGCTGGCTAGCCGTCACAGACTTAGAAAGTGCTATGCAGGCTACTGAGGGAGAAAAACCATCAACAGTCTTATCCAGCAGCAGATCAATCCCGCATGCTACAAAGCCAACCAGCCAGGCAAGATGTGCCCACTGGTGCAACTGTGGCATGAATGTTATGGGGGTAATCAACTGCTTTCTGATTAGATTAGAGGCCTACTCTATGAGAAGGAGTTTATTCCTGGTACTGAACACCTCGTCAAACAACCATGGCTGGGAAGATCACTGACCCTAGTGGGGAAGCCACTACTGTTTTTTGACTAAACAGGTATTTTGTGCCTATTAAGTTTCCCTCTAAATGTTTATAATGTTTACGCCCATAGATCAGTGCTTCACCCACCTTTAGTCAGAGAGGTTACTGAGATACAATGTCCATGTCTCTGCTCCCCTGTGGGACCAGGGCTACAGGTATGTGTGGAGATTTGAACTTGGAAGTCTCAGGCCCTCTCAGGCACAGGAAGTGCACCTAAACTGCTCTCCAGTCCCAAGGACCTTTAACTGACAGTTGCTTTACAATTTCTTGTTATTTTCAGGGTAATTGTCTCTGGAAACGAGACACAGAGTTTTGGGTTTGCTGAGTTTCTGAGTTTATCTAACTGACCAACTACAGGTGAGCCAGCTTCTGTGTCAGGGAAGTTAAGAGCCCTGCTGAAGATCATCCAGAGATGGATGCAGACCCCGGCTCCCAATTTAGCCTCAGGGCTGATATTCATGACTTTTCCTCAGGACTAGTTTTGAGAAACCTTCTGTGAACAAAATCTCACCTTATTTTTCTAGGTTGCTCTTACATTATTATCATTGTAGTGTTTACTTTCTATGGTAGTTTGAATAGAATAGATGGCCCCCAATATATTCAGTTGTTTATTTGTTTGTAGTTTTCATTCTGTAGCCACCTGGCTGGAGGCAATGTCACTGGGTAGATCTTTAGGTGTGGTGATGGGTTTCAGATTTCAATCTAAAGATATGCAAAGTGTGCCTAGCTGGAGTTCCTAAAGTGTGCTGTGCTGTGTGGCTTTTGGCTTGTACTTCTCTCTCTCTGCTTGGTCCTGTGAAGGCAGGCCAGCTTCTTCTGCCAATTGTGGAACGTCCCCTGGATCTGTAAGCTTCAATAAATGTCCCTTCCTCCATAACTGTGCCTGGTCTGAAAGTTCATCTCAGTAAGCCTGAAGCTGACTGCTACACCTTCTCATTCCCAGGACAAAACACCTGAGCACAAGTAGCGATGGGAGGAAAGTGTTTATTTCAGCTTTCGGTTTTCAACAAAGCATGGCAGAGCAGACAGACAGCAGTCATCTTTATACATCAGCAGTAGGGAAGAAGCGGTCTGCACCAGGTGAGCTGGCTCTGAACACCCAGTGGTCTAGGATAATAAACTAACAAGCCCCAGTACCATCCCTCCTCCATCCAGCAAGACTCTGTCCTCTTCCTCCAACTCTCCCAAATTGCCACCCATTGGGGACCAAGAATTCAAAACACACGAGGCTCTGGAGGACAGTTTACATTCGAACCATCACAAGCATTTTCTTGTTTATACCTCAACTTGTTTCTTTTCTATTTTTTTTTTCTTTCTCATAGTAGGGTCTTGCTCTAGCCCAGGCTGACCTGGAATTCACTATGTAGTCTCAGACTAGCCTCAAACTCACAGTGATCCTTCTACCTCAGCTTTCTGAGTGCTGGGATTAAAGGCATGTGCCACCATATCTGACATCCTTTTCTATTTTTGCTTGAATATTAAAACTCATTAATTTTATTTTTTCCTTCTTTTCTAATATACCCACACTAAATAAAATAACTTTTATATACTCCTAAATTTCCTTCCATGACATTTGATGTTATTTTCAGTCATCATTTTTCTACAGATTTTGTGTGCATTATGATTTATTCTGTAATTCATAAAGTATCTGAAAGTACGTATTAAAATTTACAAATATGTTGATTATTTGGATGCTATCTTTTTTTTCTGTTTCTTCTTCTTTTTTTTTTTTTTTTTGAGGTAGGGTCTCACTCTAGCTCAGGCTGACCTGGAATTCACTATGTAGTCTCAGGGTGGCCTCGAACTCACGGTGATCCTTCTACCTCTGCCTCCCGAGTGCTGGGATTAAAGGCGTGCGCCACCACACCCGGCTTGTGCTATCTTTCTTTAACTGTTGTTTTTTTTTTTTTTAAACTTAATGCAACTGTGGACATAGTTTAGGACCTCTTTGCTTTTCTTTCTCTGGGATTTGCCACAAACTGCTTTGCAATCTTTAATGTGATCTATTTTTATAAGTGCTTCATGTGGCTTGAGTAGCATGTGTAGTCCCTAATTGTTGGCAATGGCATTTTATATAGCACCGTAATATCATATATTTTAATTGCATTCTATATCTTCCCTAACTTTTTTTTTTGTTTGCTTAATTAGATACTGGGACATGCACATTAAAATTTCCCCTATGACTGTGGATTTGCTTATCTGCTTCCAATTCTGTGAATGTGTGCTGAACTATCATAAAAAAAAATATGGGGTCTCTACACTGGACCCAGGCTGGGCTGTGTTTGAATGATGGCTATTCTGTGTTCTAGTTCTGGGCCAGAGGAATGCTGAGACCTCCTGTCTGTGGTGGCGTGTTCTCTCGGGTAAAAGAACTGTGCCCTGGGAAACTCTGTGAAGATTAAATATGTATGAAAACCACTTAGATTAGTGTGCGACACAGAGTGAACCCTTCATACTACATCATAATTATTTGTGAATTATCCTTCTTGTCCCTATTTAGGGATATGAAACATGCAAGAACAGGTCTATACATGTGACCTATTTTTTAAAAAAATATTTTATTTATTCATTTATCTGATACAGAGAGGCAGAGAGAGAGGGAGGAAGAGAAAGATAGAGAGAATGGGTAAGCCAGGGCCTCCAGCCACTGCAAATGAACTTCAGATGCACGTGGCATCTTGTGCATTTGGCTTGTGTGAGCCCTGGAAAATTGAACCTGGGTCCTTAGGCTTTCCATAAAGTGCCTTAACACTAAGCCATCTCTCCAGCCCCATGTGATCTATTTTGCTATCCCGATAGATATTGGCATGGTGTGAATGTCTTTGTCTCTACAGAATTCTGGTGTTAGAAATCTCATCCTTGACAGGAAGGCATTAAGAGGTAGGGTCTTTGGGAGGTGGTTAAGAACTTTGTTAAAAAGGCAAATGAAGGCCCAACAGTGACTACACCATGGAAGGCACACAGAAACTGCTGTCCACGGTGGACAAGGCCTCACCCAGCACCTGATCTCCTGGTGCTTTGATGTTGCATGGTCCAGCCATGAACCATGAGCAGTAAGGTTCTGCAGCCTCTCAGTTTCCCTGCTCAAGGTATTTTGTTCCAGCAGCCGAAACAGACTATGACAGATTATTTCTATCTCCATTCTCCTGCATTTTGTTTACTTTTAAGTTGTACATGCATATATTGTGTGTGTGTGTGTGTGTGTGTGTGTGTGTGTGCATGTGGGTATGTGCATGTGTGGGTACATGTGCATATGTGTGCCAAATACCTTGGTTATTTCTTCTCTTCTCTTCCCGGTACTGTCTTTTTTTTATAACTCTTGCTGTTTCCCAATGATTTTATATCTTCTTTACTTCTTTAATAGTTTCAAAGATAATTATCTTAGAATATTTTGTAAACAAGACTGTATTACATTATTTATTCATTTGAAAGAGGGAGAAGAAGAGAGAGAGAGAGGCAGATAGAGAATGGGCATGCTAGGACCTTCAGTTGTTACAAATGAACTCCACAGCATGCACCATCTTGGGCATCTGGCTTATGTGGGTCCTGGGGAATAGAACCTGGGTCATTCGGCTTTGTAGGCAAGTGCCTTCACTGTTAAGCCATCTCACCTGCCCTAACAATATTTTAAAATTGTTTTTCATCAGATTCCAGTACAGTTTGTCACTGTAGGTTTTTGTTTTTGTTTTTTTAAATTTGAAACTTGTTCTTATTACATAGCCCAGGCTGGCATGAAACTTTCTTTTTTGAAACAAATATTTTTATTTTTTGAGAGAGACAGAGAGAGAATATGGATGTGCCAGGGACTCTTGCCATCACAAACGAACTCCAGACACGTGTGCCACATTGTGCATCTGGCTGTTCACAGGTGCTGGGGAACTAAACCGAGGTGGGCAGACTTTGCAAGCAAGCTCCTTCCGCCACTGAGCTGTCTCCCCAGCCCTGCTACGAAACTTTCTCTGCAGCCCAGACTGGCCTCAAACTTTGATCCACCTGTCTTCACCTCCTGATTGCCAAAATTAAAGACATGAGTATAGTTTTAAAAGTTTGGGGCTGGAGAGATGGCCTAGCGGTTAAGCGCTTGCCTGTGAAGTCTAAGGACCCCGGTTCGAGGCTCGGTTCCCCAGGTCCCACGTTAGCCAGATGCACAAGGGGGCGCACGCGTCTGGAGTTCGTTTGCAGAGGCTGGAAGCCCTGGCGCGCCCACTCTCTCTCTCTCCCTCTATCTGTCTTTCTCTCTGTGTCTGTTGCTCTCAAATAAATAAAAATTAAAAAAAAAAAAAGTTTGGATCAGGGGATTATTTTCAGCAGAGGTTTTACTTTTTTTCCCTTCTTTTTCCTGAGGGAGTGTGATATGTGCTGGGTTTGGAAAGAGTTGCCGCTGAGTGGGTGTTAATTTCATTTAGCAAGATAACTTGGAGATGGTTTTTTCCTCATACTGAGAATATTTAATTTTTTTGTTGTTATTTGTGTACTTGAAAATTTCTTCCCCCTCCTAGTAGTTATGCATCTGAACTCCACATAAGGTTTTGTTCTTTCTTCCCAAGAGGGAGACTTTTTTATTTTTTGTCTTCACCAGAGTTGCAGGTAAAGACAAGTTGTCATCTTGTTTCACTGAGTCAGCGCGGGTTAGATTTTTTTCCTTCCAGTTTTCTGCTTTACAAAGGCTGTGTGTTTTCTGTGGTCTGGTTTTATACAGTCATTTCTGATTTTCTTCCAATCTTCTCTAGGCCCAAAGCCACATCTTCCATTCCTTGGGATCTGTGAAGACAGGATCCCCAAAGCCTATATCCAGCCCTCTGTGATTCTTTACTGCGCCCTTTAAAAAATATTCTATTTAGCCAGGCGTGGTGGTGCATACCTTTGGTCCCAGGTGCATGAGGGTACTGGGGAATCAAACCTGGGTCCTTAGGCTTCGCAGGCAAACACCTTAACTGCTAAGCCATCTCTCCAGTCCTGCCCTTGTGTTTTTGCCACAGGAATTTCTATTTCCTTTAAAAAAAAAAAACTTTATTAGAAATTTACACAGGGCTGGGCGCGGTGGCATACACCTTTAATCCCAGCACTCGGGAGGCAGAGGTAGGAGGATCACCGTAAGTTCGAAGCCACCCTGAGACTACATAGTGGATTCCAGGTCAGCCTGGGCTAGAGTGAGACCTCATCTCCAAAAACAAAACACAAAACAAAATTACATAGTCCCCTCCCACTACCTTCCTTTGTCTCCCCATCCCTCCACTTACCACTCTTCTTCCCTGCCCGTCCCTCTTCCACTCTGCTGTCTTTTCCCCGCCTCCACCATCCAACACAACATGTCGATGGGCCCACTATTACGCAGGTCTTGTGCAGGGAGCGGAAGCTGCTGAGAGATCAGTGGAACCAGTACCTGGTGTCTGTTTCGCAGCGTTCCAAAGCACTCCACCCCATCCTGTGACCACTTCCTTCTTTAACAAAAGCAATGTCATTTGCCTACTCTTTTGATCTATATTTCTTTTTGGGTCTATTTATTGGAGGTAGGAAAAAAAGTTACATTAGCTCAGCTTGGCATGTTGCCATCCTGAGATTTATTTTTCACTATGAAATTTAAGGAACCCCATAAAACATGAGGGGACATAACAGAAATAATATTTACTACATATGATGCAAGATAGAAAGGGACCTATGAGTCAACAAGAAATGAGAAACTGAATGATGCACTGGACCATTTCATTAAGAAAGGTGTGAATAAGTCCTTCTTTGTGATAAATCAAACAAAAGCAAATTCAAATCACAAAATATTTTTTGCTATCC